>NC_072433.2:18656071-18988928 GCF_028878055.3 Symphalangus syndactylus | reverse complement strand
TCGTGAGTTGCCTTTTTACTTTGTTGATATTGTCTTCTGATGCACAAAAATTTTAAAGTCCAATTTGTCTATTTTTTCTTCTGTTGCCTGTGTCTTTGGTGTCCTATCCAGGAAATCATTGCTAACTCCAGTGGTGCAAAGTTTTTGCCCTTTGTTTTCTTCTAAGGCTTTTATGGTTTTACGTCTTACATTTATGTCTTTGATCTATTTTGAATTAATTTTTGTTATGGTGTTAGGTAAGGGTCCAACTTCATTGTTGCACATGGATATTTGGTTTTCCCAGTATCATTTCTTAAAAATACTGTTCTTTTCCCATTGAATGGTCTTGGCATCCTTTCAAAAATCATTTATTTGACTGTGAGAAAGTTTATATCTGGGTTTTGTACTTCTTTGGCCTATATGTCCATCTTTCTGTTAGTACCACACTGTTTTGATTACTGCAGCTTTATAGTATGTTTTGAAATCAGGAAGTGTAAATCCTTCCACTTTCTTCTTCTTTCTCAAGATTCTTTTGTCTATTTGAGTTCCCTAGAGATTCCATAAATTTTAGGATGGGTTTTTCTATTTTTGCAAAAAAATATCATTGGGATTTTAATAGGGACTACATTGAATCTGTAGGTTGCATTGTGTAATACTGATATCTTAACAATATAAGCCTTTCAATCTATGAACATGGAATGTGTTTCCATTTATTTATGTTATCTTTAGTTTCTTTCAGCAATATTTTATATAATAATTTTTGTTGTTCAGTCTTTGACCTGCTTGGTTAAGTTCCTAAGTTTTTATTGTTTTTGATGCTATTGTAAATGGAATTTTTTTTCTAACTTTCTATTCAGGTACTTCATTGTCAGTGTATAGAAATGCAACTGATTTTTGTGTGTTGATTTCATATCCTGTTACTTTGCTGAGTCATTTATTAGTTCTAATACTGTTTTTGTGGAATCTTTAGGGGTTTCTACATAAGACCATATAACCTGCGAATGGAGAGAATTTTCCTTCTTTCTTTCCAGTTTGGATGTCTGAAAAGATTTTTTTTTTTACATTCCATCAATACCTAGTTTATTGAGAGTTTTTAGCATGAAAGGCAGTTGAATTTTATCGAAGGGCTTTTCTGTATCTATTGAGACAATCATGTGGTTTTTGTCATTGGTTCTGTTGATGTGATGGATTACGTTTATTGATTTGCATATGTTGAACCAGCCTTGCATCCCAGGGATGAAGCTGATCTGATCGTGGCGGATAAGCTTTTTGATGTGCTGCTGGATTCGGTTTGCCAGTATTTTATAGAGGATTTTCACATCGATGTTCATCAGGGATATTCGTCTAAAATTCTGTTTTTTTGTTGTGTCTCTGAGAG
Organism: Symphalangus syndactylus; assembly: GCF_028878055.3. Classification (NCBI taxonomy): domain Eukaryota; kingdom Metazoa; phylum Chordata; class Mammalia; order Primates; family Hylobatidae; genus Symphalangus; species Symphalangus syndactylus. The sequence goes on along the minus strand of NC_072433.2, from coordinate 18,987,571 downwards.
GCTTTGGTATCAGGATGACGTTGGCTTCATAAAATGAGTTGGGGGGATCCCCTCTTTTTCTATTGATTGGAATAGTTTCTGAAGTAATGGTACCAGCTCCTCCTTGTACCTCTAGTAGAATTTGGCTGTGAAGCCATCTGGTCCTGGACTTCTTTTGGTTGGTAGGCTGTTAATTATTGCCTCAATTTCAGAGCCTGTTATTGGTCTATTCAGAGATCCAACTTCTTCCTGGTTTAATCTTGGGACAGTGTATGTGTCCAGGAAATTATCCATTTCTTTTAGATTTTCTAGTTTATTTGCGTAGAGGTGTTTGTAGTATTCTCTGATGGTAGTTTGTATTTCTGTGGGATCGGTGGTGATACCCCTTTGTCATTTTTTATTGCATCTATTTGATTCTTCTCTCTTTTCTTCTTTATTAGTCTTGCTAGTGGTCTGTCAATTTTGTTGATCTTTTCAAAAAACCAGCTCCTAGATTCATTGATTTTTTTTGAAGTGTTTTTTTTTGTGTTTCTATCTCTTTCAGTTCTGCTCTGATCTTAGTTATTTCTTGTCTTCTACTAGCTTTTGAATGTGTTTGCTCTTGCTTCTCTAGTTCTTTTAATTGTGATGTTAGGGTGTCGATTTTAGATCTTTCTTGCTTTCTCTTGTGGGCATTTAGTGCTATAAATTTCCCTCTACACACTGCTTTGAATGTGTCCCAGATATTCTGGTATGTTATGTCTTTGTTCTCATTGGTTTCAAAGAACATCTTTATTTCTGCCTTCATTTCATTATTTACCCAGTAGTCATTCAGCAGCAAGTTGTTCAGTTTCCATGTAGTTGTGTGGTTTTGAGTGAGTTTCTTAATCCTGAGTTCTAATTTGATTGCACTGTGGTCTGAGAGAGAGTTTTTTGTGATTTCTGTTCTTTTACATTTGCTAAGGAGTACTTTACTTCCAATTATGTGGTCAATTTTAGAATAAGTATGATGTGGTGCTGAAAAGAATGTATATTCTGTTGATTTGGGGTAGAGAGTTCTGTAGGTGTCTATTAGGTCTGCTTGTTGCAGAGCTGAGTTCAGGTCCTGGATATCCTTGTTAACCTTCTGTCTCATTGATCTGTCTAATATTGGCAGTGGGGTGTTAAGTCTCCCATTATTACTGTGTGGGAGTCTAAGTCTCTTTGTAGGTCTCTCAGTACTTGCTTTATGAATCTGGGTGCTCCTGTATTGGGTGCATATATATTTAGGATAGTTAGCTCTTCTTGCTGAATTGATCCCTTTACCATTGTGTAATGGCCTTCTTAGTCTCTTTTGATCTTTGTTGGTTTAAAGTCTGTTTTATCAGAGGCTAGGATTGCAACCCCTGCTTTTTTTTTGCTTTCCATTTGCTTGATAGATCTTTCTCTCTTAATTTTGAGACTATGTGTGTCTTTGCACGTGAGGTGGGTCTCCTGAATACAACACACTGATGGGTCTTGACTCTTTATCCAGTTTGCCAGTCTGTGTTTTTTAATTGAGGCATTTAGCCCATTTACATTTAAGGTTAATATTGTTATGTGTGAATTTGATCCTGTCATTATGATGTTTGCTGGTTATTTTGCACGTTAATTGATGCAGTTTCTTCATAGCATCGATGGTCTCTACAATTTGGCCTATTTTTGCAATGGCTGGTACCGGTTGTTCCTTTCCATGTTTAGTGCTTCCTTCAGAAGCTCTTGTAAGGCAGGCCTGGTGGTGACAAAATCTCTCAGCATTTGCTTGTCTGTAAAGGATTTTATTTCTCCTTCACTTATGAAGCTTAGTTTAGCTGGATATGAAATTCTGGGTTGAAAATTCTTTAAGAATGTTGAATATTGGCCCCTACTCTTTCTGGCTTTTAGGGTTTCTGCTGAGAGAAATGCTGTTAGTCTGATGGGCTTCCTTTTGTGGGTAACTCGACCTTTCTCTCTGGCTGCGCTTAACACTTTTTCCTTCATTTCAACCTTGGTGATTCTGACAATTATATGTCTTAGGGTTGCTCTTCTCGAGGAGTATCTTTGTGGTGTTCTCTGTATTTCCTGAATTTGAATGTTGGCCTGCCTTGCTATGTTGGGGAAGTTCTCCTGGATAATATCCTGAAGAGTGTTTTCCAGCTTGGTTCCATTCTCCCCATCACTTTCAGGTGATCAAATAAAATGTAGATTTGGTCTTTTCACATAGTCCCATATTTCTTGGAGGCTTTGTTCATTTCTTTTTACTCTTTTTTCTCTAACCTTGTTTTCCCACTTTATTTCATTAATTTGATCTTCAGTCACTGGTACCCTTTCTTCCACTTGACTGAATTGGCTATTGAAGCTTGTGCATGTGTCACAAAGTTCTTGTGCCATGGTTTTCAGCTCCATAAGGTCATTTAAGGTCTTCTCTACACTGTTGATTCTAGTTAGCCATTCGTCTAATCTTTTTACAAGGTTTTTAGCTTCCTTGCAATGTGTTCAAACATCCTCCTTTAGCTTGGAGAAGTTTGTTATTACTGACCTTCTGAAGCCTACTTCTGTCAACTCATTAAAGTCATTCTCCACCCAGCTTTGTTCCATTGCTGGTGAGGAGCTGCGATCCTTTGGAGGAGAAGAGGTGCTCTGATTTTTAGAATTTTCAGCTTTTCTGCTCTGGTTTCTCTCCATCTTTGTGGTTTTATCTACCTTTAGTCTTTGATGTTGGCGACCTACAGATGGGGTTTTGGTGTAGATGAACTTTTTGTTGATGTTGATGTTATTCCTTTCTGTTTGTTAGTTTTCCTTCTAACAGTCAGGTCCCTCAGCTTCAGATCTGTTGGAGTTCGCTGGAGGTCCACTCCAGACGCTGTTTGCCTGGGTATCACCAGTGGAGGCTGCAGAACAGGAAATATTGCAGAACAGCAAATATTTCTGCCTGATCCTTCCTCTGGAAGCTTTGTCCCAGAGGGGCAGCCGCCTATATGAGGTGTCTGTTGGCCCCTACTGGGAAATGTCTCCCAGTTAGACTACACAGGGGTCAGGGACACTTGAGGAGGCAGTCTGTCTGTTCTCAGAGCTCAAATGCCATGCTGGGAGAACCACTGCTCTTTTAAGAGCTGTCAGACAGGGATGTTTAAGTCTGCAGAAGTTGTCTGCTGCCTTTTGTTCAGCTATGCCCTGACCACAGAGGTGGAGTCTAGAGGCAGTAGGCTTTGTTGAGATGTGGTGGGCTCCACCCAGTTCAGACTTCCCCGGCCACTTTGTTTACCTACTCAAGCCACAGCAATGGCAGACGCCCCTCCCCCAGCCAGGCTGCCTTCTGGCAGATCCATCTCAGACTGCCACACGAGCAATGAGCAAGGCTCTGTGGGCACGGGAGCTACTGAGCCAGGCACGGGAGAGAATCACCTTGTCTGCCAGTTGCTAAGACCTTGGGAAAAGCACTGTATTTGGGCGGGAGTGCCCCATTTTTCCAGGTAGCCCGTCATGGCTACCCTCAGCTAGAAAAGGGAAATCCCCTGACTCCTTGAGCTTTCTGGGTGAGGCGATGCCCCTCCCTCCTTCAGCTCGCCCTCCATGGGCTGCACCCACTGTCCAACCACTCCCAATGAGGTGAACCAGATACCTCAGTTGGAAGTGCAGAAATCACCCATCTTCTGCATCAGTCACGCTGGGAGCTGAAGACTGGAGCTGTTCCTATTTGGCCATCTTGGAACACCCTCCTTTTTTTTTTGAGATAGAGCCTTGCTCTGTTGCCCAGGCTAGAGTGCAGTGATGCAATCTTGGCTCACTGCAACCTCTGCCTCCTAGGTTCAAGCGATTCTCCTGCATCAGCTACCTGTGTAGCTGGGATTACAGGTGCCCACCACTACATCCAGCTAATTTTTTGAATTTTTTAGTAGAAATGGAGTTTTACCATGTTGTCCAGGCTGATCTTGAACTTCTGACCTCAGGTGATCCACCTGCCTTGGCCTCCCAAAGTTCTGGGATTACAGGTGTGAGCCACCACACTCAGCTGAAAAGAATTTTTTTTTGAGACGGAGTGTTGCTCTGTTGCCCAGGTTGGAGTGCAATGGTGTGATCTCGGCTCACTGCAACCTCTCCCTCCCAAGTTCAAGCAATTCTCCTGTGTCAGCCTCCTGAGTAGCTGGGATTACAGGTGTTTGCTACCACGCCAAGCTAATTTTTGTATTTTTAGTAGAGACAGGGTTTCATCATGTTGGCCAGGTTAGTCTCGAACTCCTGACCTCAAATGATCTGCCTGCCTCAGCCTCCCAAAATGCTGGGATTACATGCATGAGCCACTGTGCCTGGCCACTGAGAACGATTTTTATTTATTAAAAAAATTAGAAAATTATATCCAACATCCAGAGTTACATTTCTATGCGTGAATAGGTGATCACAATTTATGGTATATCCTTATTTATTTGTACTTTAAATAATAAAAAGTATAGCAATGAGTTAGTTGTTTAAAATATGAAATACAGTAAAGTATAAAAGTTGGAATTCTCTCAAGTTTTTTTTTAATGTATCAGTTATTTAATTAGGTTCTTTGTAAGACATTTAATATACCAATTTGTGAGGATAAACTCCTTTCCTCAGGGCAAATAGATCACAAGTAGCCCTGGAGATGAGAAACAGCTTTGATTTTTGATGAAGTTTGCAAGTCTCCATCTTTCTGATCAACCCTGCACTGCTTTGTAATCTCATATTTCTCTTTATGTGTCAAAGATCTCACCTTCCTGGCTTCTGGGCTTTCTCAGCTGCTTCTTGACGTAAGCATCAGTGAGATTATTTGGGATTTTCACATTGCGATATTAATTTTTATGGAGGTGGCAATGATAATTTCTGGTGTGTTCTATAAAGAGGAACTTGCTTGAAGACCAGAGGTCTAGTCACAAGTAGCTCAGCTGCTTCAGAAAAGCCACCCTCTTGTCTCTGTAGTGCCCAATGATGATGATCAGATGGTCCCGGGAGTGATGCCGGCTCACAGTTTTCTTGGATGTTGACTGAAGGGTTTTCGCCATGGCTTGGCAGCTTTAAAGGCACATCTTCAGTAGGCTAATACCTAGGCATTTTGCAAAGTTTACCCACCTGGGTACTACCATTCTCATCACCACCAGTTTTTTGGTTGTGTGACAGTGGCAAGAACCTTCTTTTTCTTTTCAATCCTGGATTTAGTGGCTGAGTATTTCCTTTTTTACTGGAATACATAGCAGGTAGGGAATATCTGCCAGTTCCTCTGATGAGGACAGGATTTCAGCTGTCATGGGGCTTCCCCTTCTTGGGATTTTTGGCCATGAGGTTATCCTTTTTCTCCTTGCCACCAGCATCAGCCTTCTTGGCTTCACATTTCTTCTCTTTAGTATCTGGCTTCTTGACTTTTTACCTACCATCTTGCAAGAGCTCTCTCAAGATTCTTGAATTATTTACAGGATGAGTTTAACTTAAAAATTATATTCATTATGTAGAAAAGTACAGAGGAGTGTATAGCAAATACTGATGTGTAATCATCACTTACTCTTTGCTACTCTATCAAATGTTAATTTTTTTAGATTAAAAAATAATAGAAAAAGTCTTATAGATACGGTTGAATTCCATTACACACCCTTCCCTTCTCCTATTCTCTTTACTTCTACTCCTGAGGTAACCATTAATATGGATTTTTTGGTTGTCATTATCATGTATATTTCATTGCATGTAAATGTAGCAATGGACAATACATAGTGTAATATTTTGCATATTTAAAAAACTATATAAATGGCATATTGTGCACATCTTTATAAAATTTCCTTTTTGTTTTCTTTATCCCTCCTTTTTTTTTTGTTTTTAGACAGAGTCTTGCTCTGTCACCCAGACTGCAGTGCAGTGGCATGATCATAGTTCATTGTAACCTCAATTTCTTGACCTCAAGTGATACTCCCACCTTAGTCTCCTGAAGCATTGGGATTACAGATGTGAGGCACAACACCCGGCCTAATTTCCTTTTTAACCTTGCTTGACATTTATCCATTAATACATGTAAATCTAATTCGTTCATTTAATATTTCATTCTGTAAATATACAACGATTTATCCGTTCTTTTGTGATGGTCATTTAGGTTGTTTCCAGTTTTTCTCTATTACAAACAGTGTTACTGTGAACCTTCTAAAAATGTTTCTTTGTGCATATGTACTAGAGTTTCTCTAGGGTATATACTTAAAAATGTTACTGCTGGATTGCGGTGTACACATCTTTAACTTAATTAGATTTTGCCAAATTGCTCTCCATAGTGGTGGTGTCAATTTGCACTCCACTAGAAGTGTATAAAATATCCTATTTTTCCAAGTATTCATCAACACTGAGTGTTATTGAACCTGTTAATTACTATCACTCCTCTGAGGGTGAAATTGTATTGCAATGTATATTTAAACAGCATTTTCCTGATTATTAATGAGATTGAGTAACCTTTCATTTGTTTACTGGCCATCAAGTTTCCTTCTGTGATTTGCATGTTCATATCTTTGTCCAGTTTGTATTAGATTATCTTTTTCTTAAGAATTTCCTTATGTAGTCTGGATACTAATGCATTATTTATTGTATTACTATAAATATCTTGCTTCAAATTATATGTCTTGTGTTTTTAGTTTGCTTATGGTGTTTTCTGAAGTATAGACTTTAAAACACTTGTTTGTAAAATAGGTAGTATAGCCACATGGTTAACACTATTGTAATTACTCAATTCCATTGGGGTACCTTTGTCTGTCCCTGCAGCAATACAACTGTGTTTTAATTATTATAGCTTTATAAGAAACCTTACCTGTTAAGATTAATTCTGTCATTCCCTGTCCCCCAGATTGTCTTGGTTATTCTTGGCCTTACTGGCATTTGATTGGATTTAGTTGGAATTATAGTTATGCACTGCATAATGATGTTTCAGCCAATGATGGACCACATATGTGATAGTGGTCCCATAAGATTATAATGGAGCTGAAAAAGTTCTTTTCTACGTGTAGATACGTTTAGATACACAAATACTTACCATTGTGTTATAATTGCCTATAGTATCGAGAACAGTAACATGCTGTACAGGCTTGTAGCCTAGGAGCAATATGCTGTACCATATAGGCTAGGTATGTAGTAGGCTATACCATCTAGGTTTGTGTTAACTGTGATGTTCACACAATGATGAAACCACTTAATGATGCATTTCTCAGAACACATCCCTGTCCTTAAGTGGTGTGTTACTGTACATAACATTTATAGATTAATTTGGGGGAAAACTTCTATCTTTAGGATACTAGGCCTTCCTAGTCATGAACATAACATATATCATCATTTAAAAATTTTTATTTATTTAGTTTTTTGAGACAGAGTTTCACTCTTGTCGCCCAGGCTCTAGTCCAATGGTGTGATCTTGGTTCACTCTGCAACCTCCGCCTCCCTGGTTCAAGCGATTCTCCTGCCTCAGCCTCCCGAGGAGCTGGGATTACAGGCCCCTGCCACCACGCCTGGGTAATATTTGTATTTTTAGTAGAAACGGGGTTTTGCCACGTTGGTCAGGCTGGTCTCAAACTTCTGATCTCAGGTGATCCACCCGCCTTGGCCTCCCAAAGTACTGGGATTACAGGCGTGAGCTACCATGCCCGGCCATATCATCATTTACATAAGCCTTTAAAATGTCTTTTATAAACAAATAATTTTCTCCATAAAACACCTGTGTAATTTTTGGGTTAGATTTATTTTTTGGTATGTTGTAGTTTTGTGCTATTATACATTATGTATTACTTAAAAATTATATTTTCTAATTGTTGCTATTATATAAGATCACAACCGACTTTTCTATATCTGTTGGCAAAGTTACCAAACTCTTATTAGTTCTTAATAGTGTATCTTCAGAAACTCTTGGATTTTGTATGCATTTACATCCACTGTAAATAATGATATTTTAAATTTTTCTTATGCAGTTCTTATGCTTGCCATCTGTCCATCTGTCTCTCTACCTTACTACACTTGCTAGGACCTCCAGTTCCATACTGAAAGGAGGGAGGCATCCTTGATTTGTCGTTGACTCTAAAGCGAGTGGGTTTAACATTTCACCTTAAATGTGATGTATTGTTTTGTGACCTCTGTTAATTAAGATAATATTAATAGTGGCTATAACAAGCATCAGAATCGCAGTGTCTATAATAAGTTTATTTCTTGCTCAATTAAATTTCAAAACTTGTATTGCTGATGGGTGGCCAGTCTCCAAAAGATCACATAAGTGGGCTGGGCATGGTGGCTCCTGCCTATAATTCCAGCACTTTGGGAGGTCAAGGTGGGTGGATCACTTGAGCCCAGGAGTTCCAGAGCAGCCTGGGAAATCCTGTCTCTACAAAAGAACACAAAAATTAGCTAGGCATGGCGATAGGTAACTGTAATCCTAGCTACATGAGGGGCTGAGGCAGGAGGATTGCTTGAACCTGGGAGGTCGAGGCTGTAGTGAGCCAAGATTGCGCCACTACAGTCCAGTGTGGGTAACAGAGTGAGACCCTGTCTCTGGCAGAGTAGGATTTCATGGGCTAGGCCTGGAAGTGGTGTGCACTACTGATGCCTGCTTTCAAATCAAACTCTAGGTGATGTGCAGGCCTCTCCTTTAAGTCCTGACGTAGTTTCTTGTCATGTGGGGATCCATGAACTCAAAAGACAAGTCCCAGCCCCCCCACCCCCCAGTGCCCCCAGTGAATGACCAGTGGTGTTGCGAGCACAGGAAAAAGCACGATAAGAATTTGTATTCGGCTGCATAGTAACATCATTCTCAGTAAACTATCGCAAGGACAAAAAACCAAACACCGCATGTTCTCACTCATAGGTGGGAATTGAACAGTGAGAACTCATGGACACAGGAAGGGGAACATCACGCTCCGGGGACTGTTGTGGGGTGGGGGGAGGGGGGAGGGACAGCATTAGGAGATACACCTAATGCTAAATGACGAATTAATGGGTGCAGGAAATCAACATGGCACATGGATACATATGTAACAAACCTGCACATTGTGCACATGTACCCTAAAACCCCAAAGTATAATAAAAAAAAAAAAAAAAAAAAAAAAAAAGAATTTGTATTCGGAAAAAGGAAGAGGAGATACATAGCCATGCCTGGTCAGTAGCAACGATTAAAAGCTGCCAGGTAGGCATTGGGAGGTTGCTCTGCCCACTCAGTTTCAAGTGCCAGCAGTCTCATCCAAAGATCATTACTGGAGGGAATTCTCAAATCTGACTTATTTCCTAAGGAAATTACCATCTATTCCTAATTTATTAGGAGTGTGTGTGTTTTTATTAAAGGGGGGGTCTTGCTGTGTTGCTCAGGCTGGACTTGAAGTCCCAGGGTCAAGGGCTCCTCTTGCCTCAACCTCTCGAGTAGCTGGGATTACAGGTGCATGCCACTGCACCTGGCAGGAGTTTATTTTTTATTTTTGTTTATTTATTTCCTGACAGGCTCTTGCTCTGTTGCCCAGGCTGGAGTATGGTGGTGCAATCTCAGCTTACTGCAACCCCCTCCTCCCAGGCTCAAGCAATGCTCCCTCCTCAGCCTCCTGAGTAGCTGGGACTACAGGTGTGTGCGCCACCATGCCTGGCTAATTTTTTAATTTTTTTGTAGAAACGGGGTTTTGCTATGTTTCCCAGGCTGGTCTTGAACTCCTGAGCTCAAGCATTCCATTGGTCTCAGCCTCCCAACGTGCTGGCATTACAGGTGTGAGCCACCACCTGTTTTTAAGTGATGAATGGGTATTGAATTTTATCAAGTGTTTATCAAATGTTTTTTCCGTATCTGCTGAGGTGATCACAAATTTTTCTTCTTTAATGTGTTAATGAAGTGAATTACATTAATAGATTTTCTAAAGTTGAGCTACACTTGTATGACTGGGATATTCCCTTCTTGATCACGAGGTATTCTAAAATCTGATTTGCTAGGATTTTATTTAGAATTTTTCTATCTATTGCTCTTAAGTAAGATTGGCCCATAATTTTCATTTCTTTTACTGTTCTCATATGGCATTTGTTTCATGGTTTACTAGTATCATAAAATGAATTGAGGAGCTTTTCCTTTTCTATTTGCTGAAACATTTTATGTAATATAGAATTGCCTCTTAAACTGTCTGAGCCTAGTGCTTTTGTTTTTGTGTGTAGATTAACTATTGATTTGCTTCCTTTTATAAACTTATCTGGGTTTTCCATTCCTTTTTGAGTTTGTTTTGGCAAACCATTTTTTCTAGGAAATGGTGCATTTCATTTAGGTTTTTATGTGAATTGCATAACGTTGTTCATAGTGATCTTTTGTTTTAAAACATCTTTGCTTAATCTGTGAAAACTGTGTCTTCTTGTTCATACCTAATATTGTTTATAGTCTTTTTCCTGATCAGTCCTGCTGTGCATTTGCTGTTCTATTAGTTTTTTTTTTATTCTATTAGTTTTTGCAAAGAGTCAGCTCTTGTTTTTTTCAATCCTTTTTATAATTTGTTTTCTACTTTTAAAATGTCTCCTCTTCCTACTCTATTTTTGGCCTTCTACTTTCTTTGGTTTTACTCTGCTGTTCTTCTTGTAATTTCTTGAATTAAATGCTCAGATCTCTGATATTTAGCCTTCTATTCTTTTCTAATGTAGGCATTCTTTTGTAATGTATACATTTCTATTACTTCATGTGCAGTATAAAGCTCTGATCTATATCTCTAATATATCAACTAGTATATTTATGATTTGATCTATCTATGTATATCAAGATATATGTATGTATATGTATAGTTATATGTCTGGCAATTTAACTGGAAATACTTTCTAATTTCCATTATGATTTCTTCTTTGAGTTCTGGATTAATTATACTTTTTTTTTTGAGGTGGAGTCTTGCTTTGTCGCCCAGGCTGGAGTGCAGTGGCACGATCTCGGCTCACTGCAGCCTCCACCTCCCGGGTTCAAGCGATTCTCCTGCTGCAGCCTCCCGAGTAGCTGGGACTACAGGTGCGTGCCACTGCGCCCAGCTAATTTTTGTATTTTTAGTAGAGATGGGGTTTTACCACGTTGGCTAGGCTGGTCTCAGACTCCTGACCTCAAGTGATCCGCCTGCTTTGGCCTCCCAGAGCGCTGGGATTACAGGCATGAGCCACTGCATCCAGCATAATTACACATTTAAGTCTCCAAATTTATGGAGATTCTTTGGTCAGCTTTTTAGTCATTGATTTCTATTTTATTGCATTGTGGTCAGATAATATGCTCTATGATTTTGATTCTGTGGTAGTTATTGGAAATTTTCTTTGGCATTGTACCTAGTAAATGGTTAGTTTTTTGTATAGTTTCATGTGAGTTTGAAAAAAATTGTATTTTTTTCTAAATTCTATATGTAAGGTTCTATATACATCTATGGATCAAGCTTATTGTGTGGCTCAAATCTTCTGTATTTTCATCAGCTTTTTTTTTTTTTTAATTAAGTACAGTGGTGTAATCTTGGCTCGGTGCAACCTCTGCCTCCTGGGTTCAAGTGAATCTTGTGCTTCAGCCTACTGAGTAGGGATGCTACTATTACAGGCGCATTAGGATTACAGACGTGCCACCACATTCAGCTAATTTTTGTATTTTTAGTAGAGACGGGGTTTTGCCATGTTGGCCAGGCTGTTCTCGAACTCCTGACCTCAAGTGATCCACCTGCCTCGGCCACCCAAACTGCTGGGATTACAGGCATGAGCCACTGTGTCCGGCCATTTTTATCAGTTTTTATTTGTTCAAGACAATTATTGAGAGAGCTATGATGCTCTTTCTCTCTCTGCTGTGATGATAGATTTGTTAGTTCCTCGTAACACTATCAATTTTGCTTTATATATTTTGAGGCTATGTTTTTAGAATTTGTTTTATCTGCCTGGTGAGTGGACACTTTTATCACATAGTAACTCTCTTTATTGCTGCTGTTTGCCTTAAAGTCTATTGTCAGGTATTAATATGACTACAACAGTTTGTTTTTAAAAAATTATTACTTGGTGTGTATTTCTAATCCATTGTTTAAAAAATTTATGTATATTTTATTGAGATATAATTCACATACCATAAAATCTATCATTTTAAAGTATACAATTCAATGCTGGTTATAGTTTATTCACACAGTTGTGCCATAATCACCACAATCTTTTTCCAGAATATTTTCATCTGACAAAGAAATACTATAGTTAGCTGTCAATCTCCATTTTCCTCTCCACCAGCCCCTGGCAGCCATGAATCTCTCTGTCTCTGTAGATTTGCTTATTCTGGGCACTTCATATAAATGCACTCATACAACACATGCCCTACTGCTGTGCCTGTCTTCTTTCACATAGCATAAGGTTTTCAAGGTTCATTCAGGTTGTAGCATGAATCAGTATTTCACTCCTTATTATGGCAGAGTAACAGTCACAGTTTTTTCTGATACTTTTTCATACTTTTACTGGTTTCCCTGAGCTAATGGGTAAATTTTTCTCTAGATCACTCTTTCCCTGAAGATAAATTCCTTTGAGTGTCTCAGGTTTATTCAGGAATCTCAGTTGACAATGTTTCACCTCGCTTGGGTCTGAGGTTTTATCTCTATTGACACTTGTGTATCACAACCCAAGCCCCAATTTGTTCATACTTTCTTGTATTTATCTTTCTCTTTTTTGTTTTTTGTAGTTTTTGTTTTTCTTGGCTGTACATTTTTAAAGGTATTTGTTTTCTTCTCTCCAGCATTTCTGGGTAGTAGTGGATTTTTTTTTTTTTAAACATGGTTCATGATATTGCCAGAAACGGAAGTCTTTTAATAAACATTTTAATATAAGATATAACACAATGCACAAAGTACATATAACATAAATGCACAGTTCCGTGAATAATTATAATTACTACCAGGCCAAGGAATAGAACATTGTAAACACCCAAGAACCTCTCTTTGTGCCTCTTCTTAGTAGTAATCTCTTCTCTTTTCTCATGATTCTGACTTTTGGGATAACCATTTTCTTGCCTCTCTTCATAGTTTTGTTACTTATATGTGTCTGTGATAAAGGACAGTTTAATTTTGTCTGTTTTTGAGCTGTGTCTACCCTTTTGTTTGACATTATGTTTGTGAGACTTATTTGTAATGTTTTGTGTAGCTGTACTTAGTTCATTTTCATTGCTGTATTCCATTATATAAACGTATCGTTTTTTTCTTTGTTCTGCTACTGAAGGATATTTGCATTGTTTCCAGCCTTTGCTATTACAACAAATGCTGCAATGGCTATTATGAACATGTACCCTGGTGTATGTATTCCAGCAACATTTATTGAAAAAGTTTGTCTTTTCCCCACCAATCTGGAGTGCTACCTCTGCTATAGATAACATTTTCATATATACTTATATTTGTTTCTGATTCCTATATTGTTTCATTGATCTGTTTGTCTAATGTTGCTCAGTTATATACTGTCTTAATTATTATAACTTTATATTAAGTCTTGTATTTGATAGAGTAAGTCCTCCCAAACTTTCTTTCTTTCTTTTTTTTTTTTCCAGATGGGGTCTCACTCTGTTACCTAGGCTGGAGTGCAGTGGTACAATCTTGGCTCACTGCAACCTCCGCCTCCCAGACTCAAGCCATCCTCTCATCTCAGCCTCCTGAGTAGCTAGGACTAGAGGAGCACACAACCACACTTGGCTAATTTTTGTAGTTTTGGTAGAGATGAGGTTTTGCCATGTTGCCCAGGCTGGTCTTGAACTCCTGAGCTCAAGTGATCCACCTGTCTTGGCATCCCAGAGTGCTGGGATTACAGGCGTGAGCCACCATGCCCAGCCCTTCTCAGACATTTTTCTTCAAGAATTTCTTAGCTATTTTTGACATTTTAAACTTCCATATAAATTTTAGAATTAGCATCCTTTCTTAAAATTGTAATTGGGTGGGCACCTGTAGTCCCAGCTACTCAGGATGCTGAGGCAGGAGAATGGTGTGAACCTGGGAGGTGGAGCTTGCAGTGAGCCGAGATCGCACCACCGCACTCCAGCCTGGGCGACAGTGCGAGACTCCGTCTCAAAAAAAAAAAAAAAAAAAATTGGGATTGCAATTATTCTCTAAATCAGTTTGGGATAAATTAACATTGTTATATTATTAAATCTTCCAATCAACATGGTATATCTTTCAATTTAATGTTTTTAATGTCTCTCAAAGTTCTAGAATTCTCTTTAGAGAGATCTTGTATATCTTTATTGATTTTATTCCTATTAAAAATGTTATTATAATGGTATTTTAAAAAAATTCGTTTAAACTGTTGCTGTTATGGAAAAATATAATTATGTTTGTTGTATTAATTTTTCATCATCAACCTTGCTAAACTCTGTTGCTGATTTTAATAATGTATCTCGTATATTCATTTTAATTTTTGTAGAGATAGGGTTTTGCTCTGTCGCCCAGGCATGCAGTGGCACAATTATAGCTCACTGAAGCCTCACTGGGCTTAAGCAAGTTTTCCAAGTACCTGGGACTACAGGCATGTGCCACCATGCCCAGCTAATTTTAAAATTTTTTGTAAGACTGAGTCTGGCTTTGTTGCCCAGGCTGGTCTGGAGCTCCTGGCCTCCAGCAATCCTCCCGCCTTAGCCTGCCAAAGTGTTGGGACTATAGGAATGAGCCACCTAACCCAGCCCCCTCATTTGAATTTTTTACATACACAATTATATAGTTTTGTTTCTTTCCAATTCTTACACCTTTTGTTTCTATTTCTTACTTTATTGATCTGGCTAGGACTACAGTGTACGGTGCTAAGTCAAAGTGGCCATAGTGGATCCTTGCCTTATTCCCGGTCTAAAAGGGGGCACTCTCAATGTTTTACTTTAATATTTTTACTTCAGTGAAGCATGTTTGCTATAGACCTTCATCTCTAATAATTAAGACAATTTCTGTTTCTACTTTGCTTAGAGGAAATCATGAATATGAATGAATTTAGGATTTTCTCAATGCTTTTTCTACATCTCTTGAGATGCTCATATACTTTTCCTTTCAGCTGATAATGTGGTGAATTACATCAATTTTTTTTTTCTAATGTTAAATCAACTTTGCATTTCTGGGATTCATCTAACTTACACATAATGCACTATCCTTTTTTCTAAATTGCTGGGGGGGTTTAGTTTGCTGATATTTTGTTTAGCATATTGGTATTGACATTATGAGTAAAATAGGCTTGTAATTGTCCCTTTCTGGGGTTGTTCTTATTTTCTAGTATTGCAACCTGAGTTGGGGATTTTTTTCATCCCTTTCTATTTTCTGGAAGAGTTTGTGTAAAATTGGTGTTACATCTGCCTTAAATGTTTGATAATATTCACTGGTGACACCATCTGGGCCTGGAGGTTTTTGTTTTTTCTTTTGAAATAATTACAGATTCACATGCAGTTATAAGAAATGCTATAGCAAGATCCTGTGTACTCATGCTCAATTTCCTCCAGAAGTAACATCTTGCAAAACCATAGTACAAGATCACAGCCAGGATACTGACATTGACACAGTCAAGATACGGGGCATTTCTGTTGCCACAGGATCTCACATGTTATCCTTTTATAGCCACACCCAGGTCCCTCCCACTGCATCCCCCTTCTGCATCCCTGATGATCATTAATCGGTTCTTCATTTCTACAATTTTGCCGTTTCAGGAATGGTATATACATATATACAGTATGTAATCTTGGAATGGAATCATGTACAGTATGCAATATTTTGGTATTGGCTTTTTCACTCAATGTAATTCTCTGGAGAGTCACTCAAGGCCGTTGTGTCTATCACTAAGTCATTCCTCTTCATTGCTGAGTGATATTCCGTGGTATGAATAGACTGCAGTTTGACTCTTCACCCATTGAAGAACATCTAGATTGTTTCCCATTTTAGTCTGATATGAGTAAAGCTGCAATGAACATTTGTATAGAGGTTTTTATGTGAAGGTAAGTATTTCTGTGGGATAAATGCCCAAAAGTGCAATTATTGAATCAAATGATAGTTAAATGCTGATTTTTTTAAAAAAATGCCAAACCGTTTTTCAGAGAGTCTGTACCGTTTTTTATATTCCCATCTGACATGCATGAGTGACCCAGTTTTTCTGCAGCCTCGGCAGTGTTTTTTGTCACTATTTGTTTTATCAGAGTAGTATTTTCACAATTGTAATAGGTGTGTAGTGGCATCTCATTGTGTTTTTAATGTGCATTTCCCTAATGGCTGATAATGTTAAATTTCTTTACATGTGCTTATTTAACATCTATGTATCCTTTTTGGTGAAATATCTGCTTAAGAATTCTTTTTGCCCGTTGTCTTTTTTCTTTCTTTTTTTTTTTTTATCTGAGACAAGGTCTCGTGCTTTCACCCAGGCTGGAGTGCAGTGGTGCGATCTCAGCTCACTGCAACGTCCAGCTCCGGGGTTCAAGCAATTCTCCTGTCTCAGCCTCCCAAGTGGCTGGGACTACAGGTACATGCCACCACGCCTGGATAATTTTTGTGTTTTTAGTAGAGATGGGGTTTCGTCATGTTGGCCAGGCTGGTCTTGAACTCCTGACCTCAAGTGATCTGCCCACCTCTGCCTCCAAAGTGCTGGGATTATAGGTATGAGCCACTGCACCTGGCTTTTTTCTTTTTTTTTTTTTTTGCCTATCTTCTCATTGAATTGTTTGTTATTTTACTGTGAGTTTTGTGAGCTCGTCATGTATTTTAGATACTAGGCCTTTGTTGGATATGTGGTTTGCAGGTATTTTCTCCTAGAATGTTGTCTTTCCATTGTTTTAACAGGATCTTTTACAGAGCAAAAATGTGAAATTTTGATGAGGTCCAGTGTATCAAATTTTCCTTTTATGGATCATGCTTTCGGTGCCAAGTGTAAGAACTCTTTGCCCACCTGTAACTCTTGCCCCCATTTCCCTTTGAGGCCACTGGAAGGAAAGCCCAAGTGTGTGTGGAGAGGCAAGCGCTGTTGGGAGAGAAGCAGCTCCCTGCCCTGCCCCTGTCTCTGGGCGCTCACTTCTCCATGCTTTCCTCACCTCCTGGATGATGTTCTTTAAAATTTTTTATTCCGTGCTTTTAGTGGTAAAATTGTTCGGAATGATTTAATCTTCCCCCTGAAGAGGAAGGGAAGTCTGACCATTGTTTCTGAGGTAGAAGTTGGTGAGGCACTTACATACTTGGTGGTAGCCCAAGGGGAATTCTTGCCTGGATGCAGGAATGAGTCCATCTTCTTCGGCTCATCTGTTTTGTTTTCCTCCCCTCCTTTGTGCAGGAAGGAGTGGGTAGGATCTACAGGCTCTGTAATCGTGTCTCACTCTTGGGAGATAACAGTCTCCCCTCAGGGTGCCCCTATTCACCAAAGACATGAGTCCTTGTTCCTGACTGCTGCAAAGGGAGCAAGGGTGGACGAGGAACCATGCTGTCTGTGTTGCACCTGTACCGCTCACGAGTGAGTGCCAATGTCAGATTTCTCTTAATCTTGATCACAGAAGTGATACACACAGTTTACTGTAGAAGTTCTAGACACTAGAAATAAACACGTAGAGGAAAACCAGATCCACTTACAATCCCAAAACACGGTGTTTAACATTTTGGCCTATTCCCACTTGCCCCTGACCCCCGAATTCTACTTTTTTTTTTTTTTTTTTTTTTTTGAGACAGGATCTCACTCTGTCACCCAGGCTGGAGTGCAGTGGTGTGATCTCGGTTCACTGCAACCTCCACCTCCTAGGTTCAAGTGATCCTCCTACCTCAGCTGGGACTACTGGTGTGTGTCACGACACCCAGCTAATTTTTGTATTTTTTGTGGAGATGGGGTTTTGTCATGTTGCCCAGGCTGGTCTCCAACTCTTGGGCTCAGGTGATCCATCCACCTTGGCGTCCCAAAGTAGTGCTAGGATTACAGGCATGAACCACCAGGCCACCCACCCCCAACTCCGCCTGCCCCCATACTCCAGTATTCTTTTATAAAATGAGAATATACAGCATGCATTTTCTTATATCCTGAAGAAATGTGAGTGAGCTTACCTAGCAGTGCATCAGGAGGTGCTGATCCAGATTGCCCTGCAGGTTCCAGAAAGCCTGATCAGTGGGAGCACAGGGCCTGGCTCCTTTTAGGGTTCCCCCAGGGTCTGGTCTATAAGTCACATTCTCTGTCTTGTGCCCCAGGGATGCTGAAAGTCTCCCTGTTGTTGCTCTGGCTGGGAGTGCATTCTCCGCATTGCATACAGGGTGGGTCCTGGGGGCTGTCACTTCCCATCCCTTCTTCCTGGGCCGCCCAGTTCCACTGGTCACTGCTGACCAATATCTCCTGCCTGGTAACTGGATTTCACTTTGGCACGAGACTCTGGTTCAAGGGGAGGAACTCTGAACATGGGGACGATGGCCAGTGGCCTTGGATAAGTGAGAGTTAAGGAAACATAAACTAATTTTCTTTGGAAGGAAGTTTACACATAAAGATGATACTCACCTAGACTTGCAGATAAAATGATGTACTATTTATTGCATAAATACATTTGATTTTAAAACAATATTAATTTTAGCTCTGGGCATATCCAGCCTTAGCTAACTGAGAATTGTGGCTCTGGGACCATCTGCTGGCTACTCTCCAGATTGCCACACCGGTCTGGGAAGCTGGCTCTCTTGGGATGGAGGTTAGAGCAAAGCCCCCGCTGTAGGTAGCCTGTGCTTCCTGGGGTCTGCAGGGAAGTGAGGCTGGAGCAGCTGCAGTTCAGACATTTTCGTGGTGGTGGATATCTCGGGCAGCAGGATCAGCAGTTACAGTATGCGTTCTGACCACAGACGTAGATTCGAATTCTGGCTCTGCTGCTGTGAGCCTCAGCTTCCTCTTCTGTAAAGTGGGGATAATAATAACACATACCTTGTTGGGTGGTTGTAAGGTTTAAAAACAGGTGCTTATTAGGTGCTTATCACAGGGCTAGGCACATGTAGTAGGTTACACCTCCAGGAGAGATGGGGAGCTGTACCTTGTTTATGTCCCTGTGATGATTAATGTTATGTCAGCTTGGCCAGGCCACTGCTAAAGACTGAATGTTTGTGTTCTCCACAAATTCATATCTTGAAACCCAGCCCCCGATGTGATGGTACTTGGAGGTGGGGCCTTTGCGAGGTGATTAGGGTATGAGAGTGAATGGGATTGGAGCCCTTAGAAAGAGGCTCCTGGAAACTCCTTTGCCCCTTCCACCATGTGAGGACACAGTGAGAAGATGGATGCCTAGGAACCAGGAAGTGGCCTCTCTGACCAGACACCAAGTCTGTTGCTGTCTTGATCTTGGGCCTCCCAAACTCCAGAATGATGAGAAATAAATTAGTTTATAAGCGACAAAGTCTGTGGTATTCTGTTGTAGCAGCCTGAACAGATTAAGACAGCCGTGGTCTCCGGTGTCTAGTCAAACACTACTCTAGATGATTCTGTGAAGGTATTTTAAAAATGAGATTAACATTCATTTCTTGGGTTTTGTTTTTTGAGACCGTGTCTCACTCTCTTACCCAGGCTGGAATGCAGTGGTGAGATCATGGCTCACTGCAGCCTCTAACTGCTGGGATCAAGGGATCCTCCCACCTCAGCCTTCCAAGTAGCTGGAACCACAGGTGCACACCACCATGTCTGGCTAATTAATTATTATTATTTTTTTTTTTGGTAGAGATGGAGTCTCCCTATGTTGCCCAGGCTGGTCTCAAACTCCTGGGCTCAAGCAATCCTCCTACTTTGGCCTCTCAAAGTGCTGGGATTACAGTCATCAGCCACCATGCCCAGCTCAGATTACCACTTAAATCAGTAGACTTGGAGGAAAGCAGATTACCCTCTGTGATGTAGGTGAGCTCCATTCAATCAGTTGAAGGCCGTAATAGAAAAAGACTGGCCTCCCCCTAAGGAGGGGATTCTGCCAGCAGGTGGCCTCTGGACTCAAACTGCAACTCTTCGCTGGGTCTCCAGCTGCTGCCTACCAGGCCAATTTTGGCCTTACCAGCCTCCATAGTCACATGAGCCAATTCCTTAAAAGAGATCTCTCTTTCTGTCTCTTTCTTCACATATACACACACCCCCTAGGGGCCCTGCCTAATACTGTCATGGCATAGCTGTCTTTAAGCTCGCTGAAGGCAGGTACTGTGTCTCCTTTGTTCAGCCCTCTGTCGCTCATACCCGGCACAGTGCTGGCTCCCCGTTAGTAGCCTGGTGATTACTGGGCACTTCCCACTTTCTATGTCTCAGTTAGAAGGTCTGCCCCAGTGACAGCCAAGAGTGGGCGGGGTAATGGATTCATGTCTGGGGCTGTAGTGAATCTTTAGTGCCTGCCAGGGCAGATGGTGGGCAGTTTTGAACTGGATGTGGTTGTGCATTTTGGGAGCTGAAACTTCCACATGGAGAAGAGAGACTTCTGGGTGCCTGCCTTTGTCCAGCCACTCTTTGGACTGGGCCAGAGCACGACTATCGCACTGTGATCAGCAGGAACCTGCAATTATGATGGAAAGGTGGGAGAAGGACGCAGAGTGGTTTCGCCTTAATCAGTTCTCACTTTAACAACTGCAAACAGACTGGCACCAGAAAAAGGTAACTTTTCTCAAGTTTTATTGTAAAATCCTCAGAAAAAAGAGCATTTACAATGACAACAGTTCATGATAATTTGGAGTCATGGTTATATCAAGTGGTACTATAAATACACCATGTGTTTAATACTGTGTAATAGGTCAAAGTAAACACAAACTTATTTCAAATGCCACATATGGTTACTGTGTTGGTACAAATTTCTACTAAAGTTGATGTATTAAAAATAATTTATATATATTTTATAAATAAGGAAAAATTCACATGTATAATAATTACAGGAAGCCTTTTGAGAAATACAGGTGATTACAGAAAATATATTTTGGAGGCTACACAATGGTTCAAAATAATGTAATCTGCCTTGACATGAGAGATCTGAGAGTTTTCTGAGGTGGGGAAGCATGAGACTCGGATAGGACAAATGATGTGTGTGGCTTCACATCTTGAGGGTCACTCAGCTGCACTACAGCATGAAATGGTGTGTGTGACCATGCCAGCAAAACTCCATGCCCAGTTCTGCTTTGAGATAATCTCACACAGCCTTTGGGAAGCATGAGAAGCAGCGGAAAGGTAGGAAGCCACGGGGCCAGGGTAGGAAGGATGAGGGGGCCGGCCAGCCGCGGGAGCCAGGCAGGGAGGGAGTCAGGAACTGTGGATCTGTGGTATGCGGCTTGCAAACCTGTTTCTCTCACCTCTCCCAAGTAGTGCAGGACCCACAACTCTTCAACCTATGGCAGATGTCATGCTGGGCAGTGGATAAAGGTTTAGGTTTGGGGCATTTTCTCAATTTAGAGCTCTTGGGCCTCACAACCCAGCCAATACTGGTTGCTCTTACTCAGAAACAAAGCTCTGATCCTGAAGAGGATGCCTCTGAAGGGCAGCAATCTCTGATCCTGCTGAGCACATGTTGCCAAGCTTGGTGTAGGGGTAAGTCAATAGTTACTGCTTTGTGGAGTGCTGGCTGAGCCCTCGAAAGCCCTCTAGGGCATGGCCCATGTTCTCTGGGGCCACATGAGCAAGGGCTGGTTCCATATATGTAAAGATGAGCTTGGAAAGAAGCGTGCATGAATTGTGGTTTTTTTTTTTTTTTTAAAGTGCATGCTAAATACTCTGGTGCTGGCTGAAGAAGCCTCGCTGTGAATTTTGGAGGATAATCCCCGCTCTTGTATTCTCCATAATTTCATACATTGTTATTTAGTTAAATTAGGCTTCCCCACTTGTTGCCCACAGCTCCAAAGGAGGATGTGGATGCACAGGACAATGCTTGTTTGTGTCCCAGGGTCTGCTGTGTGGCTGCTGCCTGAAGCATGCATGCCCAAATAAGATGCTCAAATCCTCATGTGACTTAGCAGGTAACCTGGTATAGATAAAAGCAGGGAGTGGATTGCATTCCACTGGCTACTTGGGGTCTTGTAGTCACACCCTGAAGATAGGCACTGTATATTTTTTTTCCCTTGAATTTTTAAGCATCTCTGTTTTATGATCTCTATAATTTTGGAGAGAAACCAAGGCAGCTAGTGACTTTCTTGGACAAAATTTCTTTGCCTACATGCCAGTTTGGGAGCACATAGTAGTATCTGGCCTATGAATGACTTCTGGCTTGTACCCCAAAGCAGGAAAGTGGCGCGGGCAAAGACCACAGGGTAGGGGCTGGTGTAGCGGTCAGGTCAGTTGCTCCTTGAATGGTAGAGCTGTTGTGGAGTGGCTCAT
The DNA here is from genome assembly GCF_028878055.3 of Symphalangus syndactylus. Taxonomy (NCBI): domain Eukaryota; kingdom Metazoa; phylum Chordata; class Mammalia; order Primates; family Hylobatidae; genus Symphalangus; species Symphalangus syndactylus. Next base: position 18,965,383 of record NC_072433.2, on the reverse strand, counting down.
GAGCGGGGGCCTGAGACACAGGATGGAACAGGAAAGAGGGGAGAATAAAAAGGGAGTTGGAGGGAGGCTGCAGGGGCTTGGGCCCTCCGAGAGATAATTCTTGGCTGAGATGTCATGGTCTCGCTATTCCTGCCGGACGACACCTGACTTCCCTGATAGTTCCCAGCCAGCTCTCTCTAGTCTTGGTCATCTAACTCCAAAGGTCTGCAAGCGAGGGTTTGGAGGGTGTGATTCTGGGCAGCAAGGGGCTGTGTCCCTATGGGTTCTGACTGTACTTGAAGTGGAACCTGGGGTCCTGGGTGGGGGAGGCTGTCAAAGACTTCTGTGGCAGTGCTGCAATCTTGTTACCTGCCTGGCCTCCTGGCTGGGGGTGGAGGGGAGTAGCATTCTGGGGGTGCTGGGTGCAGGGGCGAGTGTGAGGTAGATTGGTGGATGCATAGGAAGGAGCTGGGAGTGGTAGTGTCAGCTCTCCTGGAGGCTTGCTTCTGAAAAGGAGGGTTGAAGAGTGGGAGAGAGAGAGTTGTGGGATTTGCTAGTGAAGATGGTTCATTGTCTGTAATAATGGAATGAATCACGTCATGATAAATGAATCAACTATACTTTTTAAGCCCCTTGTAGAAAAATATATCCAGAATGAATCTGTTTCACATCTCAGTTCTGAAATCTTCTTTAGTTCACAGGTTATTGGTCAACAGAAAACAAGATGTGGCCGTACAAAGCCAACTCCTGGCTGCTTTCCTAAATGAAGACTCAGTAGTCACAATCTCTATGGCAGCAGGCCGTTCTCTGCTTTATTTGGGGTTGAAAGCTGGCTTCCAGTGCCTACCTGGAATGGGGAGCCTTGTCTGGACAGATGGAGATGGGGAGATGTCTGGGTTGGGGGTGGGAATTGTAGGGGTTGAGTTTCTGTCTATCTCTAGGTCAAAGTACCTGAAGTTTGGTGTTAGTAGTTGGCTCCAGCCAGGATTTACAAGTCTCCTCTAGCTTCTTCCTGGAACTTGGGGAAAAATAGGACACTCGAATGGCTTGGAGACTGGAGAAATAAGCCTGGGCTAGCCCCAGGCAGGGTGGGCTGGGTCAGTGTTGGTGAGGCTGGGATGATAGCTTTGGCCGTGGGTGTGATGCCCATCAACCCTCCTCATGCAGGTGGGTCGCGCCATCGTCCAGAGGCTGACAGTCCCCCTTCTTGCCATCCGTCTGGGGCTACCTGGGTGGGCTTTTGGACCCAGAGCCTTTATGCAGGGTTCTGCCCACTGGAGCAGAAGAACGAGGGCCTCTATTTCAAAGCCTTCCTGTCACCACAGGTGCAGATTATTTGTCATTTTGGGAAAAAAAACTATCAAATTTTTGTAAAATTAATTTTATTTCACAATGACTGAGGGAGTTTATATAAATAGCTTTCTTGATGATTCTTTTGGTAAAGTCAGTACTTCTTTAATAGCTAAGATATCAGTTGTGAATTGATCTTGTGGGTTCGTTAGGATTACCAGCTGGGCTTGCTACAGGAGGCCGCCCTGTAGTGAGGCATTTCCTACCAGTGGCTTTCCAACTGTGTCCCATGAACCTCTTCTGGGGTGAAGTATGGGAGAAAAGGCAGGCTAATCTGGCATTCCTCCTCCTCCTCCTCCTCCTGCCCCTGACTCCCTACCCAACCAACTCTATTGGTTTTTCTGCTAAAAGGCATTTACCTCCCTGCATTGGTGACTTTGCCTCCTGGGGCTGGACTCCTGAAACCCTGACCTCGGCTTCAGGCCTGCTTCGATTCAGTTGTGTCTGGCATGCTGTCAGTGAGACCTAAGCCTGCTGTCTCCAGGAAATGCACTCTGAGGACAGTGAAGGGCAGCTACGCTTTTTAGACACACTCCAAGATGGAAGGGACAGTGGGGGAGGAACAGGTGCTGCAGAAGTTGACTCCGTCACTCCTGATTATTTTAAAAGGCCAGTTTGGGTTGAACTGGTCTTTGACTTAGGAATTCTGCTGCCCAGAGGGGCTCGTGTTCTGGCCTGGTAGTTGGTGGGAATTTTCCTCCTTTAGGCTCAGAGATCCTTTTTCTGTCAGGGGCTGATACAATTGAAATTTTTCCAAAAAAAGAAGCTTATGAAAGTTGGAGAATTTTAGTGGTAAAAATGGGAGATTGGGAGTAAACATATCAAGATATTGAGGCAAGAAAAAAAAAAGGGGGTGAGATGGGTCATCCATGCATCCCAGCTACTGTGAAACTGCATTCTAGGCTTTTGAGATGAGCTTCCTCAACTTATATCTACATAGCATATCTTTTAAAATAAAAAACAGATGTACCTGTCTAGGCACACCCCCAGGAGTAGCAGGGGACAGGCATTTGGTGGACCAAGATACGTGAGACATACAAGTGATTGAGCTCATGAGATCTGGGGCGGAGGATGCAGGTGGCTTGGGCAGTCAGGCAGGAGTGAAAGGAGCTGTGTGTGTTGAGTGACACAGAGTCTGGGGTTTCCTCTCCTTGAAAGAGTTTGTTCCTCAATGGGAAAGGAAAATCCTGGTCATGTCAGTAGGTGAAGGTGGCCAAATTAGCAAAGACGTCTGTGGTGAGACCACCTCTCCCAACCCGTGTGGCTTGCAAAATGATCTTTCATACCAGGACACATGTAAGTTCCACTCATATGCGGAAGAGGGAAGGCGAGCCTGTTTTTGCTGAGTCTCTGATCTAGGCGGTCTTCAGAGGGCTGTGTGGGTTGTACTTCTTCGATGCCCACGTGAGAGTCACCACAGCCTGAGACATGTAAGGAGAATGCAGTAGTGCCAGCCTGTGGCCTTCTGTTCTGGGTTCTGCAGTGTGTGTGTGTATCGATTGGTGAATGTGGGTAAGAAAACCCTCGCTGAAATGTGTTCTCTCCGCAGTGCTGATGCGGGGATGGGGTACCAGAGATGAGTGGATGGGCCACAGGTAGGAAAACAAAATCTGTTTTGAAAAGGTATAGCTTCAGGAACTCAACTGGCCCCACTCGTGTCCTTGGGGTTTCTGCATTGAGCCTGGAGGCCACCCATACCTTGCCAGGCAAGCCCAGTCTGCCCTGAATCTGGGGTACCGGACCTGACTAATGAGATGTCTCCCTTCTGTGCTGAAAAGGAGGCACACAGAACTTGTTCTGGTTTTTTGGGGTCCCGACACAGAACCAAGTCCTTATGGAAGAGGTGGCCTGGTCTGCTCTTGGAGAAGCAGGGTGGCAATAGTTGACACGGCTGGTATTCTTAGATGACCATTGTTCTTTCTGGTTGTGGAATGTGGGGTTGTGACCCCCGCCCCGAGACTCGGCCTAAGGCAGGGAAGGATATAGTTGGACCTCGGAGAGCATCTTTCTGCTTACTAGCATTTGAGATTATAAAATTTTTTTTAATCAAAAATTTCCAAAATAAAGTGAGTGATTTCCCCATCCCCCAAGATGCAGTAAGTCTTGTTGGCTCTCCCTCAGGCTTACAGCAAGTCAAATGGAAAGAAAAGCAAGAAGCAGCTGCGAGGGAGAAGATGCAGTCCCACGCGAGGACAGATGGGCTTTCAGTTCGGGAGGGAGGCCCCTGCTCCTGGTCGGCCTCTGCTTCCGGGCCACTCCGTTAGGGCAGAGTCCGGCTGGGTCTGGCGGTAAGGGACAATGACTATGTGAAGGCAACCGACAGAGGTGTCTGCTTGGAGAGCAGGATCCCTTGGTTCCATGATGTCCCCAGGTCACACGGTGTGCAGCTTGGCACAGAAATGATCCCTTTACACAGCAGCATGTGTTCTCATCGTAGCTCAAGGCATAAATCATACTTCCTAACAAAAAAACCCCAATCTTGGTAGCAGCGCATACCTTATACTAGGAAACTTGCAAGGAGACCAGTGTTGAACCACAAAGCGAGTACAGGTTTTTGCTTTTGTCTGTAAAAATGTACAGCGCACCTGCTTGGGGCTGCAGTGTCAGGACTAGGGGGTGCTCCTTGGCCCAGGGCTCTACTCTGGGCCCTTCATACCTCACCCACCCACACCACTGTGGTCCCCCCCTTTATACCTGACACCTCACACCGCAGCGTGTTTTGTCTCCCATTGATGAGGAACAGTGACTCTTGGGCTGGTGTGAGGAGGTACTGTCCAAACAGCCCACTGTCCCTCATGATTCTGTGGGCACCCCCCCAGGGCTGGGATGGCCCTGTGGGTGGCTCCTTTAAGTTCTTCAGCATGCCCACCTTCCCCGTGGACAGCTCCAGGAACAGCAGGTCCGGCTCCGTGTGCAGAGCCGCATAGATGTTGTACTGATTGCTTTCAGTGAAGGAGCGCTGGAAGGCCAAGTCTGAGATGCCCGAGTTTATTTGCAGGTCATACAGGGTCTGGATCTCGCCCTGCAGCGTGATCTCCTGCACGTGCAGCCAGGGGCTGTCAGCTGCAGCGCTGACTATGAAGCGCCCGTCGGGGGATGTGTGTGGGGTGCCTGTTACATCACCATTGGGGCCAAGCACAGAGTCTGTGACACTGTCAACGAGCAGCTGTCGGGCAGCAGAGATGGGGCTGTCCTGTTGGCACTGGATGAAGAAGTAGCCGCCCAGGTGGGTGTGCGCCATGGCCTGGGGCACGCAGCCATGGTGGTGCAGGCCGATGGTCTTGAGGGGCATCATTGTTTCCAGGTCCACCTTGTGGACTGCAGGGTCAGACTTATTGAAGATGAAGCCAAACCTGGGAGGGGAAGAACTGAGGTCAGAGGTCGCTTCCAGGGGTGGGGAATCTGTCATTTGTCCTAAACAATTACATCCCCTGCCTTTTCCCTTTATTATAATCCTTCAGTGATCTAATAGCCTAGTAATAAGATCTATCATTCTGCAGGGGATGTCTTCATAAACAAATAATCTATGATTTCAACCCAAACGCAGTGGAGTTACAAATGTTCCTAGTTTATGCTCTTGTAACATGCACTCATCGCTGGAAATGATTACGGAGGAAGGCGAGAGGCCCTTCAGCTGCTTCTCCGTTTATAATGCTTATGATCTCTTTCTCTGAGGCCCATGCCAGCTAGAAAGGGGCGAGTCTGTGTCTGGATGGTGAGCATGGAGGAAAAAGGGCAAGAGATCCCTGCCCCGATCCTGCCTGTTTCAAAGATAAGACATGAGTTCTATATCCTCGCTGTTTTCTAGACTAACTGGCAAGTTAGAATTTGAGGATGCAGATGCAGCCGAACAAGTGCAAATGTCCTGTTAGTACCCTCTTCCCCTGGAAGGGAAACATGCGGGGGCAGTCCCTTCTCTGGCCACATTGGTGATGCGGGTAGGAAGAACCCTGGGCATTGGGGTTGAGGACAGCTTTTCCCTCCGGAGCCAGATGGCCTGGTGCCAGCACACTGCCCTGCTAGCTGCAGAGCCTGGGGCAGGCTGCTTGCCTCTCTGAGCCTGAGTGACTCTAACCAGGGTAGCTCCTTCCTAGGGCTATTGGGAGGATTCGATCTAAGAGGGAACTTTAGCAGAGGGACTCAGGTAGGTGGGAGTTGCTCACATCTGGATTTTCTAAAATTCCCCTTTGGAGGCTGGTTGGAAGTATGGAAAAGCCTGACTCCAGGCAGGACTTCCCTTTGATCTTGAGAGCCTGTGCCTAAATCCCTTGCTCACAGAGGCCTTTGGTGCTGTGTACACCTGCAGGAATAGAGCAGAATCTCTTCTGTAATCTTCTCTAGAAAAACTGTACCCCAGAGTGGAGGAAAATATTCCCTCCAAGGCATATCTTTAAAGCATCCTTAAAGAACCAGAGCATGGAAATAGCAAGAAAGAAAACTCTGCTCTTATAAGAGACTTTAAGTTAAAAGCCACACACAGAAACTGCAGAGCCTCTGAGTGTGCCCGACCCCCAGCTGAATACAGCTGCTTTATGAGGGCTTCACTATTTAATATACTCTTAGAGGCTCTTGCACAGGCTGTCTCTGCAGTGGGAGGGTTCATAAAGTGGTTTTCTTCCTTGGGTAAGGGTGAATGGGTGCGTCTCCAGCATCAACTTGCGAAAGTGAATCATTTCTTTCTGCAGAGAGGTGCTTGATGGCGGATTACAGAAAGGTATAAATAGTGCTACAAGACATTTGGGGTCTTGATGGCTTAGAGACAGGCTTGGTCGTCTGGCAGTGGTAAGTTTACAGAAGATATTGGGGGCTCTCTGAAGTGAATAGGGATGGGGACTGACCATGCTGGGTCGAGGTCTACAGTTGAGGCCATGGCTCTTATTATTGGGTGGTTGTTTTAGGTAGTGGCAAACCATGGCAATCAGGAAGCCTTGTCTCTTTGTGGGCTCCTCGCACAGATGCTCTGGGGGTTCCTAAAGTATTATGGGCTGTGGTTAGATGGGAATGTGGAAGAATGGTGCACTGAAATAAGACTTGGGTTTACATTTAGTCTGACTTTGCCAATTCCTAGCTGTGTGACATTGCTCAGTGTCTTAACTTCTCTGATCCTCATCTATAACATAGGGGTTAAGACCACTTGGACTAGATTTTTGTGTCTAGCAAGCAGAGGGTGCTCAATTTACCGCTACTGTTTCTTTCTTTCCTCTGCTGCCTTTACCTTAAGGATGGGACTTCCTGACCTTTCTGGGCCACTGAGGGCATTAGGAGCTGGGTGCCTTCAGTATAATAGAGTTACTGACCCCAAGCAATGAGGACTAGGCTCTGGGTCTGTTTTAGTGGACCTTCTCTGTTCCTTCGTGATGGAGTCCAAATCCAGCATAGGAGGAGTGGAGGAGACAGAGAAATGAGCAGGTCCCATGCTGGGGAAAGCTGCCCCTTGCAGGGCTGAGCTGGAGTGGGGAGTGCCTTAGAGGCATCATGGGCCAGTCTCACCTGATGTGGTTGATGATGAGGTTTGTTGGGGGAATGAAGAAATCATCCACTCCTGCGAAGGGTGTGCGGATGAGGTGCTGGCCCTGGCCGGCGCTGGCTTCTGTGATCACCTACAACACAGAGTGGGAATCCTAGTGAGGGCCCATGCAGGTGGGGGCTGAACCTGGAGACACCTGTATGCTCAGGTGGAGTCACCCAAGCAGAGGGGTGCTTGGGAGAGAGAAGACTAACAAATCTCAATCTCAGGGAAGAGGCAGGAGCAAAGTGGGAGCAGTTCAGGAACATCCTAGGCAGGGACCCATTCTTCTCGATAAAGAGGAAGTGGTGGGACAGGACTGATTGCCCGAATTGCTTCTGCCCCATGGTTAAGCCTGCCTTGCTGCACTTTGTCAGCCACCATGATGGCAGAGTGAGAACCTGAGGGGTGGTGGTGGGGTTTCCAAGGGACGTCTGCAGAATGGAAACATCACTGTGGTTGCTCAGAGACCACCTCCTCTCGCAATGGGGAATCCTACCTTCTCAACATGTAAGCCATGCTAGGGAAAGTGGGAGAGGGCTTTTAATCATGAAAATGTCAAGTGGTGGAACTGTCTATTGGGAATTCATTTTTCTCTGGTGCCAGATGCCTGGGCCAGTTTGTTGGTAGTCTCTGTCGGATGCTGCTCACAGGCATTCTCTGAGGTGCGACTCCAGGATTGATGAGAGAAAGCAGACATCCTGCGGGATGCCACTCTGAGATGCTGGGCTGTTTAGATGTCTTGCAATTAGAATGCTGGGAAGAGGTCCTGGTCTCACACAGGAGACTTGCTGTAGAAAGTAAACAATTAGGCCCTGTGCCTTGTACAAATTGGTAGTGACAGAGCACGGCTGCCTCTGTTTCCCTGGAGGTAATGCTTTCTCCCCTGTGGACTCGGCAGGAGACAAGAGCCTTTCCCTGGTGTGTGTCCCAGCTGCACTCAGTCAGGGAAGGCACAATGGCTGCTCTGAGCAGAAGCCAGGTGGTGTGTGAAGTCAGATAGGATGAGTGAGTGGTCCAGAGTCCCTGCCATGAAACCCCTGTGGTCAGGCTGGGCAGCCCCTCTGTCAGCTAGTGAGGCCCAAGCCAGCCAGACTGTGTCCTCCTGCCTTCTGCATATGCTCATCAGCCTTCAAGTTCTAGGCTACTGCCCAGAAAGCAGCAGACCAGTGGCCCGATGAGGGGCTTGGCCAACTTACAGGCCCCGAGGAGAAGCCCAGACCCTCTGTGCAGGAGAGGAGGCAGATGCTGGGCCCCTGAACAGGAAGGTGAGACACTTTTTCTAATCATGATATTGTGGCCATATGTGTAGAAAGGAGGGTCTAGATTTCTGCAGCCTGAGGCTTGGCCTGCAGGGTGAGAGCTGACTCTGGTAGGGGCTTGTGACTCCCATGCCTGAGAGCTCTGGATGCTTCTACTTTTTAGGAATGGAGCTGCCTTCTGGCTTTTACTTTTATGACGAAACAAACAGCACCTGGCCTGCCTCCTCAGGCAGGCTGGAGGCTTGTGTCTTTTTTCCTCTTGCTTTCCTCTGCAGTCAGCAGGCAGAGTGCTGGGCTGGAGTGAAGCAAGCCATGAGTTTCAGGCTTGAGGCAGTCCTCATGTTGCATTAGGTTATTTCTCTGTGATTTTTTTTAAGAGGCCAAATGATTACTTCTACGGCAAGTTCATAGGAAAAAAACTCATAGAAGTGGGTGTTAAGAAAATATCAGCATTAGGAAACTGGGTCTTAGAGAGTCTGAAAAGAAAATGCCAGGGAATTCCAAGAAGCCACGCAATCATTGCTTGGTATCAGGCCTGTCATTTTAGCTCATAGTAGAGATGGAAAATTACAGGCCTGTCATCGGTCAGTGTCATTCACGCTTCACTGCTCTGACACCCTATATTCAGAGGTTACTTCATCAAAGCGCAGTGCCATGGGCCATTGAACTGATGTGGGCATGTCAGCCTCGTTTCTCTGAGTCACAGGTTCCTCCTCGGCTTTTTCTTGTGTCCTGACACACAGCTGGGCCCACAGTGCCCTAAAGATAACTGTCAAGCCCCTCGTATTTGCTGCGGTATGGGCTTGGTACAGGAGATGCATGCATGTGCCTGAATCTCAGGATATGCCCATCAGTTGGCAGGGTGGGGACAGGAAGGCTGGGCATCTCCCTCAGAGGGGTGTATGGAGCCAGCTGGGAAGTGGCATGTGGAGGGGTGGGAGAACATGGTATCCAGAGGACAGGCTGGGAGGCAGCTAAAAGCTGGCCTGAGAAAGGGAGTGGGCCAGAGAGTGCTGGGCAGCATTAGAAAACATGACAAACCTTCCAAACCTGGGTGCTGAGGAGGGCTTTGGTGGAGGGTGCCTCATTTGTACAAATACGTTCATGTAGTCTTCCCAAAGTGTGTTCAACAAATCCTTCAGTGTTGGATATTTAGAAACAATATTAGGATATTATTTTTAATCTCTCGCAAATACAATGCAGTAACAAACATTGTATTTGTGAGAGATTAAAAATAATGTCATAGCTCAATTTTTGTCCACATCCATGATTATGGCCTTTGGAAAAATTCTAAGAAGTCAAGTAGCTGGATCAAAAATTACTCTTTCACTGGCCAGGCATGGTGGCTCACACCTGTAATCCCAGTACTTTGGGAAGCTGAGGGGGGGCAGATCACTTGAGGTCAGGAGTTTGAGACCGGCCTGGCTAATATGGTGAAACCCCATCTCTACAAAAAATACAAAAATTAGCTGGGTGTAGTTGCATGTATGTGTAATCCCAGCTACTCAGGAGGCTGAGGCACGAGAATCGTTTGAACCGGGAAGAGGAGGTTGCAGTGAGCCAAGATTGTGCCACTGCACTCCAGCCTGGGTGCAGAGTGAGATTCTGTCTCAAAAAAAATTTACTCTTTCAGGCTTTTGGTTCACACTTCCCAATTGCTCACCACAAAGGCTATGCCAGTTGAATTTCCAGGAGCAGTTTTTGTAAGCACTGGTTTCTTCAACCCTAGCCCACAGTGACGAAGATACGTTTATTCAAATGATTTCATACTTTTTTTGGTGATAATGCATATCCTAGACTTTCCAGTTATGAGGAGGGAAGCATCATGCTGTAATTCCTGGTATTATGCTTTCAGTGTTTTGTCATTTAGGCAAAGATAAACTAAACTATTGGTTATTGGTTTTGGAGAAGTAGTCTTTATTGTATTTAAAGAATTTCCTTCTATTCCTATTTTTAGGCTTTTTATTAAGAATGCCTGCTGTATTTAATCAAATGTCTTTTCAGTATTTACTGAAAACATCCTACATGTTTGTTTTCTCTTTCAATTTGTTGGTGTTATGAATAATATTGACTGATTTTCTGACAGTGAACCATCATTGCATCCTGGGAATGTGTTCCCTGCTTGAGCATTTAGACACATTCCTGGATTCTATGTCTTTTTCTTTGTGTGTGTGTGTAGTGTTTGTTTATACACATGCATCTCTCCTGTGAAACTCCCTTTTTAAAATAAATTATCCTTGCATAATATTCCTGGATTTGTATGTTAGACAAGGACATGGGTCCAAGTCATCTCTTGGATTCCAGTCATTCCTGTAACCAAAACCAATTCTTCATAATTTATTCATTTTAAAAAATCACAAGCCATGTGGTTTCAATGCGCTTTAATTTGAATTCAATTAAAAAGAATTTAACAAGTCAACTTTTCTCAAACAAAACTTTATATTCTATTTTCTTTAGGAGCTCAGTGAATCTAAACATTAAGTTTCAATATAAAATCTTTAGAAACACCATAAAACTATTTCAACAGTGATAGTTTGCATCTCTTTGTTTGTAATCACTGAGCCCATGAACTTCAAAGCCAGATAAATCCTTGTACTACTAAGGGTCATAAGCCTGAACGTCTTAAAAAATATCCTCAAAGCTTTGGAATCCAGTAAGAATTAGGAAATGAGTCGGAGTCAGAACACCCCGAGCACAAACTAGCGCAACCCCACAAAACCTGTTTGAGTTCTCATCCTGGACTCTATTTCTAATAGTATGTTAGAATTAAAAACGGAATTCTGCCTCTGTATTTATAAGTGAGATTAGTCTACAGTTTTATTTTTTATACTATTTTAAATCAGGTTTTATAATCACAATAACACTGGCTATTTAAAACAAACTAAGGAACTGTACATTTTCACCCCATGGTCTTGGGATAGTTCAAGTAAAATTATATTTTGAGGACTTGACAAAACTCAGCTGTACATTTTTCTATGATAGATTTTTCTTTAAAAAAATCCATGCTAATTGCTCTAGCTCAAGTTTCTCTTTTCATAAGTCAGTTAATTTTTTTTAAACATTTTGCAAGCATTCACTCATTTCCTCTAGGTTCTAAAATTTGTTGCCTCAGAGTTGCAATGTAGTGTTATTTTTTGAGATAAAATCTCATTCTGTCACCCAGGCTGGAGTGCAGTGATGCGATCTCGGCTCACTGCAATCTCCACCTCCACCTCCTGGGTTCAAGCGATTCTCCTGCCTCAGCCTCCTGAGTTGCTGGGATTACAGCTGTGCACCACCACACCCAGCTAATTTTTGTATTTTTAGTAGAGACAGGGTTTCACCATGTTGGCCAGGGTGGTCTTGAACTCCTGACCTCAGGTGATTCATCCACCTCGGCCTCCCAAAGTGCTGGGATTATAGGCATGAACCACTACGTCTGGCCTATTTTTCAAGTCTTTTCATCCTCCTGTATCTGCAATAAAATTCCCTTTCTCATTCCTCATTTTGTCTATTTTTGTTTGCTTTTTTCTTTACTGGGGTTGTGAAGGATTCATCTTTTTGGTTTTGCTTTCTATTAATTTTAGTCTCTATTCTTTCTTGCAAGTTTTGTTCTCTTTCAATTTCTTAAATACTTCCTTTTCAGGCTTTTAAGCCCCAAGAATTCCTTGGTACAGCTTTCTCTGTATCCTGTAAATTTTGATACGAAATAGTCTCTTTTTCTTTGCTTTTGAGACCATTGGAGCTTTCCTTTTAATTTCCTCTTTGATCCAATAGATATATCCAGGAATGTTTTCTTAATTATCAGAAAATATAGCCTATAACATCTACTTTTACAAAAATTTAAAGTTTCTTTAGTGATATACTTTTTTATATGGAGACATATTAAAAAATTCTATTTGACTGATGAAAGGCGTTTTATATTTTTATTAAACCAAACTTCTTGTTTATATTCAATTTTCCTGTCATCTTGTCTCTTCGTATATTTTAAATCAAGCTTTTGTATGTTAATCAATCACTCTTGTTTTATGTATTTGTTATGTTGTTTGATATAGATCAGCTGTTCAGCACCTACTGTCTCTCAACATGCTTAGTGCTCTTAACCCTAAATTCCACATTGCCTGACGCTGCCATGCATGCATGCTTTTCTGTTCACCTGTCACCACTATTCTCACCCCTTTAAGGGCAACCTTTTATTATCACTTTATGTGTGTTTCTTGGAAAAAAGTTATTGCTAGTTTTTAAACCCAGTCTGCTCATCTCTGCTTTTAATTGGGGAATTCAGTCATATTTGGTATAATGAGATAGATAGTCACTTCTCAACTACCAATTTCAAACAACATTCTCTGTATCCTCTCTTATCCCAATACAGTGAGGTTTAAAGTGAAGTTTTGAGTATTTTTACTCCCTCTTTCTGCATACTCCCTATTTTTATTATTTTTTGAAACAGGGTCTCACTCTGTCACCCAGGCTGGAGTGCAGTGGCATGATCTCGGCTCACTGCAGCCTCCACCTTCTGGGCTCAAGTGATTCTCCTGTCTCAAGTAGCTAGGACTGCAGGTGTGTCATCACACCTGGCTAATTTTTGTATTTTTTTTGTAGAGACGTGGTTTTCCTAGGTTGCTCCTGCTGGTCTCCCAACTCCTGAGCTCAAGTAATCCTCCTGCCTCAGCCTCCCAAAGTGCTGGGATTACAGGTATGAACCACTGCACCTGGCTCCTACTCTTTTTACTGAAACAATTTATCTTTAGTTACAGCTTGGTATCAGAATTTCTTTCATTGTCTCTCTCCTCATTCAAATGTCCTCACCTAGCACTTATTGTACATTTCCAGATAGCCTCTCCTCATCCATTTTACTTTTAATTTTAGATCTTCCTCTCCTGGTTCATTACTTGCCACTATCTCTGTCCACCTTGATGTCTCTAATCTGGCTCATCTGATGTTTGTCTAGTATCTTTCCTTAGGTGTGGCCCATGAGTGATGGGCTCCCTGAGTTCCTGCATACCCATATATCTTTTGTCCTGACAGGTAAATGACGTCTTGCTTGGGAATAGAACCCTTGGAGCATGTAGATGGGATACCACGGTCTTCCAGCGCCTATTGCAGGTGAGAAGTCCACTGTCAATTTGATTGATTAGTTTTTCTTAAAATTTGGAGTTCTGGAACTTTATCACTAGTGAAGAGATGTGTCATTTCTCATCAGTTTAGCCTGGACTTGTAGATTCCTTTTAATCTACAGGATTAAGTTTCTTCAACTTGAATATTTTATTGGAAACTTATTTAATGTTTGACTCCATTCTAATAGTTTTCTTTCTAAACTTCTGTTCTTCCCACTTCACGGCTCAACCTCTTCATGGGTTTGCTCTGTGATTTGAGAGAGCTTTTCTTGTTCTTTATCTTTCAGGCTACTATTTTGGGTCTCAGTAGAAACCATGCATTTTTCATTTTTTTTTTGGTTTTTGAGACAGAGTCTTGCTCTGCTGTGCAGGCTGGAGTGCAATGGTTCCATCTTGGCTCACTACAACCTCTGCCTCCTGGGTTCTTACCATTCTCCTTGCCCTGGAGTAGCTGGGACTACAGGTGTGCACCATCACGCCTGGCTAAGTTTGGTATTTTTAGTAGAGATGGGATTTCACTATGTTGGCCAGGCTGGTTTCAAACGCCTGACCTCAGGTGATCTGCCCACCTTGGCCTCCCAAAGTGCTGGGATTACAGGCATGAGCCACTGCGCCTGTTCACATTTTTCATCTATTGCAGTTTTAAACTGTGAAATCTTTTTTGTTTTTTTTCTGGTGGCCCCTCCTCTTGAATTTTCTGAAGTGCTTTCTTATTTTTTGTTGGTATTTCTGGCAGCTGTATTTCTTTGGGCTGGTACCCTGTTCTGAGTGACCTTTATTCTGGTGTCCAGGCTCTCTGACAGGTTATTACTACTTTTTGTCAGCTCACTGGGCCCAAGAATGGTTGGTGGCTTCCCCTGTGTGACAGTGGCCTCAGCATATAGAAACTGAAGTTGTAAATGGTGCAGAGGTGCAGGTAGGTGGTTAGTCCCTAGGAGGAAGCTTCTCCAGACCCTGGTCTTTCTGCCCTCTTGCCAGTCTTGGTTCCAGAGGGTTCTAGAGGGGAGTTAGCTCCATTTGCAGCCCTTCTCACCTTGGGTTCTGAGAGAGAGAGAGAGAGAGAGAGAGAGACCCTAATCTCCAGAGGCATCCATTATATGTGATGAATTAACTTTTCTCCTGTGCACCCAGAATGGTTCTATGTGCCATCTTTGGGAGAATTGAGAAAATAGGCATTCAAATCACTTTACAGGGCTCATTCCACTTATGGATCCCTGATGGGCAAGGCTGGGCAGGGCATACTGAAATTACTCAAGTCAGGGTTGCTATTGACCTTTCTTGGCTGATGGGGGAAGGGATCCCATGGATCTCTGGAGCCCAAGCTCTACCCAAGGGAGTGCTAGATGTTTGGGCTCCAGAGGCACGCTGTCTAGGGTGGACCATAGGCAAATTATGGAACTTTTCTGTACCCTAGCACACTGTAAGCACTTGGTAAGTGGGCTTTTGTTTACAGATATAATTGCTGCTGCTTCTCCTTCCTCACTGGCTAACATCTGCTGCTTGCTTTGACACTATTCTCCAGCCTCCCTTCTAGACCCCAGAGCCTCATTCTGTTGGGACCCAGGAGCTATTGGCTCAAGAGAGGCAGGATTGTGGGGCTGGATGGGGATTGGGTGCCACGTTCTGATTGTTGTGATGTCAGAATCCTATTCATCATCATTATTGCTGTCATCAATTGCCTGTGAGGGGCATTGGCCTGAGGCTGTTTCCTACTCTCTCCTTGAGCCTTTATGGATATATTTTGGATAAATGTAATTAGCCACCCGGGGAAGCAGGAGATACTTATTTTATAGGGAGAGAGTTCTTCTCTCAGTGGAGTGTGGGTATCAGCCTCCATGTGCTCAACATACCTGGAGACTTGGTTGGGACTTGTGCACGTCCCCCCAGCTCAGGACCCACACTTGGTCATGTGACTTGTCGTAGGACAGCTTAGCCGGCAGAGGGTCCACACCTATGGACTTGAAAAAAAATAGTGACATGTTGTGAAAGCTGACATGATGGTCATTTCTGGGCGTTGCATGCATGGGCATCACTCCTGGGCGTAGGGGAAAGCCAGTCTAGAAGCCTTGCCAATGGTTCCATTTGGGAACCCAGGGCAGAAGCTTCCCCTCTGGCTTTTTTCTCAGAGGCATAATAATAATAATAATAATTATTATTATTATTTTTTGAGATGGAGTCTTGCTCTTGTTGCCCAGGCTGGAGTGCAATGATGCGATCTCGGCTCACTGCAACCTCCGCCTCCCAGGCTCAAGTGATCCTCCTGCCTCAGCCTCCCGAGTAGCTGGGATTACAGGCATACACCACCACACCCTGCTAATTTTGTATTTTTAGTAGAGACGGGATTTCTCCATGTTGGTCAGGCTGGTCTCAAACTCCCGACCTCAGATGATCCGCCCACCTCAGCCTCCCAAAGTGCTGAGTTTACAGGTGTGAGCCACTGCGCCCGGCCCAGAGGCATAAAATTAGTGGTCAATAATGTTCCTTATTTCCTGCATGTTTTACTTAAAGGGACCTAGACCAACATGGCAAAAGTCTGAACACAGAGGCTAAGTTTTTCACTCAGGAACCAGCTCCAGGTTTCCTTCATTCTGCCTGAAAGTCTTGGACCCTCAGCATCCTTCCCGACTACTGTGGCCTAGATTCTGGTGAGTTGGTCCTTCCTCCTAGGTCATCTGAGGTGGACTTTGAGATCATCCATTATCACCCCTCTCTATCTTTGTTCTACTCTGGGCAGTTTCTTTCTTGCACAGTCTTTGACTGGCGTCTCTGGGACTCAGACTATGGCATTAGCAGACGTGCTCTTTTTGAACTGCAGTACTGCTATCCCCTGATGATATAGCTTCTCCTATGGCCCTGTCAAATGAAAGCTGTTTTCTACTTCTTATAATATAGATTACAAGCTCAAAACCTCTGTTCTATAATGCTCATGCCACTAGACTATGGCCCCCTGCTCTTCTTCTTGTCACTGGTCAACATTCTAGTCCTCCCTTTGCTCACTGTCTTCCTCTCTACCACTCACTTGGTCACTAAGTTTGGTGCCTTCAATCCACATGGAAGAGTCATCCAAAGCCCTCCTTTCTTAGTTCCTTCTTGGTTTCAGTGATCTTTTCCTCCTCCCCACCTCAGCCACCATAACTTATACTTTGTTTTATTTCAACCCACCCCTATTCTTGTATTCTAGTCTCTCCGATGTGGGGGAGAAAAACTGCATCTGCCTCCATTGGTCAAAACTTTTCTAAAGAAGTAAGCATTTCTCCTTAACGCACTTTCACCAAGTTTCTGAATTAATGCAAAATTCAGAGATCATTTTGTAATCCTATTTGACATTTCAGTAAGATTCCACATAATTAAACCCTTACATACCTTTCCTTACCTCACGTGGCCTCCCACCTCCCTGGCTTCTCCTCTTCATTCTGACTTCATTTTTGACTGTCTTCTCTCTTTCACTGGAATGCCATGGCTTCTAATAACCCTCTATAGTCGAATGACTCTAGAATTCATTCATCTGTTGATGATCTCAATCTAACGTATAGAGAATTGAACTCTTGATTTTTCCCACCCTGCTGAAATATATCTCTTCTCCACTCATCACCATCTTTGAAGTCTCTCTTTACTCTCTTGCTTTAATTAAAAACTCTTGTCCCCTGAGCCTTAAGTAGAGGCTGTTTTTATTTTCTAGACTTTACATACCCCAAGTCCTTTGTAGCCTCCAGCTACCTGTATTTGTTCCTGCCAGCTTCTCTTCATTCACCAAAGGCTTTAGTAACTGACACTGTCTTCCTCTACCAAGAGCTTCCTAACCCATCAGTAATGATACCATCTTGACAACACATTCTCCTCCAGCCATCCTGTTAAACTTCCCTCAAGTTTGGACTTTAGCTATTCTCTCTCCTTTCTGCTTAACCTTCTCCCACTGGATTTCATACTCTTATTCTAAGATGGTATGGAGCAGGAGTCTGGAGAACTTAAGCCAAAAATCATTTAAATTCAGGACAGAATTTTTCACAGTCTCAATGTGCTGAGCAGCAAGTCTATGGCAGCCAAGAGATCTGATCCTGGTGAACAAGCCCTAGGATTAGGGGCAAATCAGAGGCAGGCTGAGCCCTACAGAAACTTCAATTCAGTCTCTACTCTCTTTGCCTAGCAGAGGAAAGTGTAATCTTCTATATAGAGTGTTTGCCATTAAAAGGTTTATTAGAAACAGAAGATAGGTTGATAGAACATATCCAAATTGAAGCAGAAAGAGACACGTGGGACACAATGGAAAGTCCTAACTTTTCTTTTAAACAGAGCTCCCAAAGAAGAGGTGAGAGAGAATGAGGCAGAAGAATATTTGAAAAAAATAATGGCTGACATTTTTTCAATCTTTTGAAAGATTATCAGTATACATATTCAAGAAATACACATATTCTTTGTAAATCCCAAATCATAATAAATACAAAGAATGCCATATGCACACACATGACAAACTGCTAAAGATCAGAGAGAAAAATCTGAAAAGTAGAGAAAAATGATACAGCACCTTCAAAATAGCAACAATAAGACTATCAACAAAAATAACTGAAGATAGTGAAATGATACCTTAAAATGCTGAAAGAAAAGAATTGCCAACATAGAATTCTATACTCAGTGAAGAATAGGAAGATTTTTTTTTTTTTTTTTTTTTGAGACGGAGTCTCCCAGGCTGGTGCAATCTTGGCTCACTGCAATCTCTGCCTCCCAGGTTCAAGTGATTCTCCTGCCTCAGCCTCCCAAGTAGCTGGGTTTATAGGCCTGCACCACCATGCCCAGCTAATTTTTGTATTTTTGGTAGAAACAGGGCTTCACCGTGTTGGTCAGACTGGTCTCAAACTCCTGACCTCAGGTGATCCACCTGCCCCGGCCTCCCAGAGTGCTGGGATTACAGGCGTGAATCACCGAGCCTGGCCTGAGTGAGAAATACAAAGTAAAGATATTTGAAAAGAAAAACTGTGAGAATCTGTTTCCAACCGATCTTCAAGCAAAGTTGGTGTTAGAACTATTCAGGAATTAATGGCAAATGTGTGGGTGAATATAAATTAATGTCCTGTGGGGTTAAATTACAAATACAGATAAAATTCATTACCACAACAATGCAAAAGTAAGGGGGAGGAGGGCTGAAGGAGTTGAAGTGTTTTATGGTTCTAGCATTATTGGGGATATTAAGTAACGATTTGTATGAGACTGTATTGATGCAATGATGCATGTTATAATCACTATGATGTTAACAACATAAAAGAGTACGTCATCAACAACAGAATAATCAAAATGTTCAGCAAATCCACAAGAAAGCAAAAAGGAGAAAAAAGCAACATAAACAGGTAGGTCAAATAACAAAAGTAACATAGTAGATAAAAATCAACTACATAATTAATTACATTAAACATAAATGGATCAAATACTCCAAGTAAAAGACTAAGATGATTAAATTAGATAAAAACCCAACTACACATGGCTTTATAAAAGAGGACCTTAAATATAATGACATAGACATGTTGAAAGTTAAAAGGAGGGAACAATTATACCATAAGAACACTAATTAAAATAAATCTGATTTAGCTATACTAGTGTTAGACAATAGATTTTCAGGCAAGCAGCATTACCAGAGATAAAGAGGGATATTTTGTAAGAAAAAAAGGAAAATGATATAACTTTAAAGCAAAAATGAGTAGAACTTTGAGAAATATAGTGGAAGATGTTAACACACCTCTCTGCAGCTGATGGACTAAGCAGACAAGAAAATCACCAAGGATAGATCTGAATAATACGATGAACCAAGTAGATAAAATTGACACATATATAGAATACCGTATCTAACATCAGAATGCACATTCTTTTAAAGTGCACATGGAACATTTAACAAAATTGGTCATAATCTCAGTCATAAAACAAGCTTCAATAAATCTCAAAAGATTGATATTATTCAGAGTATGTTTTCTGGCCAGGGGAATCAATAACAAAGAGACAGTTGGAACATGTCCCATTGTATTTGCCAAGAGAAACACGACCCTGGCTATTTCCAACTTTCTTCATATAACAAACCTTTACTGGGGAAACTGAGCATTGTTGAAGAGATCCAACTCTGGTCTCACTTTAAATTTATACCCACAATTCTTAAGCGGGCCCTCATTGTTGCCCAGCAGTCCTATCATATTTGCCTGGCCAGTTCAGTCTCATGTTCAACTTTTACCTCTCTCTTCAAACCTCCAGGCTTGACTGAGAAAAAACAACTCAAAAAGAAGTTCATCTAACTACCACCCACTGCATCACCTATTGTACTTGTGCCTGAATGTAAGATATTCCATTTCCTCCTGTTATAATGAAAGAATGTGATTTTATCTGGGGCTAGATCTCCACTTGTGTGCTTTGGACTTCATTGACTCCTGCCTAGAGTCAGTGCAGGATGAGGAGAGAAAGAGAAGAATTGTGGGAATAGTTATTCTCAGTAGCATATAGTGCTGTAATGTCACCTACTTTAAAAAAGTTATTTTGGCATTCTCTTCCAGGCATTGTCTCATTTCTTTATATTTACTCACCTTTACAGCAAAACCCTTCCATATGATTGCCTGTATTCACCATCTCCATTTCCTCACCTACGATTCTAACTTGAATCCACTCCAGCAGGCTTGCATTCCACCATTATCCTATCTGTTCCTGCCAAGGTGATCCACGACTCTATGGTACCAAATCCAATGGTCAGTCCTCAGTCTTCATAACATACACGTGCTCATCACAGCATAACTCTCCCTTGAAACACACTCTTCTTTTAGCTTCAAGAATATCTCTCTTTCTCCTAATTTTTTCCTATCTTTCAGGTTACTCCTCCTTGGTCTCCTTTATTGGTTTCTTCTCTCCTTACTGATCTTTAAATGTTGGAGTGCTACAGGCCTCCAGCCTTCACCTCTTCTCTGTCTATACCACCTCTTGGTGATTTCATCCAGTTTTCTGAACTAATACAGTTCATATGGTGACAATACGCAAATCGATATCTCTAGCTTGGGCCTCTCCTTTGACTCCAGACCTGTTTATCTAACTGCTTACTTGACCTCGCTACTTACACATCTAACAGTATTTTAAACTTAAATCACCCCCCAATCTGCTTCCTGCCTTGTCTGAAGTCTCTTCTATTGTAGTGCATTAGTTTCATATTGCTGCAGTAACCAATTACTAGAGATTTGATGGCTTAAAACAACACATTTATTCTCTTACAGTTCTGGAGACCAGAAAGCCAAAATCAATTGAAACCAGCACTCCTTCTAGAGGCTCTAGGGGAGAGTATGGTTCCATGCCTTTCTCCAGTCTCCAGAGCTGCATTTCTTGTATCCCTTGGCTTCTGGCCCCTTCATCCCATCTTCAAAGACAGCAATTCAGCATCTTGTTTCAGTTCTCACATTGCCTTTTTCATCTATGCAGTCAAATTTTTCTTTGCCTCTCTCTTATAAGGACATTTGTGATTGCATTTAGGGCCCATCCAGGTAATCCAGGATAATCTCATTTAAAAATCCTTAATTTAAACACATCTGCAAAGTCCCTTTTGCGATATAAGGCGACATCCACAGGTTCTGCAGATTAGGATGTGGACATCTTGGGGGCTATTATTTAGTCTACCACACATTGTAAATGGTATCACCCTTCTACAGTTGCTTAAGTTAAAAGACAAATCCTTTTTATCTCAAGCCTTATATTCAATCTGTCAGAAAGAATCTATCAGAAAGTCTTTCAGATATGTCAAGAAACTGATCATTTTTCACCACTCCCACTGCTGTTGTCATCTCTTGCCTGGATTACATCAGACCAGATCCCTGCTCTATCTATCTTCCTGTTCTTTTGAGAGAGTCTCGCTCTGTTGCCCAGGCTGGAGTGCAGGGGTGTGATCTTGGCTCACTGCAACCTCCACCTCCTGGGTTCAAGTGGTTCTCCTGCCAAGTGATTCTCCTGCCTCAGCCTCCCGAGTAGCTGGGATTACAGCCACCTGCCACCACGCCTGGCTAATTTTTTTTATTTTTATTTTTAGTAGAGACGGGGTTTCACCATGTTGGCCAGGCTGGTCTCAAACTCCTGACCTTAGGTGATCCGCCTACCTCAGCCTCCCAAAGTGCTCGGATTATAGGCATGAGCCACCACACCCGGCTCCTGTTTGTTAACACAACCACCAGGTTGATTCTTGAAAGATCTAAGTCAGATTGGATCAATCCCCTGATGAAAGTCCTTCTGTGACTTTCTCACTGAAATGTCCTCACCTTGGGCTTTGTTTTAGCTCCTGACTGGCCTCCGAGGCCCTGTGTGAGTGGGCCCTTGCTTGGCCAGACTTCATCCTCCCACTCTACCCCTCATCACTGTGCCTTCTCTCAGAGTCTTGGTCCTAACCTGGCATCTCATTCACCTTGAGGGAGAAGGCCAATTGAAAATAGGCTTCCAGTTCCTCTTTTGCTTGGAACCTGGTTTTTCACAGTCCTTATTACTTACAGTTCTCTAAAATTCTGATTTATGGTCTGTTCCCCAACTAGAATATGAGTTCTAGGGACATTGTTGCTCATTCATGGCTGTTTCCCTACATAGTAGACAATCAATGAATAATTACACATGAATCTTTTCTCCCTTCAGTCTGACCACCTGGCACAGGAGCTGGGGAGTATGCAGAAAGCAAAGAAGAACGTGGCAGGCTGTGCACAAGAATTTGAAGTTTTCCTCACTCCATTAAAGAGGTGTACCTGTAGGACTTTCTGGGCTTGGATGTCCACCACAAGGACTCTGCTCAGTGCTGGCTGGGCCACATAGATATACCGGTTCCGGACGTTGACTGCAGATACCCACTGGCAGGGCTGGGTTGCATTTTTTTCTCTTTGAGGACAGATTTCCTCCTGCAAAGGAGATAGGCTGTCATATATCTTCTTAATTGCCCTTTCCCTCCAATATCTCTAGGTACCCTCTCCTCTGACCCTCCTCTGTGCCTTTCTTCCTCTCTCTTAGAATCCTTTGGATCCATAGAACAGGGTACCCAAGCCCTCCAACATCACCGACTTCTCAATTAACATTCCTTTAACCTTTTGGGGCTAAAACTCCCTTTGCACCCACTCAGTTAGCAGCTTCCAGGTCCATGTTCTTCTATTCTGTACGCTACCTTCTTCCTCTCCTCATCCTCATTTTAAAAACTTCTGTTGATGGCCCAACTTCTGAAAGAGTTGCCTATACTCCTTCTCCACTTCCCACCTCTTGCATGCTCCTTAACACTCTAGAGGGCTGTAGTCCTCACAGCTGATGTTGTTCTCCCCAAGGTCAACACGGACTCCTCACTTACTACATTAAACCTGTGTTGACTCTTCCTCTGTTCCCTCCCCTCCATCCTACTTTAGTGGCTGATCCTCTGTTGCTGGACTCTGCTCAGTGTGCTGATCTCTATATGCCAGCGTGTCCAGGATTCACGCCTAAGTTTCTTTCTTCTCTAAAATCCACCCCCTTGTTAATCTCATTGAAACCTATGGCTTTAAATACAATCTATGTGCTCACAACTCCCAATTCATACCTTTAGCTCAGGCCTCTTCCCCCAAACTCCAGACTTGAATAACCAACTGCCTAGCTCCACTTGGTTGTTCAAAATCAACTCTTAGCTTTACGTCCTAATCCTACTCATTCTACTGAAAACCTGGCAATTCCACTGTTTTACTTCCGTAGGCCAAAACCTCACAATCTAGTGAAGTGAGGCCATCCTTGATGCCTCTAACCGCAGGCCCCATCCAATGTCTCACAAGTCATTTCAGATTTACCTTCACAATATATCCAGAAATAGGCTCTGACCATTTCTGCTCCATCACCCTGGCTCAAGCCACACTACCTGCCACTCAGGTGACTGCTATAGCATCCAGACATGCTCTTGGATTCCACCCTAGCCTCCCAACCTGTTCTTGACACAGCAGCCACAGGGATCATTGTAAAATTCAAGTCAGATCATGTGACTCCTCTTTCTCAATTTCCCCTCACTCCCAATAACATTCTTCCTTGCTCAGAATAAAATCCCAAGTCTTTCCTACAAGGCCCTCTACATTCAGTCTCCTGATTTTCTCTCTTACCCACCCCACTCCACGCCATGGGCGTGCTCAGCACTCCTCCATCATGCTGCTCTCCTGCACCAGGGCCTTTGCCTTGTCTGTTCCTTTTGCTTGGAATGTTCTTCCCCAGATATCTACAGGGTTTATTCTCTCATTTCCTTCAGGTCTCTGCTTAGTGTCACCCTATTGGGAAGTCTTCTCTGACCTCGTCTATCTCAGCTCTCCTTGTACCCTTACTCTCTTACCAGCTGCATTTTTCATTTACCACTTGACTTTCTGCATTCATTTGTCTACCTGGGCACAGCCTTTCCTCCTTTCACTAGATTGTAAGTTCCTTGAGGGCAGGTCTTTGGTTCACTGCTATATGATTAGCACCTAGTACAGTGCCTGGCACAGAGTCAGTGCTTAAAATGTATTTGTTGACAGAAAAATGAGTGAAAAAGGGGACCTTCTTTTCCCTTGTCTTACATGATATACAGTCTCATGGTTTTCCTTATGACTGTGGCCCAACTCTGTCTCAATCTTCTTTGTGGTTCCTTTTAGTCTGCCTGTCCCTGAACTGTTGGTGACCCCAGGGTTCTGTTCTAGCTGCCCATCTCAAATCACTTGCACACGCCCTTTTCTGTCCCATTTGGCCAACACTCACATGCTAATGGCACCCAGATCTGTCTTTATCTCAGAAACTTCTTCTCCAGCTCCTGCTTGGTTCTCTCATGTCACCCCCATTTCTCTCCTAGGTGACTACAATAGCTTTGAAACTAGTCTCTCCCCTTTTACTCTTGTTCTCATATTTAATCCTTATATAATCCCAATTTGCCTATGAGACAATTGCGGCTTAGAGAGGCTAGGTAACTTTTCTAAAGCTACTTAGTCTACAGAGGTGGGATTTGAACCCAAGTCTACCTGACTCTGAAGCCTATGCCTTTTTCTGTGACATCACGCTGCTTCCTTCTGGAAAAAGTAGACATCAAAGCCAGCAGAGAGGCCTGACGTGGGATGCACCAATCTCCTACTCACCAGCCCTTAAAGAAGAGGCTTGTCCCATTGTAACTCTCGCTGGGTGTTTGAGCATTTTCTAGATGCAAAAATCGTTCTTTGGGATCATTCCCCAGCTCACCACAGTCTTATATTGCCTGAAACACCTTCAGGACCTCTCTGTGTCTTGTGTCTAGCTTATCTAGGAAAACTGAATCCCAGTTAGGATTTGAGAGAGTCCCTCCAAGTTACAGGTTAGGTTACTACAAATATATGAGAAATTTGTGCCAATGTGATGGAGTGCAATTATTTAAACCTAATTGCTAGAACTCTTTCTAACTGGCTTCATAGCTGTTATTAATATATAGAAGGAACACTGATGGGAAATAACACTTCTAAAAAATAATTAACTCAAATCAAACAGCCTGGAAAACAGCTTTTCCCAAAGCCACAAATGTGAGAAATGGAACAGCCTGAGATATACCAATAGCTAGCACAGCAATGCTTTAGGAACTTGCCTGGGCCAAGCTCACTTCCTCCACGGGCTCCAAGCCCATAACTATTCACTGAGTGAATTGTGCACAGTTATTTCATTGTGTACAACTGAGGACATACTGTATCCCCAAGGGGAAGGCATATCGGGGATTGACATGACCCTTTGGGATTCAACACTACAGTCCTATCCTCAAGGAGCTCAGGGTATCCTGCAAGGCCAAGTGGGAAACAAGCCAGAGGAACAGAGGCCTGGTGTGGGGGCCACAGCCCTGGGGAAGGCCTCCTAAGGCTATCCTGGAAGGGCTTTCCTGGATCCGCTATCAGCAATCATCTCTCCTGCCTCTGCCCACTGAATGTTCCATCGTTATTTTCTACCTGGCCTTAGTTTCCTGAAGGCTACTGAGAAAACACCTGTTTGGCAGCTGTCTGTTCACATTGCTGTCTCCATCGTTTGACTGTGCATTTCTGGAGGCCAGGAATCCATTTGTACCGCCTGGGCCTCACCTGAGGCTCAATGCAGAGAAGTGGCTTCTAGATGAAGGAATGAGAGTTTAAAATTCTCGGCCTCATCTATTCATCTCTTAGCCTGGGAAAAAATTTGGAACCACACCACATGTAGCAAATGGAATTTTAGAAATCAAATGGCATGCCTGGTTAAAGATGGACTTTTAGGATTTTGCCTGTGTATGATGTAGAAGCTGCCCCAGGCACAGATACTTACATAGCTCATGAAAATCTTTTCCGTGGGTTTGAGGTGCCTCTGGATCTCACAGTCCACAGGATGGATGACGATGATGCCGTCGTCAGCGAAGACATAGAACATGTTTCCCACGCTGAGGCCTGGGAGGAGCAAATGGAATGGGCATGCCCTCCAAGCAGTCGGCCCCCGGGCAGGGTCACACGCAGCATGGAACACACAAGAAACCGGCCACGTGGATGCATCTGGTGCAGGCACGAGATGCAATTCCTGGTCAGGGTGGGGTAGAATGAGCAGCCAGCTCGTAGCTGGATGGGGGCAGAGAGGGCCCCAAGGACTATGAATCAGTAAAGCATGTCACAGGCTACGTACAGCTGCCCTAAGTCAACTAGGGTTGGCCACAGGTTTTCAGATAAAAGCCTTGGCTTTGATGTACATTTGACCTTTCCTGTTCTAAAAGGGAAAGCCTCCCTTGATTGTTTAGTATATACTAGTCACATCAGGATGGATCAGTGGATGCCAAAGCAGCAAAGGATTTCATTTGCTTTTTTCAACCCATGTATGTACAGTGTCACTTCCTGGAATGTGGAGTCCTAAGAATGCTGCCCATTGCCCAAACTTCGTCCTGGCTGTGCTGGCCAACCCCTCTTTCCAGACAGCTTGCTGTCACTTCTGTTCCCCACTGCACCCCCCCCCCCACCTCCCCACACCGTTTCTCTGTGGCAACCTGTGCCAGGCAGCAGAGCCTACACTCCAGTCATGCCCCTCTGCCTGCTCCGACCCTGGCCCAGGGCTGTAGCTGTCTGGGGAGAAGGTCTAAGCAAACCAGCTGAGAAGGGGCCTTGGGGACCAGCTAGCTCAGCCTCCTTATTTTAAAGATAAACTGAGGTCCAAGGAGGGAAAGGGGCTTGCTGAGGCCACCCGTCTCTGTGCCAGAGCTGGGGCTAGACCCTGGGCCCTGCCTTCCTGCCTCTGTCCCTCGTTCTGTCTCTATAAAGGGGGAACAAGGTACAAAGAGATGTAAGCTCTAGAGCGCTCCTTCCCTCTGTCCTTCTCCCTGTCTTTCTGTCTCCTCCCGACTCTGTCTCCTTATTTCTCTCTCCCCTTTTCCCTTCCTTTCTTCATTTCTTTTAAATCTAAAACATTAAGATCTTTGTAAATTCTAGGTTAAATATGTAGAAAATCTCTTTTCTAGTTTTTTTTTTTGTTGTTTGTTTTTTTTTTTGTTTTTTTTTAGCATGCTGAGAAAACTGGTATGCTGGTTTAATGGACTATCTGGGCAACTTTTTAGTGAGTTAGAAAACAACAAAACAGGAATCACTGTTTTACTTTTTTCCAACAACTCTGCATGCAGTTTTCTGGGCCTTGGGTCCTTGGCACCCAGAGGCACTAATGTGAGTGGTCCTTGCTGTTGAACAAGGGGCTGACTCTATGATAAACCTCAGCCGCCTCCAGCGTCTGTGCTGAGACAGGCTCTGGGCAGGAGGGCTCCTGCCACCAGGAACAGCTGGAACCCAGCCTCTCAGAAGCTGCGAACACCAGGGAGTATCCAGCATAGCTCTCCATAAGCAATCCCTGGGGAATCAGGGGTGCTGCGCAGCCTGTTTCTCGAAAGCCAGATGAAGCTCACCTCCTGCCAAGAGTCAGTCTTAGCTCCACAGCATGTCAGTGTTTGGAGCCAGCACTCCAGCACACACCTGCCCTGACCCCATCTATCTCACCCACAGCAGGAACTTCTCTTCTGTACTCTGTCACCTGGCAAACTGCTTCCATGCAAACCTAGGGGCCAGAGTGGGCCAAAGTCCCCACTAAGCCACAAACTCCAGGAACAGCCTCCCAAGGCTGCTTAGAAAATCGGTAGTTGGAAGAACCAACATAAGATTGAAAGCATAATAGAGCCCACATGGGGTTTGTGGCTATAGCTACATTCTGGGCTGAGTGCAGTGCCTTGGCCTTGCTCACAGTCGGCCCTGGAATATGAGGCTCAACAGTCATTCAACAAGTAATTGACCTCACGGGATACCCAGCCTCCCGATCCAGCTCCCTGGAAGCTGCCTGAGTGTAGCTTCTGCTAAGAGGGCCCGAAGGAGCTGTTTTTGCTTTTGTCTGTTCTCATTTCTCCTGTTGAGACTTGAGTGTCCCCTGAGGCCTGCTGGCCTCTTCACTTTGGCTCCCTATCCCTATCTCCAGACCTCGAGTTTCAGGAATGAAGGGTACAGACATCTAGCTACCCAGGCAGGATGGAATTTGTTCACTGCTCAATTGTTCAATATACCTGCCAACACTATGCCCCAAGGCAGTTGTGGGTCTTTAGCGGGCACTTGGGTCTTTATAGCTGATTTCACATCCCATAGGGCCTCTTGCATTCTTGGCAGGTCTCTACTTCTGAAACTTGAGACCCTTTGTAGTAGCCTCCCCTAAGGAAAACACCACCTCTTAAACACTTGAGTCACTGTGCATCTCAGCCTAGGTGCTGCTAGTTCAGCAGCTGTGAGAGCCTAACGGGCCGCCGTAATCAGCGACTGTTGCTACTGACAGCAGTTCCTCATTTTCTGGGCTCTGCCTTTGTTTTGTTCCCAGACTTATCATGTCAGCTTTAGTGCCTGACTGTCATGAAATTGTTCTGAGTATGTGTCTGCATGCATATGCCAGACTGCAGGTAACACCGTGTGAAGTTCTTGAGGAAAAAATGAGATGGGAAATGTCTTGGTTTTCAAACAGGGAGATTTTGTGCTTAACCCATCAATCACATGGTACCTCCTGCTGCTGCCCACTGAGCTGGAGAATGAGTTGCCACAAGGGGATTTGGACTCAGATCTGGTTGTGGGGACACAGTGGGGACTGGGACCCGGGCATGCACCTACACCCCACACAGTGACTCAGGCTCTGCCACCAGCTCCCACACATGCCCACTCTATTTTCAGCCATATGAAATTGTCAATATTAGACCACTTTGATACATAAAAATGGCAACTTCATGTGGCTCAACTTACTAAAGATTTGCTTGATAAATATGTTTCTGAACATCTATACATTTAAAAATATACATTGGCAGAAATCATGGCAGCTTTTTTCCTCAGCATTTCCTCAATCAAAGCATATTTAAGGTACAGTGACTATCTAGTAGAGATCTACAACTTTTTTTGTCTTTTTAAAACCACACAAGATAAGCAAAGCACTAAACCCAACACCAGTCAGCTACTGGAAAAAAGTTTAAGGCCCAGATCTGACCAGGAACCCCTACCAACTGTTCTGCTTCAGCAGAGGTTACAAGCCACTTTTAATGAAAGCTTTGCATTTAAAAACTTCTCATTAAAGACATGAGTATATTTTAAATTTGACTCAATGCATATGCCACTTGAATTTGACATTGACTTCCTGCTCCCATACTTGTAGGGCTGCTTTGTGTGTGGGAAAGCTGATGGCAGATCACGGAAAGATGGCCCATCATAGAACCACACACACATGATCACAGGCATGACGCAAAACAATGAAGCTTGGTACCTTCCTCTCGCCACAGGATGTTTGCAACTGCAGCAGCAGAGAATGAGGAAAGCAGGAATGTGATGGAGGGAAGGAAAAAGAAGAAAGCAGTGTTAAACCTTCACTGTAGTGATTCCATTTATGAAGATCCTGGTACCTAGTCCATTGACTTACAGAATCTATACCACTCATTGCCCTAGGAACAGTATCTTGGGGGAAGCTCTGGACATGAACAAATGCTTTCAGGTCTCCAGACCCTTTTGATTCCTAAGTGAATCTTTGAAATCATGCCCTAGGACCACAGAAGATAATGGAATTTCTCACATTTTATGGATGATCAAGAGTAAGCAACATCTCTCCCAGATTTCCTGGACTACCAGCAGGAGAAGTGACTTTCAACCAGGATTCTCCTAAGATGACCATGTGAAATACTTCTGATTATCTACTTTGATGAAAATGGCTTAGCCTGGAGTCTTTGACCATGATTAACACCCATGTCTATGAAATCACACCTGCAGGCCTACCTGGGGAGCAGTGGTTATGAGGACAGCACTCTTAGCACACCGATAGGCCGGACCCCTAGCGTAAAGGCTACCACACTCCCAATGGTGTGCATGTGTGCACAGGTCAGGTTCTGGGCCACTGTGGGACATCAGTACCTGGTGGGTGGATAGTATGACAGATTTTGTGGATGAAGGGCAGAGGTTCGGGGCATACAGCAAGTAAAAAGCAGAGCTGGGACTTGACTATTTGGGTTTCCTTGTGTTCCTGGGCTCTGTCTGCTGTCCAGGGAATCTCCCTGTCTGTTTCCAGAGTTGTCTAGGTTGCCAGGGAAGGCCTGCTCACCTCTGGGTGCCCTCCGATTCCAGCTTTATGCAAAGAGGGATATGAGGCTTACCCGTCTTCACGGGCTCATGGTTGGCGGCTGTGGCCCTGGTCAATTGGTGCCCTCCCTTGCCACCCAACACCCCCCAGCCAGCTCAGTGAGAAGCATAAACGCATGTCGACTTACGGGTCTTTCTAGCTGAGTCTTCAATGAAGAGCGAGGAGATATCTTCATCCACACCCACTTCATTTTTGGCAATGCAGGTGTATGCCCCTGTGTCTTCATACCGAACACTGCTGATGTGGAGTTCGCTCCCATTGGCTGCAGACAGGATAGTGCTCAGGGTGGACTGCTCAGCTGGAGACCCCCTCACTTTCCTTTATAGGGCCATTGAGAGCGTTAGGGCTGCCCAGCCCCTGGGCAGCCAGCAGCCCTGATCATACGCCCAGGAAGGGCTGGCACATCTGAAATGCACTGAGGGTGAGCTGGACCTGAGTGACAGCTTCTCATCATTGCTCTCAGAAAACCCCAAAAGACCTGTGTGAGCCCAGATAACAGGGAAATTTGGGAGCCATCTGTTCACTCCTAACCTGTCTGACTTATAAACAAATTATACGTCTCATTTCCGTTCCTGGAGTCTCAGCTTGATTTGAATGGGAATATCACATAGACGTCTACCAAGGGCAGTTCTTACCTAAAAGGGAGAGCTGTTTGGACATCTGAGTTGAGACATCCATGCCGTTTTTCAGCCAAGTGATTCTGGGCATGGGAATGCCCTCAGCATGGCATCTCAGGCTGGCCGCCACTCCGGGCTCCTGTGCCTGGCTCTCTGGATACACACGGATGACTGGCGGCACTGTGGGTGAGAGTCAGTGCTGGTGAGAAAGAGACGGCCCTGATCTGGACTTGGGCCCGTGGCCCAACCTGAGACCCTGCTCCAGAGGGGGTGAACCCAAGAAGTGACTGGAGTTCTGTGTTTAACCAGATTACAATAATCCTGTCCAGCAGCTCAAGCTCTAAAAGAAAGGGCTGTAAAATGGATTGCAGATAATAAACATGTCAGACTTTGTACCCTGTGACTCATGGCTTTCATCATTATTCTAAATACGATCAGAAGGCAATCCAAATATTTAATGCTGTTCAGCTGCTACATGTAAAGAGCAGCAGCCACTGAAATTTATTTCTGAATAAAGTTTAGATATATTCCCTTTCTGTTATCAGAAAGCCATTGGATAGGGGTTAATTTCTTGCAGGAAATGTATCACAAAGCACTTATGGCACTGACTGGCAAGGCCTCTGTTCTGGGGAAGTCCATTCATTTTCCAGCGGGCAATTCTCATTTCTCCACTTCTGAACTCCTGGAACATGGGTGAAAGGCCAGGTGTGCCCTCCTCAGCTTGGAGTGACTCAGCCATGGGTCCTGGCAGTAAAGTTCAGGGTTGGGGGTGTGGCCCTGCCCACTCACCAGACGAGCATGGGTGGGCAAGACTCCAGCACCCTCCACAGAGCTCTGGTCCTTCCTACCCAGCCTGGCTATGGGGAGGGGCCTGGAAGAAGCAATGAGGGTCTGGAGGACCCTCCCTCCTACCCCTAGCCCTGGGTCCAGGAAATAAGTATCATTTTTAGTGGAATTGAGGGTTCTTCCTTATCTATTACTTCACACACTTTCAAAAAAGATTTGTGAGATGTAAACATACCTGCATATTAAACTAAATAAACATACGGCCCCTGGAGATGGGGGAGATGGATTCTTCGTGAAGTGGACAACTACATTTTCCTAGAGTTATCTGGAAGTCCCTGTTGTTCAGTAAAAGAAAGCATCCCAGTACTTTAGAATAGAGAAGATTTTTCTTGGGACCAGAGCATAGAACAAATTGGTACTTATGTATAAAACCCAATGGTGTAGATCCTGGGACCTGAGTCGGGTAGAATTTTTGTGATGCATGTGGGGTGGGCAGAGGATAAAAGAAAAACTCCACTGCCTCCCTGTGAGAAATGAACTCTGTAGCTCCTGTCACAACTCCTCAGGGGCTGCTCATAATTCCATCAACTCAGTCTGAATTTCAAGTCTTTTCTTGATCTGTGGGACACAGTTGGAGGGAGAGGTGAAAGCTAAATGGACAACCGCCAAGGGAGACAATCCCATCCTCCAATGGCCCAGAGCTGTTTCAATAACATGAGCTCAGAGCACCCAATGCCAAACCACACAGAGACCCAAAACAATAAAGTCAGAGTCCTCGCCTCAGTTTTTCTTTGTTTGAAGGCCTGGGGGAGAATGCCAGGGAGTGGCAGAAAAGCCTGTCACAAGTCAGCCCACTAGGGGTGGAGGAGGTCCATGGAGCTCCAGCGGAGGCACGTCTGGAAGACTGCTTCCAACATAAATGTGTAGCTCTCTTCTCTGATCCCTGTTTGATCCAAAGAGGAAAGAAAGAAACTTCCCTGCTTGATTCAAAAAGGAAAGAAAGAAACTTCCCTACACCTTGCCTTGGGTAGAGGGAGGAGTGGGGTTCCCTTTGAACAGATAGAATTTTGGTCGGAATTCAGGAACACAGCGATAGAACCAGGAGTACTGGACTGGGGGGTGGTTGGAGAAGGTGGTAGCATAGAGCCACCAGAGTTCTAGAATAGGAATGGCCAGGACCTGGGGTTAATAGGCTTGGGTTCTTACTAGATCACTGTCTATTTCTACAAGCCTGCCTGGCAACCACAGAGTAAACTTAAAGAAGAAGAATCAATGGAGACAGAAGCAAAAATGAATGAATCAACCAGAAAGCTGAAGAACAGAACTGGTAAAGAAATCTAAGAGCTGTCTGTAAAATCCAACAAAACAGCCAAATTCCTGGGATGTTTGATCAATAAAAAAATAGAAAAAGAACATAGAGGGGATTAAAAAATATGAGAATGCTATATTCAATTATTGGTAATAAATGTGAAAGTCTCAGTAAAATGGATCATTTAAAAGGAAACTTTAGGCCAGGTGCGGTGGCTCATGCTTATTATCTCAGCACTTTGGGAGGCCGAGATGGGCAGATCCCTTGAGCCCACATGTTCGAGACCAGCCTGGGCAACATGACAAAACCCCTCCTCTATCAAACATACAAACATTATCCAGGTGTGGTGGCACACACCTCTGGTCCCAGCTACTCAGTAGGCTGAGGTGGGAGGATCCCTTGAGCCCGGGAGGTCGAGGCTGTAGTGAGCCATGATCGTGCCACTGCACTCCAGCCTGGGTGACAGAACAAGAACCTCTCTCCAATAATAATAATAAAAATAAAAAAAGGAAACGGAAGTATCAGCATTGAGTTAAGGAGAGAATATTTAAAACAACTGTAAAGTACTACTAACTCAAAAGGCACTCTGACAAGTTTTTTTCAGATAATTCCATCATTCATTTAAGGAATGAATAATTCCTAGAGCATAGAACAGGGAAGATGTTCCAAATTACATCATGAAGGTAGCATAACCTGGACACCAAAACCTGGCAGAGAATGCAAAAAAGACTACAGACTGATCTCACTTAGGACGAGATACACCAAAATTCTAAGTAAAATGTGGACAAGTCAAAACTAGCATGGTATTAAAAGAACATACTGTGGGCAAGGGTAATATGTTTCAATGGCTAACTATTAGGCAATCTACCATTAATCATTCCGAAGTCAAAGAGAAAAACCATTTGATTCTCTTGCTAGACACTAGAAGGGCCTTTGAAAAAAGTTCAAAATCAATTTCTTGGGGAAAAACCCTCAATAAAATAGGAACAGAATGATATTTTCTTCGTGCAATGAAGAATATCTCTATAAAAAGAAGAAACGACACCATTCTTTTTCAAATGGTGAAACATTAATTTGGGAAAAAAGAAAAAGGACAAAGGAAGGGAAGCAATACCAGACTCCCAATGTCATGCTGGATGTTGTCAATGGAAGGCAAGAAATGAGAGGCACAAATAGTACAAAGATGGAGAAAAATGATATGTGGTTATATCCAGGTAATGCACCAATAAAGTTATAAGGATTAATTGGTACGTAAAGGGGCCAGTACCAAAACATACAAAATTAACAGCTTGCTTATACACACCAGCAATGGCCAGACAGAAAATATAATGGAACTTAATGAAGAAAACAATAAAACCTCACTGACGACATTAAAAAAGGCTTGGATAATTGGAGGGAGATGCTCTTGGGTAGAAAGACTTAATATCGTTAGGACACAAATTCAAAATTAAGCCATATGTTTAATCTAACTCCAATTAAAAAATCAGTTGGTAGGTGCCAGGCGCCGTGGCTCATGTCTATAATCCCAGCACTTTGGGAGGCTGAGGTGGGCGGATCGCTTGAGTCCAGGAGTTTGAGACCAGCCTGGGCAACATGGTGAAACCCTGATTCTACCAAAAATACAAAAAATTAGCCAGATATGGTGGCATGCACCTGTAATCCCAGCTACTTGGGAGGCTGAGATGGGAGGATTGCTTGTGCCTGGGAAGTTGAGTCTGCAGTGAGCCTAGATCATGCTATTGCACTCCAACCTGGGCAACTGAGGGAGACCCTGTCTTAAAAAAAAAAAAAAAATCAATTGGTAGGGGCTTGACAAAACAGTTCTGAATTTAGAAGAAAAAATATGCAAGAACAGCTGAGGAAATGTTGAAAAAAAGGGAGTGATTGTCATTTTGCTATACCAGATATTACAAAGTTTGACAATACCAAATACTGCAAAGTGGGGTGGAGGGAGAGAGGATTGAGGAAAAGCTGAGGGCGTTCTGAGTGTGGCACCACCTTAATGATCTCGATGCATTTTACAAAGCTGTCAATTCAATACTGTGCAGGCAGTTTACTAAATGCCAACCAAGTGTTAGGCATGTCACACACAGCAGTGGGTGAGATAGCCTCAGGCCCTACCCTCATGGAGCTTTCTGTCTGGGGGAAGTGATTCAAGAATTAACCATGAGTGAGATAATCACTTCCAGAGGGAGCTTTGGGAGCACGGGGACAGTGGCCCCAGAAAATTGTCAGAATAGGGAGCAGGCTCCACCCTCTCACTTCACCCAGGAAGTGCTTCCTGATATCTATGGTGCCTGTCCTTTTACTGGCGGTGGGCGTGTCCAGTGAACTGGCAACTCAAGGACTGAGCTTGCCTCTGTATGGTGGGTGGTACACTGGCCCCTCAGTGAGGTGGCCAGCACCAGGGCTGGACACTGGCCTGTGCCTCAGCCCTGGCCTCTGATAGGAATCTTGCAGACCCACATGAATCGCATAGGGACAGGTGGGGGGAGCCTGGTAAAGCAGGATGCTGGGCTCACCCCCAGCATCTGATTCCTAAGATCTGAGATGGGGCTGGAGGATATGCATTTACCTAACAGGTTCCAAGGGAGACCCTGAGTCAGTCCTGACTTGGAAGCTCTCCCAGACCAATTCAGGGCTAATTTTGAACCGAAGTGCATGCCAGTGTTCTAGAACAAAATGAAACCTGACCGCAAGTCAAGGGTGTGGAATGAATCATTCACTTAAAAATACATGACTAAATGCAAGACACCTGGGTCTCCATTAGCAGGGGCAAAAAGATGGCTCACATGTGCTTAGAGTGAGATGCACCCTCTGCTGGTCTTGAGGTTTTTTTGAGCCAAAGCGGGTAAGATGACTCCCCACTGGCCTCCAGCCCTTCAGCAGGACTAAAGAGGGGGCCCCAGATCTGCCTGCTCCACCTCTGGTGCCCCTGTGTCTCTCCCCAGTTTTGCCCCAACTCTCTAATGGGGATCATTAGGCCTCTTCTCCTCCTGCCCCTTATCCCAGATCTTGCCTATCTCCACTAGAAGCCTAGGCCTCTGGGGCATCCCTCCTCCCCAGAACCTTCTGTTGTGCCTTCTGGAACTCACGTTCTGTCATTAGCAACATCTCCCACATCCTCAGACTCTTCTATGAGCATTCCTTCACCTTCTTGCTCCAGTGGAAACCTGGCTTCCTCCTGAGGATGCAGCTTCTCCTGCAGCTGCTTCAGAGGCAGCCCCTTCTCTTGGTACCACTAGGGTGGGAGGTGGGGTAGGCATCCTCCTGGGCCCTCGTTGTCACTTCCAGACCATTCTCATGTCACGCCCACCTCCTACCTAGACACCATCCCCACTTGGACATAGCTCCCACGCCTCTCACTCCTGGTCCCCTTTTCTACTGGATTTTTCCTGTTAGCCCACACAATGCTTTTATTTCTCCTACCTTGAAAAAAAAAAAACCCTTCTCTTTATGCCAGTTTCTCTCTCAACTATGCCCCATTTTTCTCCTTGAAAACACCCTGAAGTGTTGCCCATATTCAAAGCTAGAGGCAGCTCTAGGCAGCTCCTACCCGTGCCAGAGCTCTGGATACAGCCTCCCGCCAGGAGGATAGAACAGTGTGGACAGGGAGGGTCTATGTGGGTGTGTGAAGTTCCTGGGGCCCTGCCAGGAAAGGTGGAGACCAGGCTCTCTGCCAGCAATGTGGCAGAGATCCAACTCTTTCCTTTGGCCCTGATCTCCTCTTTTACTTTTTTGTTAATCCACGCATTAAAAATAATGTGAAATTAATATATCCTAGGCACATACATTCATTTTCTCTCTTTTTTGAGATAGAGTCTCCCTCTGTCGCCCAGGTTGGAGTGCAGCAGTGCTATCTCAGCTCATTGCAAACTTGACCTCTCGGGTTCAAGCAATTCTCATGCCTCAGCCTCCCAAGTAGCTGGGATTACAGGCACATGCCACCACACATGGCAAATTTTTGTATTTTTTGTAGAGACAGGGTTTCACCATGTTGGCCAGGCTGGGCTCAAACTCCTGGGCTCAAGCGATCCAGCCTCAGCCTCCCAAAGTGCTGTGATTATAGGCGTGAGCCACCACACCGGTCTCATTTTCTCTTAAATTTGAAAATCTTCAAGTGAAAACATTTGGATCCATAACATAAAGGCCCACCATCTTTGGGAAACACCGACCATTCCCAATGTGAAAGGCAGCGTAAATAGATCCTTAAGTAAGAGGCACAGTCACGAAAGTAGCATGCGGCAGTAATAAACAGATTCAGGAGGTTATTACTGTGTTTTTGGGAATGAATCGCTACTTGTCTGAATCGCTAAGAGGAGGCTCATTGGGCCTCCTGGGGAGGGAGATGGACACAAGCCCTTGCCGGAGGAAATAGAGCCTCCTGATTGAACAAGTGATATGGTTCCAGACCACCTGGAAGGAGTGGTGGATTTCAGTTTCTGCTCCCGCTAGATCCAGAGGCCACAGCGGCTCACCAGCACTGTGTTTCCTAAGGGGCATGCTCCATGCTCCACACGGTCTGTGGGAGCCCCAGCTGCCGAGCGTGACTGGCTTGAATGGCTCACGCCATGGCACTTGGATTTGTTTCATCTGTGGAGGCTTTGGGTGGAGCCAAATACGAAAATTAGTCAACAGACTTTGCCCTTTCCACACGGTTCCCCTTTACTTATAAGAGAGATGATATATTTTGGGGTTAGATATTTCTTTAAGAAGACAGAATACAGGAAGGCACGAGGGTTGATCTGAGCAGCAGTTTGGGGAGGCTTTGAGGGGACAACATGCATGGAGCCATTTACTAACCATTCACCTGCAGGACGTGGGTCTGGAACAGCTGCTCGTGGCCGGAAGCATGGCAGGTGTAATTGCCCATGTGGATGGTGGTCACCTTGGTGATGTACAGGGAGTCATCCTCTCCGAAGTCCTGCACAGGGTAAAGACGACGATGAGACTGGCCTCTTTATTGAACAGGCTGGACACCATAGCTGTCTCCTGGTTTTCCAGAAATCCTGCAGCTGGGAGAGAGTTCCTTTCTGCCTGGCCCTTGCTCAGCCAGAGCTGTCTGCAGAGGTGAGCCGTCCTGGGCAGCAGCAACCCCATCTCACCTCCACATTGTGGGCCCAGACCTCTGCATCTGTTTAAGGCCTTGTGTACCTGGCCCCTCCTCCATGAGGCCCAGTTTATACACTTCTCCCAGCACACGCCCTCTCAATTTCAAGCAACTAGGCCCACGTGTCCCCCCATTTACTGGCTGCCTGCTTGTTTCTCAGCGGTGTTGCTCAGCTGATGAGTAGCTCTGTTTCCGGAGGCCAGGCCTTGTTTAGAGCAGGGGTTAGCTGACTTTCTTAAGGGGCTAGCGAGCAGATATTTTTGGCTTCATGGGTAGCACAGTTTCTGCCAAATACCCAACTCCGCCATTACAGCATGAAAATAGCCTTCACGACACATAAATTAATGAATGTGGCTGTGTTCCACTGAAGTTTTATTTAAAGTTGGTGGCCTGGATTTGACCCATGGGCTTCAGTTGGCCTGCCTATGGTTTAGATCCCACCTCAATCCCAGAATGATTTCAGGCTGCTTGCAGAGATCTTGGTAACCCAAGGGAAGGGAAATAGAACTAAGGGGAAAATGGGGCAAACAAAAAAACCAGGGCAGGAACATCAAAGAGCACTAGGAAGGGCAGATGCCCACGTGTTCCACAGGAAATGGCTCAATAAGCCTCAGCACTGTCATCTCTGCAGCCTCACATGATGGGGTCTTACTGGGCCAGCGCATAGAGGAGGGATGGGCAGGAGGGGCTTTTGGCTGCATCAGACTGCCCTGATGAGCACTGGGCACCAAGCACTTGCCCAGTCAGCTGCATTCCCTTTTGCAGACCTGTGCCCAACGCTGGCCCTTCCAGGCACCAACTACAGACATGCCAGGGATTGGAATTACCCGCTTTCTACAGAGAGCCCTCATCAGGTTAGGCCTTGGCTACCAAATATTTCCCAGGATATGGTGCTCAGAGCTGATGGTACAGAGAAGGCCCAGGCTCACTGATGAGCAAGGAGGCTGTGCACTGACATCTGCGGGGAGTGATGGGAACTCAGGACATCCAGGATTTAGCTTGAGCTCTGCCATTGACCAATGTATCCAGTCTCTCTGGGCACTGGCTTCTCCACCTGTAAGTTGTGGACAATATATATGCCCTGCCTGCCTTATGCGGTGTTGGGAGATCCGGTGAGAAAATGCGAGTGTATTTTTGAATGTGGGATGCATGATATACACAGGGGATGTTATTCTTCTTGTTATTATTAGCAGAAGATGCAAAACTCCTCTTGACCCCCTGGAGCGAACACCAAATCATCCCTCCTGCCTTTCTCTGGCCCTTTCTGAGCTCCCTTTTCCCACAGAAGCATTCTGGTGGCAGGAGAGAAGGCCGTGGTGCCATGAGGGCTAAAAGCAGCTGAGGGCAGCTCCCTGGGTCCTCCGCTGATACTCATGTGAGCTCCTGTCCCTGAAATGCTGATGTTCTCTCTTGCTAACACTCCAGATGGCCCGGCCACGATGGTCCCGAAACCCCTTAAAGACACTTTCTAGACCGGGCACGGTACCTCATGCCTGTAATCCCAACACTTTGGGAGGCCGAGGTGGGTGGATCACTTGAGGTCAGGAGTTTGTTGAGACCAGCCTGGCCAACATGGTGAAACCCTGTCTCTACTAAAAATACAAAACAAACAAACAAACAAACAAACAAAAAAATTAGCTGGGCGTGGAGGTGGGCGCCTGTAGTCCCAGCTACTCAGGAGGCTGAGGTAGGAGAATCGCTTGAACCCGGGAGGCAGAGGTTGTAGTGAGCTGAGATTGCACCACTGCACTCCAGCCTGGGTGACAGAGCGAGACCCCACCTCCAAAAAAAAAAAAAAAAAAAAAGACACTTCTTTCTGGCTAATTAGCTGGATGAAGGGGTGCCGGCCCAGAGTGAAGCTTGGGGTAGGGCAAAGGCAGGAAGGTAGATGGTGAGCACATGCAGCCTGCTTGCAGGAAGGGTCAGGAGAAAAACTCCTAGCAGTGCTCCCAAAGAAGTAAAATGTTGCAGAGGGCTGCGGAAACCCTGAGACTTTGCTGTGAAACGTTGCTTCAAAGAGCCCTTTTCTACCATTCTGCGGAAGCCTCCGTGATAAAATAAAACACCAGATAGCTGATTTGTCCTGCATCATAACAGAGTCATAAAAGGTTCATACCTGAGTTGCTTATGAAAAGTTAATGACAAGTCAATTCTGGGGCCGACATATTTCTAGTCTAAGCTGTTTCCTGTGTCAAAACCTGTCTGGAGGAAAATCTGTTTAGCTTGGAGTCTTGGTGGTGGGATGGCATCCTGAAATGGTACAGCCACTTCAAAGAGAAAAGGGTGGCAGGGCTTGGAAACTCCTCAGTGCCCCAGTTGGTGGGTCCCAGGGCAGACACCACCCCAGAGGGCAAAAACCAGAGCTGCTTGCAGAGAGCCTGGCGCTGTGGACCTGCTGGCATTTTCCCTCCAAACTGCCTTCCTGAGCCTTCACATCCATAGCCCCTTCTCATGATGGCTCTTGAAGCTGGCCTCAGGCTCTGGCAGGCCCTGCCCTCATCACCATCTGTATGGTGTTGCTTAGTCATCAGCACCACCACATTCCTCAGGTTGAGATGGGCTCTAGGCTCTGAGGGCTGCCCCAAGGCCACTGTTCCCAGATATCAACCTCAGGTTGATACCCATTAATACCAACATACGGTCTTCAAGAGGTTACCGTGTGCCGGGAACTTACACGTCACCTTGTATGTATTTAATCCTCAGGAAAAAAACCCTGAAAACCCCAATCCAGAAAACACAACAAAAGCCCAGTTCCCCAGGGGCAAAACAAAAGCCCAGTTCCTCACTAGGCTCTCCTGCAGATTCATTCAGAGTGGGGTCTCCTCTCACCACCTCCGTGGCTCCTGCTCTGGCCAGCCACCACCTTCCTGGGGGATGCCAGGGACCCCGGCTTCTGGCCCACAGCCTCTGCCCTGAGGCAGCTGCATCACACCCCTCAGAGCCTTGTTTGCTGGGGGCCAGCCCCTCTCAGACTCTACACCCTCACACACTCCCCTTGCCGTTGCTCTAGCGTGCCAGGCATGCTCCCCTCCTCCCAGGCCGTCTGTCCCCCTCTCCTGCAAGTCGGCTCCAACCTTGTCTGGCAGCCCCATCTCTGGAGCCTAACCTCTGCCCCACACCCTGCTTGGCGCCTCCTGCGGACCCACTGCTGTGCCGCCTGCTGCTTTCTGTACTTACCTTGTTTGCTGTCTGTCTTCCCCTGCAGAATGTGAGCTCTGCAGAGGAGGGCAGGGAGGCTTGTGCCCTGTGTGCCTGGCACAGTCCTGGTGCACAGTGGGCCCTCAAAAAATAGCTGTCGAGTGGACTGTATGGGGCACTGAGCTAGGCTTTCTGAGGGGATTCTTTCAGTTTGACAGCCGAGGTGCCCAGCTGCCTTCCTGTCCACTCAAATATTACGCAGCCACGCAGGCTCAAAATGAGGCAGCTGGCGGGAAGAGCAGAGCACTGGTCTCAAGTCTCGTCCCCACTTCCCCACTTGTCCCCTTCTCCGTCCTGCAGCCCTCGGGAGAACTCGAGGCTCTTTTGCACTCCTCAGGCTGGGGCATACTGGAATCGACCAAAGCTCAGAGCAGCAGGAAGAGGTGGAAAAGCCCATCGCGCATGGATTCCCACCCTCTACTGATGACTTGTGCTGTGCCTCCAACACGCTCATTTAACCTCACCATCTGTTTCTTTCTTGCTTACCAAGTACACATCCCTGCTCCCCAGGAGCAGAGACTTAACTCTTGGGCAATCACTCAGGTGCTGAGGGGTGTGTGTCAGCCCTTGGAGGACTTGAGGGGCTGCTGGGTGTGTTATGGCTCTTCCATGAGCACCTAAGCATTACCTGTCTGTGGCTTCAGCTCGGAGGAGAAGCTGACTCTGTAATAAGTAAAATAACGTCTCTGGGTGAAAATGATAGGCATCATATAATTACAGAACAAAGCGCATATTGTTTTCTGGATATGAATACCGGCTACAGAAATCAAATTTACCTCATTGGATGTGAGAAAATTACTTTAACAATTGATTTATAAGAAGCTACATAAAACTAAGCCTGCGATCCTTCCTCTCCTGAATGTTCTTTGAGATGCATCTGAATACCGCTATCAACGCTTGATTGCATCTCTGTACTTGTCTCTTTATGGATGGCTTTTTTTTTTTTTTTTTTTTTGCTCTGATGCATAGAACTGTATTAGCAAAATCAAGGTTCCTTACAGAAATAAACAGATGTCAGATTAGACCATTCTTTGTATTGATGCATATCTGTTTTCTGGGAAAGAGACAATTTTAAAGACATGGTTCTCACCTTTTAAAAAGCGATTTTCTAAGTATCTGCCCTTAATAAAGAACACAATTAAATGAGACTTAAGTATTAAACAATAGTTAAGCAGAGATGAGATGGGGGATGTTGCCATAGTGATCTATGGGAGTCAGGTATATGTAATATGGAAATAAGCCATCAATACTGAATATTTAGAGACTAACTGTTCAACGCAAGGACTCCAGAGTAATATTAGAGTTTAGGTTAATGACACTGTCAATGTTACAAGTTCAGACTCACTTTAGAAACAATTCAGAGCTTTTCCGACATTGCCCTCCTCAGGAGCACCCCTGGCTCTCTTTGCGGGAGGAGGGAGTAAAGGGGGGTCTCTCCCCCAACAATCCTTCAATTCTGGCCCCCAGAATGCCACTAACTATAGTATCTCACCTGCAGTCAAATGCAGCGAACCTAAACACAGAGTGACATGCGGTGCCTGGGTGATGGCCATTCCTCAAACATGTCTAGACTTGCCTGGCCCTTATCCAGACCAAGCCAGGACCACATGCACATGTGGGTGAGCACACACAGGCATCCACATGGACACATGCAGTACATGCGAGCATGCACACATCGGGGAGGCAGTATACCCAAATATCTACATGGACACGTGGTACACATGATGATGTACACGCATGAGTGCACACACGTACCAACACACTGGCTCTCTAGTGCTGACCTCTGTGACCAACACTGAGCTTACAGCACCATTCACTTCATTCCAGCCCCTCATAGTGAGAGATGACAGTGTGCTGGCAGCCCTCGCTCACTCTCGGAGCCTCCTCGGCCTTGGTGCCCACTCTGGCCACGCTTGAGGAGCCCTTCAGCCCACGGCTGGCACTGTGGGA
Organism: Symphalangus syndactylus; assembly: GCF_028878055.3. Taxonomy (NCBI): domain Eukaryota; kingdom Metazoa; phylum Chordata; class Mammalia; order Primates; family Hylobatidae; genus Symphalangus; species Symphalangus syndactylus. Next base: position 18,922,621 of record NC_072433.2, on the reverse strand, counting down.
GCCCCTTTCTGGGCTGGCCAAGGCCGGAGCTGGCTCCCTCATCTTGCAGGGAGGTGTGGAGTGGCGCGGGTGGGAACTGGGGCTGCGGGTGGGGCTTGCCGGCCAGCGCGAGTTCCGGGTGGGCATGGGCTTGGTGGGCCCCGCACTTGGAGCCGTGGCCAGCCCACAAGCCCCGGGCAGTGAGGGGCTTAGCACCTGGGCCAGCAGCTGCCGCGCTTGATTTCTCGCCGGGCCTTAGCTGCCTCCCTGGGGGGCAGGGCTCAGGACCTGCAGCCCGCCATGCCTGTGCCTCCCCCACCTCCGCCCCCCTCCCTGCCGCCGTGGGCTCCTGCGCAGCCTGAGCCTCCTGGACAAGCACCACTCCCTGCTCCAGGGCACCCCGTCCCATCGACCACCCAAGGGCTGAGGAGTGTGGGTGCACTGCACGGGACTGGCAGGCAGCTCCACCTGCAGACCCAGTGGGGGATCAACTGGGTGAAGCCAGCTGGGCTCCTGAGTTTGGTGGGGACTTGGAGAACCTTTATGTCTAGCTAAGGGATTGTAAATACACCAATCAGCACTCTGTCTCTAGCTCAAGATTTGTAAACACACCAGTCAGCACCCTGTGTCTAGCTCACGGTTTGTGAATGCACCAATCAGCACTCTGTATCTAGTTATTCTGGTGGGGACTTGGAGAACCTTTATGTCTAGCTAAGGGATTATAAATACACCAATCAGCACTCTATATCTTGCTCAAGGTTTGTAAACACACCAATCAGCACCCTGTGTCTAGCTCAGGGTTTGTGAATGCACCAATTGGCACTCTGTAGCTGCTCTGGTGGGGACTTGGAGAACCTTTGTGTGGACACTCTGTATCTAGCTAATCTAGTGGGGACGTGGAGAACTTTTGTGTCTAGCTCAGGGATTATAAATGCACCAATCAGCACCCTGTCAAAATGGACCAATCAGCTCTCTGTAAAACAGACCAATCGGCTCTCTGTAAAATGGACCAATCAGCAGGATGTGGGTGGGGCCAGATAAGAATAAAGGCAGACTGCCGGAGCCAGCAATGGCAACCTGCTGGGGTTCCTTTCCATGCCGTGGTAGCTTTGTTCTTTCACTCTTTACAATAAATCTTGCTGCTGCTCACTCTTTAGGTCCACACTGCCTTTATGAGCTGTAACACTCACCGTGAAGGTCTGCAGCTTCACTTCTGAAGCCAGCGAGACCACGAACCCACCAGAAGGAAGAAACTCCAAACACATCCGAGCATCAGAAGGAACAAATTCTGGCCACGTCGCCTTCAAGAACTGTGACACTCACCACAAGGGTCCGCGGCTTCATTCTTGAAGTCAGTGAGACCAAGAACCCACCAATTCCGGACACAATAGGACGGACTTGCCATCCTGCAAAGACCTGAAGAACCATCCTCTTTCTCAGAGTCCTCTCAAGAAAAAGAAGTCTCTGCAACTTGGAGCAATCTCTAAGTAGCTGACTGAGCCCCCTGGAAGAGGGCTGTTGTGGGCAGCTGCGTTCAGTGTGAGCAACCCGGAGTGGGCTTGTCCTCCTGCCCGTCCCCAGGTTCAGGCCCGGAAGAGGGAGTTGGAGGCATGAGAGAAGCCACTGTGGGGAGAGCACCTGGTTCCTCCAAGGCTCAGGGCATGTGTGGTCCCTGGCTGACTTGGGTGTCCTCTGGTGTGTGCGGTCAGTCTCTCCTTCTGACCGTGGATGCCAAAGGGGAGGCCCTTATCTCTTAGTGCATGAGTCATCTCTTTGTGCATGACTGTATTATCCTCAGCGTGTCATGTGGTTCCCGTGCATAACTGAGCTCAATGAATATTTGCTGACTTCAGGGAGTGTGTTAGCCCAGGATGCTACCTCCTGGGAAGCCCTGAGAGGAAAGATGGTGAAGAATTCATATTACCCAGGGAGGTCTGGCCTTGCCCTCTTTGGCTACAGGGAGGCAATCTCTAGGCTCTGGAATGTCATGCCTCATAGGGGTCTCTTTGTTTGCCTGGGGTCTTTGGGCCAGGTGGTACCAGTTCTGTCTCTAGAGGGGCTAGGGATGAGAGGGCAGCCATGTGGGCAGTATTTGAATGAGCTCCAGCAAAAGCGTTGGACACCAAGGCCTGGGTGAGCTTCTCTGGGAAATTGACACTGTGACAGTGATGTGTCTGTGACTCCACAGGACAGGGAGAGGAGAACAGAGGTTTCACGTTTAGAGCCCTCTTGGGCTCTGCCCTGTGGGCTTCATCACTTGGCTGACTTTAATCTGTACTCTTTTTGCTGTATTAAACTTTAACTGCGAGTATAACACTTCCAATGAGTTCCGTTTTTCCAGCAAATTGTTGAACCTGAGGGTGGTTTTGGGAACCACCTGACTTCCAGTTTATGTCAGAAGTGAGGGTGTCTTCTGTGGAAGAGCCAACTTCAATTGGCTCAAAAACTCAAATAGAGAAGTTCTGACCTAGTGGTATGCATGCTGAAATTGCGTATAGGGACAAACCTGATTATCTGGGTATACACAGGGGCCGAGATACCTGCAACAGAAGGCTCATGCCAGAGACATTGCTCTGAGCCCTCCACTTGTCCATCCTTAGAGGCCAGAGGGCAAATACCTCTTGACATGCCAGGACTCCAGAGTGTTATGTAGTAGGGGTGGCAGCTAATGGGGCCCTCTGGTGAGGTGCAGGCCTGAGCCCTTGAATGGGGCTTTGGCTCCTTGGCTCATTAGCGTGGCATCCCCAGCTGGGGCGGGAAGGGACTCAGGTTCTAGACTGCACTGCAGCAGACATCTGAAGTTCCAGATCACCTCACACTCGCTGCTTTCCTTTGGGAAACCTGCAACCCTCTTCCTGGGGACCCTTGGATCATGAATCCCCAGGCTGAGAAGGCCTTACCAAGGGTTCCAGCTCCTGACTCTAACCTGGACCACACTCACAGCCATGACAGCTGATTCCTGTCCTTGAGACACTCCAGAGAGGATTTAAATAAATTTCCTTCTATGGCTCATTTCAGGGACCAAGACGACTTTCAGTTAGGAATTTCCTCCTGACACGGTGTTCAAAACACTTACACATTGTTGGAGAGGGCGTAGACTGGTGCAGCCATTTTGGAGAGAGATTTGGCAAAACCCATCAAAACTGAAAATGCATCACTTCCAAGAGCTTATCTTACACGTCAACTTACATACATGTGCAAAGAGGTGGGTATAAGGATGTTTACTGCAGTCTTGTTTGCTGTAGACAAAACCTGAAACAGCTGCATGGGGCTGGGGAGGGGGAGTCCAGGAGGAGCAGTGCTTGGGCATGGCTCAGGGGCTGCAGGACCTCCTGGTGACTCCCTTGTCATTGCTTAATGCAGAGAGTGCCTTGGAGGGGTAGGCTCCAATCTGTAGTGGCCAAGAGAGGCACCAATCGGCCTCCTTCATTGGCTGGGTCTCTGCAGGGAGGCAGTGAGGCTCAGGGAGGAAGAGACTCTGTGGGGAGTTCCCGGACTCTGCAATCAGGGTATAGAAGCTGAATCAGAACCTTCCTGTGGGACCCTGTACCTTTGAGATGGGGCCGGAAGTGGTCACTGAGTACAAGTCAAGCCCTGAGGCCAGGGCTTCCCCTAAGGCTTTCCCCTAAGAGGGGAAAGAGGACCTCGAAAGAGGCACTGAGAAAGCGAAGGCCAGAGGAGACACTTGGCAGGGCAGAGTCACCCCACAAGTTCCACAGGCTGGAGTACCACAGGCCCCGGCCCCCGTATCTTGGAGAGCTCTGGACGACACTCCCAATGGTTTGAACACATTCAAAACTCTAAAGAACTGGATGTTCAGATGTTTTCGGTACAAGCTACAGAGAATTGGCCAAAGCCTTTAAGTGCTTCAAGCGTAGTGTTTTCTAAGATTTTAAAACAAAATGTACCCAAGCATTTAATGAGATTATTTTAATGCAGAGCCTACAACCACTGTCTAACATGGTGCAAACAGCTCTCCATGCTAATCAAACGCCTCTCATCTTTTTACAATGAATTCATGACTGGTTCATATAAAGACAATAAAAGTTAAATGAGTCATGAGCTCCTAAATCATTTTCTTTTGGTCTTTTTAATAACTCACTTCCAAAGAAGAGCTAGCTGAGAGCATACGCTTCATTAGAATTATTTGTTCCTGGTTTTATACCATTTAGGTATGGGGAGAAAAGTGAACATTTTAACACATCCTTCAAACACTGCCACAAATACTTTCTTCTAATGGGTTTTGTTTTTCTGCTTTTATCACCGTACTCTGCCTGCTGACATTTGAAAGCCCCAAATAGCGAGATTCAGTGAAAAAAAAAAAAAAAAAAAAACCTAAAACAAAAAAGAGTGGCTCTTTCAAGTCATTTGAAATATAACGAGTTTGTTGCAGGCCTTTTTGTTTTTTCTGTTTTTTTTAAAAAGAATACAATAGAAAAATGTTTTCTCTCCCTGAGAATATCCTGGCTAAACAATTCCACGTGCTGGTCTCAGAGCACGTTGCTTCCTTCCTTGCTGGGGCCAGAGGCCAGCAGCCAGTGAGAATAGGAGCTCCGCACACAGGGACCCATATCCAATTTGATACATTCCACTGGGGCCTGGGAACTACAGACAGCCCCACAGCAAAGACTTGGAGTTGCTGGCGGCTAGATATTATGTCCCACAAGCAAGGAACCCAGAGAGCTCTGGGCCAGGGCATGTAGGTGGCTGTGGGCCCATGGGCAAGTTCTCCACTCCTCTGAATGACTTAACCCCACGTGCCTCATGGGGCAGGGGTATGGGATGAGCTGATGCTTATGACCTGATGACCAGCACGGAGCCTGCACCGTGTATAAATGGTAACAACACTGGCAACAACACTTGTGATGGTTCAGCCCAACAGCCATTACCTGTGACTTTTGAGATGCCCTGTCCCTATTTCTGCCCGTTCCTGTCTCCTGGCCTTCAGGATCATAAAGGACAGTGAGGAAGACAGTTATGAGATGAAGGGCGGGTGACATTGTTGAGGCAGGACATGCCGACTAGGTTTGGGGACAGTCACTTCACCCTCCGAGTGGCCGCTGTGCAGGCTGGGTGGTCAGAGAAGCAGAGGGCTGAGGCCCAGAATGGGTTTGCATGTTCTGTTTCTGCAGAAAGTGAGGCAGCACCCCATCCTTCCCAACCCCAATACCTAGAATGGGGGCCAGAGTAGGGGTGGAATGTGTGGATCTGCTTCTGAGATGGGTCTCACCCCAGCCCCCAAAGCCTGGACCTGAGTCCCCAGGAGACAGGGGCTACAGGGGAAACTCACCAGGGAAGGGCCCCTTGTGGGGGCCCCACAGCAGGGGCTGGGGGCGAAGGCTCCCCTTCTACCAGACACAAGCACAGGCACACTCCTGGGGGCAGCCTGGCCCAGGCCCAGGTCATGCAGAGCACAGGGTGCTGCTGGTGGCCACGCCTCTGCTTAGCTTCTGAGGTGGGGGCAGTGGGCTGTGCCTCCTCAAGGACTGAGGTGAGCGGGGGCACAGGGCCAGGTCAGAAGCACATCCAGACACACAGCTGCTTCAGTAACGAAACCCACAGTCGGCCAGGAAGTAAACAAATTACAGGCTGCACTTTGTTAGCTCTGGGGAACATGAGCGTGAGCAGACACTACTGATTTTTCATCAAACAAACAGAAGGCGGCGTCATAATCCAGAGACCCACTGCCAGGAGGGGCTGCAGCATGTGCCCTGTGCTGCTGATTTGCTGGGGAGCACCTGTCTTTGGGGGCCTTACACCATTCATCCATAATTCTAGCCTTTGCTCAGTGGTGGATTTGTTTTCCCTCCTGCAAGCTGGGCTGGGTAAGGCTGAAGCCTCCTGTAAGGCAGTGGCTCAGGTGTCCTTAGGAGACATACCAGGTCCAGGCCCAGGCTGAACTTCCTGACAACCTTAAGAAGGCAAAGGCCAGGTATGGTGGCTCACACCTGTAGTCCCAGCACTTTGGGAGGTCGAGGCAGGAGGATCACTTGAGCTCAGGAGTTTGAGGCCAGCCTGGGCAACACAGCAACACCCCTCTCTACAAAAAAATAAAAAAATTAGCCAGGCGTGGTGGTGCATGCCTGTGGTCCCAGCTACTCTGGAGGCTGAGGTGGGAGGATCGCTTGAGCTCTGGAGGTTGAGGCTGCAGTGAGCCAAGATCATGCCACTGTGCTTCAGTCTGGGTGACAGAGAGACCCTACTGCCTAAAAAAAAAAAAAAAAAAAAAAAAAGGCAAAGTGAAGACATCATGAACTGAACCACTGCCCCATCAGGGGAGCCTTGGGTGGAAGCCAGGGGGACCCTGGGGCACTGCTGCACTCCAGATGTGCCATTGGGGAAGTTAGAGAGGAGGAAGACTCAGAAAACATCAACAAGGCTCCCCTCACTTCTGGACCCTCCGTTATTTGAACTCCCTCTTGGATGTATATTTAATCTTAGGCTGGAAAAGGCGCTCCAGACTCTTGCAGCACACACATCTGACCATGTCACTCCCCCATCAAACATCTACGCTTCCCCACTGCCCACAGGGCAATTGCTAAGACTCTTAATGTTAATATTCAAGGACCTTTATGTTCTAGCTCTAGTCTGTCCCTATACACTTCTTTCTCACTCACTTATTCCTGTCTCCTAAAGCCCCAGTCAGAAGGGCTCCTTTCTCTGGCCCCCAGAACAGTTGTTAGTGGATACTTCGCCTCCCTGGAGGCTGTGGACAGTGTCTTTGTTCTCTATGTTGGTACGGAGCTTGTGACTCTCAGACACTTAGCAAGTGAGTCAACCCAAATGATGACTCCCCATGTACGCCACCTGGATGGGCCACACACGATTGGGTGGCTCATAAGTGCTTCTGAGAGCAACATTGCTCGCTGCAGAATCTGACTGGCTCCTTCTTACTTGGCTCCAGGCGAGAGGGGTACATTTACTTTCTGATCAAATATTATTCTGATGCTCAGGGCATGCTTGATGTTTGCAAGTCAGAAAAGTTTAATTACATGTGTCATTAGAATGGCATTCTGTAATAGCTGTGTGACTGAATTCATTAACAGAATTCTTAACAGATAAGACAAGACAAATTAGTATTTTGTTGCTCATGAAAGCTTCTCATTAAGAAAGTCGTGAAAAAGTGATTAATTATTTTGTTGCCAATCAAGATGTCTCATACAAATGACAAAGAAAGGAGGCCCACGCTCCTTCGTGCTCTGTGATCTCCCCGCCTTGGGTTTTGAAAGCCGATCAGCTTCTCCCCGTGCAGCCGTGTTTAGGGGTCACCACTGATTACAATGCCGGTGATCGTATTTCATCTCCCACTGCTGTGGGGTGAACATGGCCACTGAGACACATCAGGCCGAGGGACTCTGGGAGCCTCATCAACCCCAGAATCTTTGCTGCATCAGTGTTGCACTCCTGGGCTGTTCTCCCCTAATTCTTGCTTCAAAAATGCAAGTGAATCCCAATGACCTGGCTCTAGCCCCCTTCAGCCTGATTTCTTCCAAGGGTTGCTTTCCGCACCATCCCGAGTGGGGCTACTGCTTATGAGCACCTCTTGTGTGCCAGGCACTGCGCTGGGTCCTTGACACACTTCAGCCTGAAAATGCCCATGTAAGGAGGACATAATACGTTTTCTCCACAGGCTCAGAGAAGTCCAACAGCTCACCCAAAGCTGCTCTGGATTTGCTGGAGGCGGAGGGGCAGTGCCTCTCTCCCTGGGTGAATCGAGGCTGACGTGGACAGTGAGACCTCCGTCCCCACTGCGAGCAGCGGGGGCATGCCAAGATCCTATCTGCCTGACTGGGGAGCCTCACCCAGCTGTTGCTGGCTGCTTGGTGGGGACTCAGGCTGCAAGATGCTGAGAATGTTATTTAGCAGCAGCAGGAATAATAATATAATAATAATATTAGTGATAGCAACAATAGTAAAAATGATGACAGTGATAATCGTTAGCATTTATAGAACACCGTATGTGAAGAGTCTTACATGCATATTGTCATTTAGTTCTTACCGGAACCCTGTGAGGCTGGTACCATTATTTATCCCCATTTCACAGAAGGGAAAACTGGAGCTTAGAGCAGTCAAGGTTACTAGACTAGTAACTTTCCAAGGTTCTAGCTAGTAAGTGGCAGACCCCAGGCTCATGCCTTTCACTAGCAAGCTGTGCCACCTCCTTCCCTCAGGTAGGGGAGGTGTGCGTGTGTTCTGTGTGTTTGTAAACATCGGGCTTGGACCCCTGCGGGGCTGGTGCTACCCTGCTCCCTCGTGTAGGGGGTTCTGAGAAGCACTGGGCCCTGCCTATTTGCCGGCTACTGACTCAACCAGGAGCAGCAAGTGTTTCCTGGGAGGTAATGAGGGGCCATTCATCTCTGGCTGCACCCACAATTACCCAAATTGCTAACCTTATTGTGAAAAGTAGAAATGCAATTGAGTTGGTGCTGGAGGCACGTTTGAGGGAGGGGAAAACCACTCAAAGTAATTTAATTAACTGATGGCAAGTTCATTAAGTGGAGTTTTGCCTCTGCTTTTATTTCTGATATCTTTCAGTGGAGCGCCAAGTAATACACATGAAATGCTCCCACAGACACAGGTGGACCTGTCCCAGTACTGACCAATCTTTCCTGGCCAAACATGTTTAAAAGCTGGCACTGTACCTTGTGAGCAGGTACAGTGGAGGACATCACACTCACAAACATGCACCCCAACACAGTCCAGTCTTTACAGATAGGACACTGCTCTTCCTTACTAAATTCTCAGACAAGCCCTGGCCATTGCAGGCCCAGAAAATGAAGGGTTCTGCCCATCCAGCATCTGTCCAGCAAGCACCCACCAGGAGTGTGCTGCATTGACATTCAAAGCTGTATAGGATACTGGCTATGTTCACCGTGGTGGGAAATCACAAGGACACAATCCTGTCCAGTGTGACAAGGCTAGGGGAAGGGCACTCCTTGGCAGCTCTGCCCAGGGTAGAACCTCCAGAGTGGCCCCCTCTTTCCATCTGCTTCCCCTATGACCCCCAGGGTGTAGCTGAAGGGGCCTAGAGAGTAGGAGAGGACTAACTTTGGTGGTTCCTGCAGCATTTCATGCTGGGGCTCTCTCCCCGCAAGTCTCAGAGTTGGAAGGGACCTTCAAGGTCACTGGGTTTAGCTGCCCTCTTGTGGCTAGCAGCATTGCTGACCACAGTCCCTGCTTGAGTTTGCATATGCCCCTTGGGATAAGGAGCTCAGTGACTCCTGTGGGGGCTCTCTCTCCATGGTGGGGCAGGTTTGATGGCCGGAATGGGGTTCCAGCTAAGGGGCCCAAATTGATCTCCTTTTGAGGTGCACCTTGAGCTAGTCCAACTCAGGGGGTCACACAGCCCAGGTCAGCTCCCTTTGCCCCAGCCCCTACCCCACCATCTTGGAGATGTTAGCAGGAACTGACCATTCATCCCACGGGTCTTTCTTCTCTGGGCAAGCATCCCATTGTGGACCAGCTGTCCTGTCCTGAGCCAACAAGGCTAGGGCTGCCCTCTCTTCTGCCTGAAAATTATATTCCTGTTACTGTAACCTAAGACCCATCAGCTGTCCTGGCAGCTCACTACATGGGTGACATCACTCTGTCTTCTCATATGAACTTCTGGGAAGCCACATCACCTCTTGTGCCAAACCTGGACCAATAAATATCCTTGAATTATGCCACTTTTTTAAGTCTAATAGAAGGGAAGTATTGCTAATATTTTTCTTATAGATTAATTCATTGAGGATCGGTAGGCTAAGAAATTACTCAAAGTCACAAAGCTGACGTGGGTGATGCTGGGATCCCAGCGGAGGCTGCCTGGTTCCTCAGAGCACAGAAGTACTCCCTGATGCCAATGCTAGGCTGCATGAGCTCAGCTGCTTTCTTCTTCCACACAGCACCACTTAACTCATCACACCCTCATCCCCTCACCCAGCAACGAACGTCCCCAAGGTAGGTCCCCTCTGGCCTGACCTGCTTTCCCTCCACCTTCTCATCTGGCACCTGGCATTTGTCTTCCAGCCAACCCAGCCCAGTAGCTCACCTCTGCCCTCCACAGGGACCACCCCTTCCCTGCACGCATCTGTGTACAGCCTACCCAGCACTAGGGCCCAGAACCTCCTCCTAAGGTCCCCAAGCCCGCTGTTGTCTCAGCTGTGGAGCCTGCTGCACTCTCTGCTGGCCTGTAGTCCATCTCTCTGAGCCCTGTGAGCAGGCCCACACAGTCTGTTCTCAGGGTCACCTCCAGGCCTTTGCCAATGCAGCCCCGTTCAGAGGCCTCCTGTCCCACCCATTGCATCCCTCTTCTCTTCCTTAGCCGGACATAGCATGGCCACCATTCATCTATTTTCTGCTGTGGTGGGATGTGGATTTTCTGATATTGCCAAGCTGACAACAGGCTAGAAAAGCACCAAACACAGGATGTTAAACTAAAACTCTCCCGTCCTGCCACTGCCTGTGGTATCTTACCCAGTGTACCGTCCTAGGGAGCTGCGCTTGAGCTCAGAGTGAATTCCAGGTGACTTACATTGATGTCTTCCAAGTCCAGGAAGTTCAGGGTGAGCCCATTGCGCTTCCAGATGATTGGTGGCCTCAGGTCTCCACGGACAGCGCAGGTCAGCACTGTGCTCAGCCCCACGGTCACTGTGGTCACACTGACCCTGTCCTCGGGGGCAAGGCTGAGCTGAACCACTTCTGCAGAGGGAAAGGAGGAGGCACGGTCAGGTGCAGGCCCATCCTTGAGTTGAGTGGAGTCTCAACTCAAGGTGAATAGCCATGAATTTTCTGGGTGGAAGGGGCCCAGAAGGGCTTCACAGCTCCCTGAAAATTGTTTACAATGTGCTGACTAAATGTAGAGATAGATACTTTTGCTGGGCGAGGAGCCAAGACTTAGGTCAAATGCCCAAAAGGCTATGTGAGTCCAAACAGGTCAAGAACCATAATAATTGTGCCGGGGACAATCTGGGCCATAGATTTGTGTCAAGCCAAGAATGTGGGTCACGAAGGCCAGGGGGCCCACCACACAGAGAGATGGGGGGCAGGGGTGCAGTGCCCTGCTCACAGCTCCCCTGGCCTGTTGGCGTCTGGGCCTTGCTAAGTGCAGACAAGGCCTGCTAAGTGAGCCAACAAGTTTCTCATCCATCTGGGGTCAGTTTTAAAGGTTGCGCTGTCTGAAGTCTGGGGAATGAACTGGCTGATCTTTGAAGGTTTGTTTCTGTCTGAGGATTCGCTGAACTTGGATTTGGATTTCTGTCCTGTGACCATGCACTGTAGCTTTTAATTTTTTGAAGCATACTTCAGGCTGCAGAAATTATTAGTCCTTGCCATTTTGCACTTGATAACTGGCATTAGGACTGACCATTCTTCAGGCAAATGGGAAGAATCTAAGATATTTCTCTGCAATCACAAGCTTTTTGAAATTCTCATGATTTATGAAAAAATTAATCAAACTCAGGCTGCTCAAATGACCAAATGGGATCAGGCTTTGGGGGAGAGTCAGCGGCCCACTGATGGGACTGGCTCCCTTTTGCTCTTCCCTCAAATCTGTGCGCTCAGGGAGGCTGGGGCAATAGCCAGAGGTGGCATGAGCTGAGGGAGGCAGGCTGACTCTGGGTGCAGTGGGTACTATTTTGTCTATTCCCTATTCATGCTTATGACTCTACTGGGACCTGGGGGACCCCAACAGATGTATCCCCCTGATGTGGAACAAAGCAGAGTTGGGAGTTGAGTTCTGCTATTCTGCGGGACGCTTGTGAGCTATGACCAGGCAGCAGCAGCCCTGCAGGCAGCACATCTGTGCTCACACCCTCTTGCCCGTGTGTATGGGAGAGGGGAAGAGGGAGCAAAAACAGCCGCAGGTGCAAGGCACAGCAGAGCAGCTGAATTGAAAGCAGGGCCCTGAGGTCAGACCCTGAGCAGCAAAGCCCTCCCTCCTCCATAGATGCTGAGTGGCTCCGTCCTGGGCTCACAAAGATGAACAAGATATGCTAGGTGCTTCATCAGTGCTGTTGGATGGATGAGAAATGGAGAAAATGAAATAAAGATGTAAAAGAGCCAATAGGCCGGTGGGGAGGGGACAATCACACACAGGAAAAATGTGACTAACGGTGAAGGAACCCTCAAGGAAAGATAAGCACCGAGCGATGGATGCAGACGCAACTGGCATAATATTTTACCAACATTAAAGTGATGCATTTCAAGTTCCCCCTTAAATGAAGTTCTGCTCACTACCCTCCCACCTCCGAGTCATGAGGCTTATTGCCCAGGGCAGGAGAGAGAAGGCACTAACTCTGTAGCATGACCCGGGCTTTGGAGAGGGGAAAGAGAAAGAATGAGAATTTGCTAAAATGGTTTAGCTCCCACCGTACTCTGTGGGTCTGTAGGTCTCAGATCTCAGCATTCTCCCCAAGAGTGGAGGAGGCATCCTTTCCTCATCAGATGACCACAAGGCTCCCCTGGGTCACAAGGCTTTGTGCCGCTGCGCCTGCCACCTGGGGCAACCACATGTGTCTGGGCAGAGAGCCAGAACCACCTTGGCTCCTGGTATGGAAACAGGCCCAATTTTCCCAGATAACTGAAGCTTGAGAAACTTAAATTTGTTTTATCTGGGTTCTTTTAACAGGAAACCAACCACCAGGCCTCCTAGATCACTGCATCCGGACAATGAGACACACCTGCTGCTTGTTGACCATCTCCTGTCTTACCCCTCCCTAATTCTCTGCTATCTAAACCCCCAACTTTAGTCAGAGAGATGGATTTGCGGCTGGTCTCCCATTTCCAGGCTGATGTCACTGAGATTAAAGCCTTTCTTCCCTGGCAATATTTCATCCACTCAGTGATGGACTTTCTGTGAGGTGAACAACCAGACCTAGGCCGAACCCCTGGTGTTCAGCAACATCATATCTGGACCTGAGAAATGCCTTGGGCTGCCAGACCAAGGTCCAAAGGGAAGTGCCCCTGGCCTCAAGGGGCGTGGAGGCCAGTGGTGGCTGTGGGAGGCCTTGCTTGGGGGAGTATCCTGACCCCCGAGTCCACCAGGCTGTGAGCCCAGGTCATGAGCACACCCAGGGCTGAGCTCAGCTTCGAGTGACCTCAGGCAGGGCAACTCAGAGTCCCTTGCAGTGGGAAGTGAGGCCGCAGTGTACCACCACGCTGCTTCCCTGGACACTCAGAAGCCAGCCAGGGAGAGCAGCTGGGACGTGGGGTGGAAGCTAGAGACACAGAGCAGTTTTTAGACAGAGCACTACTTACGTGGACTGTTAAAATTGTCAGCTCGTGCTGATCTTTACGATGGATTGAGCATTTAGTTGTGTTTTTCTCCCAGTGGGGTGAGGCTTGTGAAGTCAGGTTAGTTACAAAAGGAACCTAGATTTTCCCTGCACGTCTGATCTGTGGTCAGACTAGAAGGAAAAGACCAATTGGGCTGTCGGGGAGGGGCTCTTGGAGGCAGCAGCAGGGCTTCCCCTGGGCCCTAGAGATCCGCTTCTCAGGTGCGGCTCCCCAGCCACCTGTATCATATCTCTGGGGGTGGGTAATTAAAACAGATTCTTGCCCCTCTGCCTCAGGCTGATGCAGACTCTCTGGTGGGCTGGGTGGACATCCAGATTTTAAGAAGCATCCCAAGGGGTTCTGTGGTGGCCTGAGAACCACTGTGTTACAAGATGAGAAGGGCTCTGGGTACATAGAGAGGCGGAATGCAGGTGGGAGACAGGGAGACGAGGCAGTCTGGTAGGCTGGGGTTTCCTGGGGCTCTAGACACAAGGCTAGGAGCGTGGCCCCTCATATGGAACACAGGACTGATGGGAAAGGTAGGATCCCCTCCTCCATGTGGCCCCAAAGTCATATATTCCAAGCAGCTCTAGCAAAAGGTCTGCAGGAGCCTCAAACATGGGGCTAATAGGAAACAAAAATCCAAGTGGGAGACGGAAGCCTTCTGTGTCCCTCTGGTCCTCTGCCGGCTGGGATAACTGGCTGCTGCATCTTCCCTGAATTATTCCCAGTCATTTGTATGTAGAAGATGTGGACTTTGCGCAGGAAAAACTCATGCAAAATTAGAATCTATGAATACTGATAGAACCATCGTAATTCTGCTCCTGTCAGCTACACGAATATTAACCAAACAGCAAATATTTGGATCACTTAAAGTTTAATTAAATGAATGTTTTATTAGATTTAATTTGTGTCAATATTCCCCAGCTCCTTTCACAATTCTGAAGGGATTTATGGCTACTGAGCCCTCTCCTTCCACCCTCACTCCCAGTTATTTCCTGGTCAACAAGCCCCTCCCTGGCGGGTCCTCCTTCCTTGCTAAGTGGCAAGAGTAGGACTAAGTGGCTTCCCAGGGTGACTTCCAGGGAGAGTAAAAAATGAGACAGCATCATGTGCTGGGCCCCGAGTGAGCAGGGCAGGCCACCTGGCCCCCAAGCCTGGCTCTGCTGCTGACAAGCTCAGTGGCCTTGGCAGCTCCCTTCCTGTCACTGGGCCTCAGTTTAGACATGGATACAATGAGGGCTTGGGCCCCCCCTCGCTTTTGACTTGGAGCCGATTATTCCATGTTCGTGTCCCCGGAGACCCCGAGTCTTGCAAGTGCTTCCACTGCATCTTTTCTTGCCCCTAAGTGTCATCTGCCCCTGTTCTTTGCCCAGTTACCCATGATGGTAAAAGTGACACCTCAAGTGGCAGCACCAACGGGTGCCAAGTCCCACCGAGGCTTCCCTCCTGACACCCTTTGAGGACTCCCCTGCCCCATCCTAGGCCCCCTATAGCCTCCTGCATGCTCACCCCTCCAGTTTGCCCCTGCTGCCTGCAAGTCTCTTGTTGCTACTGGCAGAACAAGGTACATCTCAGCCCTGCTCAACAGCTGTCAATGGCTCCCTATTACCCACAGATCACCACATAGAATCCAGAAGAGTCCCCAGTCTTGACCCTGCTGTGTCTCCAACATTATTTACCACTGCGCCAGCTGGCTCTCCATGGCATTTGTGTCTTCAGACCTCAGCGTGGGCCTGCTTGGCACCTGCTACTCATCCATTCTGAGCTCCTCACACTATTGGCCCCTACCTCCAAGATGACCTCATGGGATGTTTCTGGGACCCTGAAGTTTTAATGTAAAGAAATACTTGGACAGATATTAGGTGAAGAAGATTGAAAGAGACTGTCCTGGTGAATTTATCAGAACTTTTTCAGGCTTAGTAACAGAAACACTCAGAAATGCTCAACTATTAATAGCTTAGGGGGAAAAAGGTGGTTTAGTTCCCACAGTGGGAAACCTAAGGGAGGTGGAAGAGGTTGCAGGCATCCAGGGCCTTCGACAGTGGCATTCTCTACTTGGTTGCAAGATGTCCATTGGCGGCCCCACACTCACATTGTTTCTGTATGTGGGATCCCAGAGGAAGGGACCAAATCTTGCCTGAGAGCCCTGGAAAAAGCATGGGGGAGCTCTGATTGGCCACATACAGCTCCTGTGTTCTTCCCTGAAGCAAACACTGAGGGCAAGAGGACTGAATATTGTGCATGTATGGGACTCATTGGCCCATCAGGCCTGGGCCATGTGGCCACCTCCAGGGGCAGGGACTAGGTGTTTGGGCTGGGGAAAAATGTCTAATGGAAAGGATATATTGGGCAGATGGACACCCCGTGACCATCATAGGGATGCAGAGGGCCCCCTCCCTTCCCGCCATCTGCATCACAACTGCATTGGGAAGCCTGGGCATCGTACATGATCAGGGCAGATAGCCGCAGTCATACAGTGAAGACAGTAAGAATCATCAGAACTGAAACCTGATTTAGGCTACTGCAGTCCTGCCTCCACCCTGCGCCTTCTCTGGAGAGTGATGGGGGCAGCTTTCACAGGGAGGAGATGTGGCCCAACGAAGCAAACTCCACCATCCTGTTGAGCCTCACATCCTGATGGCTAGGGTCTGGAATTTGTGGAGATGGCCTTCTGTGTTCAGTGATCACACATCTCCTGAACGTCACCTGCGCCAGCCACATCTGCAGGGCTGTGGACCAGCTAAGCCCCAGGCCTGGTCTCTGCTCTGGTGGGGAGCCAGGTCACATGAGAGGAAGATGAAGATGCCACATGCAGCTCTCTAGGGGGCAACGAGTGGTCCTTCGGGCTCCTGGCTGTGGCTCCAATGCCCCCGTGTTGACTGACCATCTGTGGGCTCATTAGCCACTATGTGGGAAGGTTTCCAAGGTCCCTGGAAGACCAAACGAGATATGCCCAGCACTCAGAGTGTGATTGGGGGTCAGTGAGAGAGGGCTCGGCCAGACGCTGTGTCTGGGGTGAGAATGTGTCTACACATAGAGGCTGGTGTCTTTGGAAAGAGAGGGCTGGGCTGGGGGTCACAGCAGCCCATCAGGGAGCTTGTCTGGCACTGCTGGGCAGAAGTCTGTGCCCACAGAGGGACTGACGCCCTGCTATGAGAACTGGCATTGGAGAGCTGCTCTGCAAATAGGGAATCTGAGGAGGGCAAGGGAGTTGGGGGGTTCTCAAAGCTCAGGGCTTCCCATGATATCCCCCTGGGATGAAAAGACATGGGTCACACTGCAGTGATGGCCCAAGTCAGTGTGGGTTGGTTGGCATAAGACAGAGCTTCCTGGACCGCTAGCTAGGCTGCGTGTCCCACAGTGGGATTCTGGGCAGGGCTGTTTGGCACTCTGGTGCCTAGCACAAGGCGTGGCACACAGTAGGTGGGCTCAAGGCCATGACCTGTCTCTCTAGGCCCTTCAAACCAGTGCAGTAGCATACCCTTGGTTTTCCAGACACGAGATGCCACAAACACCCGTCCTCACCTTTCTCCCTGAGTCTTGGAACCTGGAGAGAAGAGGCAGTCACAGGGAACTAATGGGCTTACCATAAGCAGGCTAACAAACACCCTTCCTGAAAGCAGGAGGCCATAACATTTCAGTTGTTGGAGAATTGGGTTTTAGTTCCTATTACAGCTTTCCCTTAATCTCAGGCGCTATTTCTCACACTGACTTGAACTCGATGAGACACTCATAAACCCATCAGCACCCTCTCAAATAGGATTCTGGTGCTTTGTAGCGATAGAAATTAAATTTCTCAAATTCTTGTCAAGCTGGTGTTAGTTTTCTTACGTCAGAAACACACTAATGGAACACATTCCTACTTGGATATTTGCCATTTTTCAAATGATGCCGTTGGTGAAAAAAACCCTGTCAAAAGCTCAGTAACCTGCCTGCACATCAACATTTTTGAATGAGCCTCGGAGGGCAAACTCAGGCTCAGGGGCCTGCTTGGGAATGAGGGCAATTTGGAGAGAGCACAGGCCAGGCGCTTAGACACATCTCTGTAACTGCGGCCTCTTCCCACATTGTGCTCCTTCTGAATTAATGTGCTTTCCTGAAACAAACCCCTCAGATGACCTGGGTGCCATCAAAGAAGCTGTGGCATTGGAGTGACAAAGTCTACTGATTTGGTCCCATCCCTGTGACCAGAGTCACACTGTGAAGTTGGTGAGTAGGGGAGGAGCCAAGGTGGAGTGCTCATGCCCAGTGTCTCCTGAACAAATAGGGCAATGTCTCCTGGACCTTGTGACTTTGGCTGGTGTTTACAGAGTGAAGCTGCTTTGGCATATCCTGGTGAGCCGGGCAAGGCGGGTGGGAGGGATGGTGTGCTTTTTGTCTCTTCTGTTACCTCTACCAGAGATTGTCACTCTGGGATCCTTTCAAATAACTGCTGAATCTCTGTGGATGGGAGGCTGGGGACAGGATGTCTTAGAGCCTTTCATCTTGACATTCCTGTTTAGAGCACCAGGGTGCATCCAGCCTGCACAGGTGGCTCTGTATTAGCCAGACTTGCCCCAAAGCCACACAAGAGAGCACTTACATCTGTCCCAAATCTCCTGTTTCCTTATGTGTAACCAGATTCAGTCTTCCTGCCATTGTCATACCCTCTTGCTTGCTTCATTCTGGGGATGGCAATAAAATTACTAGTTAATTACCTGCGGGTCAGTGGGTAATTTACTTTTTCAACTGGCCTATGTTGCTTGATGTTGCTTCAACTTTTATTACAGTTTAGTTATCAAGTTCTGCTCTCTGGTGTGAACAAACACCTTTGTAAGCTTCATAAAGGCAGAGACTATATCTGTTTTATTTATGTTGTATCACCAGCACCTGATACAATGCCTACCATGCAGAAGGGACTTAATAAGCAGTTGTAAGCAAGTGAAATATTAGGGTAGTGCTCAGTCAACAAGTATTTATGGAGCTGGTACCAGGAGCCAGGATACAGTGGGGATACACTGGCAAGAAAAACAGGCCCGGTGCTTGCTAACCTGGAGCTCATGGCTTAGCAGAGAAGACAAGTGTTAAGTGGGGAGGGAGAGCAGAGGCCTGAACCTGTCTACAGACCCCAGGTTAAGGGCCCGTGACTCCTGTAAAGCCTGGTTGCCTTCTTTCTTGGTAAAGCCCTCCCTGTGTGCCCAGCAGACCTGTGTCCTGCTATCAAGACATCCCAGTCTAGTGTAGTATCCTCCTTGTTTGCAGGAGGGGCCGGCCTGTGCAGGGGCAGGGTTACCTGGGCATCCCTCTGGGCTCTGGGGTTCCATTTAGCCTCCTCTGGCCAATACATCTTTTTGGTTTTGAGAAAACTAAACCTCAATGTGACTGCTATGTGCAGACGAACAGGAAGTTAGAGCAGAACTCAGTGCCCAGGGGCTGTGACATCACCATCCTGGGTGTCATGGGGTGCCACAGTGTGGCAGGCAGGAGAGGCATCTATCAGAAGGAGGAAAGCATCCGTGCTGAGGTGGAGAGCACAGGGCCTCCTGGTCAGCAGGGGCATGGCTGTCGCAGTGCTGCATACCAGCTCTTCCACCTCCGCTGGTTCCTGTATGTGGGGTAGCCTTGGTCAGCTCGGCCAGTCTATGGGTCTCGTCCACCCTCCTGGGTCTACACCCAAAGATGATGGGCATACCTCTGCTCAAGATATTTGCAAAAGGAAAGTATCTTAACTGCCTATTACTTTGGTGTCTTAAGGAGGAAAATAATGTATTACCTTATATAATTATACAGAGCTACTCAGAATTTACAAAAATTCATACAGATCTCTAAGGTTGGATCCAGAATCTCCTGAGCAAGTCAGTGGAGAAGAGCAAAGAGTTTTTACCTAACCAGCAAGAGGGGGCCATGCTGTGTGTTTCCAAATGCCAGCTCATCTTCCAATTCCTGTGCACTCATTATGACTATTTCCTGGCCTCTCTTGGAGCCAGAATGGGGCCATGTCATCGGGTTTGACATGGTAGGTGATGGGAGGTGACCATGCCTGGCCACACAACCTCTGTGTCATTGTCTTGGTTAGTTTTATGTGTTACCTTGACTGGGCCACAAGGCATCCAGATATTTGTTTGAGCATTATTCTGGGTGTGTCTGTGAGGGTGTTTTTGGGTGAGATTGACATTTGAATCAGTAGACTGAGTAGAGCAGATCGCCCTCCCCAATGAGGGCGGGCCTCATCCAATCCTTTGAAGACCTGGATAGAAAAAATGAGCCTGGGTAAGAGGGAACTCCTCCTGTCTCACTGCTGAGCTGGGACATTGGTCTTTTTCCTGCTGTCAGACTGAAACTGAAACACTGGCTTCAACAGAAGCCAATGTTTTATTGGTTCCATAGAAGACATATACATCTTCTGTTGGTTTTATTTCTCTGGAGGATAACACAGTCATCATCCATGCTCTCCTCTCCCCACCTTTGGAGGCTGTGTGGTCATGCATTTGATGAGAGTGAAGAACATGGTCTAGTCACTGTTTAGGGAGAGCTGCCTGACCCCATCAGACTTGACGAGGATGAGAAACCAGCCTTTACTGTATTACACTAATGAGATTTTGGGATTTCTATAGCAGCTGGTGTTAATTACATAACACACCCCCTCAGAAGGGAAAGAAATACCAGTTAACGTATTTCCATTGAAGAAGTCATAAGGAAATGGGAAAGAGACTTTTGAGAGGCCAAGTCATCCAGGTCAGGAACCTTCTGAGAATGTTCTAACAAGAATAGATCCAACTTTGGCTCCAATCCCCAGAATACCTTCTGTACAGGGAGCTCACTCCTTCACCCCACATCTGTATCTGTTGCTACAGCGTGTAAACTGCTGGACTGAGGGAGCAAGGGCTTGGGGGAGGGGGGTGTCTCCGAGTAGGCTGGCAGAGAACATGCAAACAAATTACACAGTACAATAAGCATTATGGATAGAAAGAACAAGATGAGAGAATACCAAGAGAGTGCCACGGCTATTAAGATGTGTGTGTGTGGGGTGCTGGTGTTGGGGGAAGCCTCTTTGAGTAGAGAATATTTAAGTGAAGATCTTTAAAATGAGAAGAAACCAGCCAGGCCAAGAATGGGAGCAAGGACATTCTACTTAGAGAAAACAGCCCATACAAAGGTCTTGAGGCAGGGTTGGGGCTTGGAGTGCTCTGGGAGCTGAAATAGACCAGTGCAGCCGAAGCACAGGGCACAAGGCAAAGGCATGTGGCACAGATGCGGTCAGAGGCAGGCAATAGCCAGTTGGAGCGGGCAGAGCAAGGTAAGGACTGATGGCTTTAATTTAAGGAGATGAAAAGTGATCAGAAGGATTTTTTTTTTTTTTTTTTTTTTTTGAAGAGGAGTCTCGCTCTGTCACCCAGGCTGGAGTGCAGCGGCGCAATCTTGGCTCACGATCAGAAGGATTTTAAGTCAATCAGGGATGTGACATGATTTGCATGCTAAAGGATCACTCCGGCTGTTGTGCGAATAACGGACTGGTGGGAAAGAGGGAAAAAATGCAGGGGGACCATTTGGAGGCCAAGGCTGCAGTTCAGGAGAGAGACAGGTGGTGACTGTGGAGATGAAGAGGAAGGGACAGGGCTGGGAAATAGTTTGGATGGGGTGGGGAGAAAAGAGGGTGTCAGGAATGACTCCCGTGTTCCTGACTTGATCCTCTTGCATACTATGGTGTGATCTCCTGTGGTGAAGCAGGCTGGGAGGGGAGGTCCAGGGACCCCACACAACCTTGAGGTCCCATCTTTGTCTTGATGATAACCCCTTCACCCTCCCAAGGCGTTTGATTTGAAATGTAATTTGGGATCGCTTTCTTGGCTTCCTCCAGTGAACGAGATTTGAAGATGATTTCTAAACTGTCGCAATCTTGTTACTAAAAACCCTTCTCTAAGGAAGCAGAATAGATGCAAGTCTTTATCATCTGGGTCGCTGTCATCCCAAGTTTCCTGGGGTTGGACTGTGTTGAGCAGCAGAAGGCAGACACAGAGCCTCCCCCACTGCATCCCTTCACTACTTCCACCCCACAGCACAGGCTGTGCCCTCTCCAAATGGGGGACTGTGCTTCACACGCAGGAAGGGGAGAAGCCACTGGGTCCTGAAAGAACATGAATAAATATAACTTGTTTTCTGTTTAATTATCCAGTCTCCTGAGAATGCTCAGTCATGGCTGTGTTTTGTAAACAGGCATCTGCAGACCATTTTGAACAGTTTACATCAGTGTATTTGTTTTTGATTCCAATTTCCTGAGTGTGCCACAGTGCTGATGAACTCCTGATGAGGGGTTCCTGTGCCGGCCATCAGCTCTGCTGCTCCCAGGGACCACGGAGCTCCTGCTGCCTTCTTTTTGTAAAGGAAACATTGCTCACAGCCTCCTGGCCCCTCTCTAAGCACAGCTCCCAGGGACCTCCGCCCTCCACCTCCTGGTCCAGGGGCAGCCGTGATCAGACTCTGTTTCCCACTATGGGAAACTCCTGGTATCCTGTTTTCAGGGCTCACCTGAGAAGCTCTTACAGCTTGTTTGCTGAATATTTAGTAAAATGGCAGGGAGCTCAGCTGAGCCTAATTGTTGGAAGGGCAGGGGCACTGGCCCCTGATGGCCTGATTTGGACTTTGGCAGAGGGGTTCAGGAGTGGGGTTTGGAAGAACCTCATCCCTCTCCAACTGGTAACACTGTGGGCATGAGCAGAAAGCGGAAACGTGGAGTAAGGAAGCCCTCTGGGGGCAGTGGTAAGAAAGGAGGCTGGAGATGTCGGGAGGAGGGCTGGCGGGGCCTGTGGTCTGGTAAGGAGTCCACATTTGATTTTCTAAGAAGCTGTTGTAGGATTCTAGGCAGGAGACTAAAATGGTCTGATTTACACCTTTAAAGACCATCTATGTATTGGTTGAGATGGTCTTCAGCTGCATTAACAGAAAATCCTGACTGGAAATGGGGCTGGCTAATTCAGAAATTCTATCTCCATCACGAGAAGGCCCCACTGCATGTTTCCTGGGCAGGTTAATTCCATGGTTCCAGAATGTCCCCAAAGCCTCAAGCTCTCTCTTTTCTGCAGTCCTCAGCACGCTGCCTTGATGCCTGTCGGGGTTACTGGGAAGCCTACAAACAGGTGGAGGCATCACACGTAGGTACATATCCAGTGGAGAGGATGTGAGTTTTAAGAACTACAAACTAAAAATAAAATCCTAAGACATCCACCAAATGGACGGACCCCCCTCTTAGCCAAGAGGACCCCAGAAAACTCTTAAAAACTGAGTTCCCAGCCATGAGGGGAAAAAAGGTTGGACACGCCTTGTTATATCCACTCCGTTTTGCAGTTTAGACACAACAATGGACCGGCATTCACGTTAAAACAGAGCTCATGAGAGTGACAGGCCAGGCGCGGTGCTCACGCCTGGAATCCCAGCACTTTGGGAGGCCGAGGCGGGTGGGTCATTGAGGTCAGGAGTTTGAGACCAGCCTGGCCAACATGGTGAAACTCCGTCTCTACTAAAAATACAAAAATTAGCTGGATGTGGTGGCGCGCACCTGTAATCCTAGCACTTTGGGAGGCTGAGGCAGGCGGATCACTTGAGCTCAGGAGTTCAAGGCCTGCCTGGGCAACATGGCGAAACTCCATCTCTACAAAAAATACAAATAATTAGCCGGGCATGGTGGTGTGTGCCTGTAGTCCCCGCTACTCAGGAGTCTGAGGTGGGAGAATTGCTTGAGCCTAGGAGGCGGAGGTTGTAGTGAGCTGAGATTGCACCACTGGACTCCAACCTGGGCAACAGCAGAGTGAGACCCAGTCTCAAAAAAAAAAAAGTGACAGAATAGACTCTTTGTGGTAATAAAATACCAAATTATAAATGGGACCTAAGGCCATGCCAGGCAAGGGTTAAGTCTCGCATCCCTATGCTTGAATAAACTGCGCTCTACCTGCCAGGAGGCTTTTCCTTTCCTCCAGCAGCTAAACAAGCACTGGCCTTGAGATAAGCAATGCTGGAACAACTGCAGCTCCCCTGGAGGCCGACTCACTGCCCCAGCCCCTGTTCTACAAGTCACAACTACAGCTTCGACTGGACGAGAGACTGATTTCAGTAACTTTCTCCTGATAAGAGGACCACCGACCCTGGACTGATTCTGGCTGCTTTACACAGGCTGCACACTTGAGTGCCTTTGCATCCTGAAAAGACCTTTTCACCTATAGGGCCTAATTGTAATAGAGTTAAATGTTAATTTTCCACTCCAAAGTGAAAATGGGTCGTATGTTACATGCATGTTTCTTCAATACACATGTGCCAGGACCACCTTCCTAAATATCCACAGCTCCTCCTGTAACCTGTAGAATATGTCTACTTGGCCAACCACATTCAGCATGAAGCTCCCACCACAATCCCTTCTCCTTCCAAGTGCCTGTCTCTGGTCTTTGCTGCAGGCTGCACTGCCCAGCCTGTGGGATGGTCACCTTGCAGGCTGTAATCCTTTATAAGAAAGAAAGTCTCCTTTTCTAAATTGACACTTGTGTGATTTTTTTAAGTTAACAAAACAAAGAAGCTTCTCCAAGAGGCCCCCAGCTGACTTCCCCTCAGGTTCATTGGCCAGATCTGTGTCACATCACTCCTAAACAACTGTGGAAAAGCCACCCTGACTGGCAGCAGGTGGTGTCGGGGGAGGTGGGCAAACAGGTTCTGTCAGGAAGGAGGGTGGGGCTGAGGGTGTTGGGACAGCACTTTGTTGGTTTGGTGTCGGGGGGTGGGTGATAGAGGAGGCTGGAACCCAGGCATGGCGCTCTGGACCGAGCATGGCTCTGAGAGCAGGTGCTGGGGGCGGACTGATCGGGCCACCTGCTGGAAGAGGGGCCAACAGGCTTGACTGGATGGGGAGATTGAGGGAAAGGGAGGAATCCAGGATGAATACTGGGTTTTTGGCCTGAAAAACTGTGTGGGTGTTGGTTCCATTTGCTGAAAGGCTGAGGGTTAAAGTAGACATTTCAGCTGAGATGCAGAGTTCTGTCTTTAACCATGAGAGGTGGGCTGAGGGGTGGTCAGTTGGATATGGGACTTTGGGGCTCAGGAGAGTGGCCTAGGCTAGGTGTGCGACCTTGAAATTCATTGATAAGTAATACTTAGAAACACAGGCTCACATGAGCTCCCTGGGGAGAGAGTGTGGAGTGAGGAAAGAGATCTTAGGGTGGAGTTCTGGGACCCCCAATGTTTAAAGGCGAGCGGATGGGCAGGGGCCAGTGCGGAGGGTAGGGCTGAGGAAGGAAGGGCCAAGGAGGGTGCGGGTCAGTTGTGCCCAGTGTGGCCGAGAGCTCCAGGTGGATGAGGAGTGAGATTTGACCATGGGCCTGGCAACGCAGAGGTCATTTGGGACCTCTAACGTTTCGTTAGAGCACTGGGGAATGAAGCCATCTTTGGAACGGGTTGGACAGAGAACAGGAGGTGAGAAGGTGAAGAGGCATTCTTTAGAAGGGTTTTGTCATGATGGAGAGCAGACAAATGGGATGGTAGAAGGTCAAGGAGATTGGGTTGTTATGTTTTTAAGGTGTTGTGTTTGTATGCTAGTGGGAGTGATCAGATAGAGAGGGAGAATTGTATGCTGCAAAAGAGAGAAGGGAGAATTTCAAAAGAAAAGTCTCTGAGTGGGTGAGGCGGGGGCATGGAGCCTGAGTGGTGGCCCAGCCTCTGATGGGGCAGAGACCTTGTGCATTGTGACAGAAGGTGGGCAGAGCCTGGAGTACAACGGGGATGCGGGGAACTGAACCCAATGGTGGAAAGATTGGGTAAAACCCATTTGGTATACATTAGTGCTTCTCAACAGAAAGTGAGTTTTCTCAAGAGACATTTGGTAATGCCTGGAGGTATTTTTGGTTGTCACAACTTGGGGAGGGGGTGGTTTCTTACTGGCATCTGGTGGACGCAGCCTGAGGATGCCGTGGAACAGCCCAAAATACACAGAACAGTCTCCATGACAAAGAACTAAATGGCTCCAAATACCAATAGTGGCGCCGTTGAGAACTGTGCTGTGTATTAATAACCACAATGCTAGCAATAAAAATGTGACTTTCACACCCTTAAAATAAATACTTATCTTTCGTATGTTGGGAGTGGCTGCCCACCCACTGCCCTGCCCTAGGCAGGGGAGATCGCCTGTGTGGATACATCCCTGTCCTAACTCACCCGTGTCTTGGTGGTTACACTCTGGGGAGGCCCCCTGTCATTCTTCATCCTGAGCTCGACAAGGCCAAACCTTGCCCGGGGGTGTGGCTATCACATTCTCCTGCAGACACCAGGCTTGGGGGGCCCACCTGCCGTTCTTGGTGGTGGAGGTCTCTGTGCAGGCAGCTGACTGGGAGGCAGACTCAGAAGAGTGGGTGTCACCACCATCATCGTTGTGACATAAAACCAATTCCTTTGCCTTTGCCAAAACCTTTTCTGTGTTAGGCAGACGAGTGGCAGCAAAGTTTCAAAGTATTGGGATGCGAGAAATCTCTTTCCCTTATATGGGACATTTCTCTCTCTCTTCATCTTGGGTAGGTTCTTTAAATTATCTTTCAGTGAGAACCCTATCATGTCATGTATGCTTTGTCCAAGGACAGGTCTTGGTAAGAAAAAGGCCTCCTGTTTCCTCTCCAAAGACTCCTCCGCCATCTGTCAATTTGGAAATCTCCACATCTTGACCCATGGCAAATTGCTTCTCAGCAGCACTGATGTGGCACTCGCCTTAGGAGGCACAGGCAGAGGCTGCCAGCTGGCTGAGTGAACGGTCCATTTTAGGGATGAATGAACCAAAATCTCATCCACTCTCCCCATCTTAACAATTACAGCCAGGCGCCCTCCCACTCCTCTGAAGCCACACTTTTCTCTTCGTCCCCTCTATGCTGCTTCCAGTAGGGACCTCAGCATTAGGTGGCAGGAGGTGGCCTCTTCCCTGGGAATGCTGGCCATAGGGTGGGTCTGTGCAGCACCACCTCGTAGGCCCCTTCCCCCCACATCATCTCGGAGGGAGCGGGCTCCTCTGCCGTGGCACTGAAGGCCTGCTAGCACCTGATTTCCAGCCTCATCTCCCACAACTCACACTGAGCTGGACACAAGTGGAACTGCCGGCCACTCTCCAAATGTCCTGGGCCTTCCCCTATCGCTGGCCACCAGGGAGGGCACCACCTCACAGAGGAGCTCAAAACTACGTAAATATGCCCAGATCATCTCAACTCAAGCTGGGCAGCTGAAAGTCAATGTGAAAGTTCCAGGCTTTAGTGACATCTCTGCCCTGCCCTTACCCCACCCTGCCTCTGGAGGTGACACAGGTGTGGTGACTGCCCTGCACTCAGTGAGGATGCCTTTCTGGGGCCTCTGGGGCAGGGGTGGGGCAGGACACAAACCCACAAAAATAAATTTCAATGATCACAAAGGTAGGAGTGAAACAAAGGTTTGAAAAAGTATCTTTTGACACATTTGCCATGTGGTGGGTTGGGTTTTGGAGAATTGGCCTGTAGTCTGAATGCAGGGAGTCACTCCCCTTCCCACTAGGGACCCACGGGCTGGCAGGAGATGCTCCACAGGCTGCCCCTCCCCCAGCACCCCTGCACGGCTGGTCATCCTGGACCTGATGCCACTGACAGGCCTGTCCCATGTGGGGATGTGAGAGCGGAGGCCCAGAGAGGTACTGTGGTACTGTGGACACGAGGGTGGGGGCCCTCTCCTAGGGGCCTCATTTGCTGTGCTGAGTGTGGTTGGGACTTCACAGCCTACCACCCACACGATGGGGGATTGTCGAATGGCTCCAACCAAAATGTACTCTCCCTAGAGGCTAGTGGCACCCCTACAAGTCCTGGTCATGTTGTCCCCACCCAGGCCCACAGTGGAGTGGCTGAGCCCTCGCTAAGGGTGAGCGCACTATGACTACACAGCTGGCAGCCCCGAATCCCACCGCCTGAGCCCGAGCACTCCCAGGAGGCCCTCACTGGACATCGTGAGCCCAGCCAGCACTGGCCAGACAGCTCTGAGCATGCAGAGTGCAGAGCCCAGGTGTGGGGGCCCCTGTAGGCAAACCCAGGGTACGCAGACCACAGCACGCACACCCAACATGGCTGCTGACTATTTTCAAGGTCCTGACCTTGGCAGCTTCTACAGACGGATTCGGAAGTTGTGGGCAGAACGGCTTTGTGCTGTCCTGAAACAACACTCTGGTTTAATGAGCTCCCTGTACACGCAGGGCAATTGTCAGTGAAATCTGCCCATTAAAGTGCATGTGGTTTGGAAGGAGGCTTGGCCCTCTCCCGGCTGAGGCTGAGGCCCTGCCCGGCTCCTGCTTCTCCACCCTTCCCCAGGGCTGCCGTCCACATGGGCTCGGAGAGAAGGTGGTGAGCCAGGAATGCTGTGGAGCAAATCGCTGCATGTCAGCAGAACCTGGGCTTCAGGATGCCTCTGTCCCTCTGTGAGAAGCAGGTGAGGCAGCTGCCTAGCTCTGCCCAGTCTGTCACTGATTAAGGAGTGGGGGAGTCCGTGGCAGTAGATGGTAAAGGACACTGTCCACTCCTGTCCTCTGCTTGCCTGGTGTCCTGGGAGCCAGGAAAGCTGGATCAGGCCTAGGACCCCCTCTTGGTCAGCTTGCAGCAGACAAAGCAGCCTCTGCTGCCCTGCTCAGAGAGAAAGCCTGGGCAGTGGAGGTCCGGAGCAGTGACCACAGCTTCCCCCTTGTGGGCTGCTCACTCGGTGTCCTCAGCTTTGGGAGGGTCCTGACATTTCTGGATCACCCCCATGGGAACCAGAAAAGGATGTGCATGCCGCTGCCCCCAGTGCCTTCTAAGAGCACAAAGGTCCCCACAAGTCACACAGGTGGAGGGTCTGGCCTGCCAGCTGGGCAGGACAGGCTCCTGTGCTGTGTCTCCACACCTGGAGTCTTCCCGATCCCATGTCTCAGGACCACTTTTCCCGGGAGGAGGAACAGTAGTAGGAAAAACTGGGTGATGATTCAACAGGTTCTGGGGATAGGGGAAGAAAAGGGAGGAGATGGGGTCTGGGAGGAGGAGGTACAGGATTCTGGTAGGGGGTGGTGAGGAGGCAGGCACGGGACAGGCCCAGCACCTGCCATCTGAAAGCTGCAGACTGTGTTTGCATGGGGCCGTGAGGGCCTGTCCCTGAGCCCTGGCTTAGGAGGGCCCCAGGACCCATGAGAGGGCCTGGGGCTGGGGTTAAACAGGCAGGGGCAGTAACGACAACCTGTTCTTCACAAAGCACGCTCATATCCACAGCCGCATAAGCCCCACAGGGAGGCTGGGTGAGGAGCATCTGCCCATCTCACAGATGAAGAGGCTGAGGCTGAATGAGGTGAAGCAATTTGCCCCAGGTCTCAAGTGGATCCTCTCCCCCGATGCCCAGGCTGGTCAGAGCAAGGGAAGCACCATGGCCACAGTGCTCCTGGGGTGCCCTTGCTAAAGGGGGGGCTTGGCATTGCTCTCCTGCCAGTGGATACCTGAGTCCATCACTGAAGATTTGTTTCAGAAACTGAGACACACCTGGGAAGGAACCGCCTGCCATGCTGTCAGTCATTAACACGCAGGCAGAAGAGACTGCTAGATAGGTTCCAAGTGGGGGAAGTGTGATTTGCTTGTAGCAGAGATCAGGGTCCAGAGAACAGGAAGAAGGTCATGAGACATAGGAGGCAAACTCTCCCGACCTCCACATTTCACTGGCTTGGCTGCGGCAAGAAGGGCTGTGTTTAGAAGGCGCGTGAGCTACACATTCAGGCTCAGCAGAAATGAACAGTACCATTGAGGAGCTGTGTCTGCCACTGACTCTGGAGGAATTTGCTTTCACTAGCATCAGCCATCTAACTGAAATTTTACCTTAAAAAAATGCCAAAACTAATGGGCTGAAATAAAATGTTAGCTATTATGTAGTAGTTTCTGAAAAATCCAGCTGGTCACAACTCAAGCTTTAAAGGGAGTTCACTTGGAAAACCAAGGTGCCAGAGACATCAGGTAATGAGAACAGAACTGATAAACCCACTCAACAGGCCTTAGCATAAGCACTGTTTTCACCAAGAGCGGAGGCTAGATTCCCCTTTCTGGGAGCTTCATCTGTTGTCGCCCAAGCTCCCAGGTCATCAGGTTACAGCACAGAACACTTTGGGTCTGGTCAACTTTGGTCTGTGCCTTCCCACACCACATGATGGAGAATTCTATGCTGACTCCCAGGGCTCCAATGCCTCCCTGGCCTGTGTGCCGTCCCCTACTTTGAGAGACAAGTCACTACCCCCCTACATGGGTGTTGTCTGAAAAGCTGGGCTAATGCACATTTGAGTTCCCGGGTGACTGAGGAGTCCTGGGGAGTTCTGAGGCCTTTGCAGGTCAAACGGGAGGTGGTGGAGGCCCAGCTCATTTGTCTTGGTAGCCCGGCTTCTGCAGGAGCACGGTCCAAGTGCAAATCTCAGCTGCCTTCCTGCTCATCCTGAGATAGGAAGGAGGGAGTGGGCTGTTTCATTTTTTTCCTAACTTTGGAAACCATAAGACATGGAGACAAGAGCCAGTCACTTTTGGAAGAGTTGTCAGGAAGCCTCTAGTGAAGGTATCTGATGGTATACTTGCACAGATGTGCAAAGATATCTGTGACCAACGACGCCAATTGCAGTATCATCTAGTGAAAAACTAAGAACAACCTGAATATCCATCATCAGGGGATTGGTTATTATGTTTTGGTTTCAAATAGAATTGGAAAGAGCCAGGCAGGCTGGGCGTGGTGGCTCGTGCCTGTAATCCCAGCACTTTGGGAGGCCGAGGTGAGTGGATCACGAAGTCAGGAGATTGAGACCATCCTGGCTATCACAGTGAAACCCCGTCTCTACCAAAAATACAAAAAAATTAGCTGGGCATGGTGGCAGGCGCCTGTAGTCCCAGCTACTCGGGAGGCTGAGGTAGGAGAATGGCGTGAACCCGGGAGGCGGAGCTTGCAGTGAGTGGAGATCGCGCCACTGCACTCCAGCCTGGGCGACAGAGCGAGACTCCATCTCAAAAAAAAAAAAAAAAGAAAGAGCTAGGCAAATCTATTTGTACTGACCTGAAATGGTTTTAAATGAGAAAAGCAAGTTGCAAAACAATGTGTGGAATCTGATCCGAGGTCACAAAAATACCTGTGTGGTGTTTGTACATGCAGGAAAGAAAGCCTGTGTGGGTCCAAGCAAATTGCCAGTGGAATTTATCCATGCGGTGTGAGACGGGGGATAAGAGAGCAGTGGGATTTGGGAGGGGTTATCTTTCAACTTCTTATGTGCAGTAGTGTACAATTAGCATGTATTACTTCGAAACAAAATATATTCCAAAAGAAAGGAAAGAAAGCCCTGAGGAACATCCCTGTCTCAGGGTCTAATGATGGCCACACAGAGGCAGCTGGACTTGAATGATACGTTCTTAGGAACTCATGCTCACTTGGGTTCTGGAGTTTTTCAATCAGCCCAATGCTCTGGCCTAAGCCCTCACTAGAGATAGTCCTTTGTCTGCTCCATGTAAGGGGTGCTGGACCTGTTAATCCTGTTTGCCTTTGAGCTCACTTTGGTTGGGGTCTGGAAAGTTCTACCAGTCACATCAGTGTGTCCCCTCTCATCTCACTGGGTTGCTGACTGCAGACTTCACTGCAGCTCGGACCCTTATGAATATGGGTTTGGTGAACACTGTGCTGGTAAAGCTTAGAGAGGAGGTCTCAAATTTGACGGCATCTGTTGCTGCCTACCCAGTTCCGATGGAAGCCTCCATGCCCACACACCTGCTCTGCTTCTCTCTCTCTCCTTTCTTCTCCAGTTTCTTTAATTCAGGTCAACCTTCCCTGGTAGCCCCTCACTCAATAAAGCATGTGTGCCTAACATGGCCCTTCCTGCAGGGTTCCACTTCATTATCTCCATAATCCAACCTGGGGCTGGGTAAGAAGAGCACAGCCACTCTCCAAGTGATTTAACAGGATGCTTCAATGATGTATTGAAAATGAACATTGACCCCAGGTAAGAGGCACTAAACTGATACTTTAAAAGCACACCATCCATTTTGCTCTGATGGACTCTCCTCCTTAAATCACTGTGTTGTCATTTTTATGATGCAGATCTAGCTATTGAGGCTACAGGACTGTGAAATGTCATATAAAAAAGCCAATAATAAAAAAATAAAATTAAGTTGCAGGGAGCGTGCATTAGCATTTCAAAAATGTTCTGTTGCATTATGCTATTATTCTGTCTCTGTCAAGGGGCACTAGGATCCTGTCCTCCCCATAAAGAGACTGTGCCACAGAATGTATTAGCGCTCCATTCCTGAAATGGTGTGGCAGCTGAAGGGCATAGTTACAATAATGGCAAAATACATTCCGGACTAAATTTGATAGGATGTGAGGGCAGTCCACCTCCTCTGATGACAAAGTCCTGATTGCTTCTCTCCTTGTTGGCTCAGTCCTGTGGCTTTCAAAGTTTTGACAAATGAATGTTTTCAGCATTTCTGTGTTGCAAGAGAGCGAGGAATGAGATCTGCTGAGGTGAGGGTCTGACTCTTGCATTTCAGATGACAATGTGGGGGCTGGGATTTTGTAAAGGGCAGGTCACCCCTACTCTATGCTCCCCTGCCCCACAGCTTGTATGATAACCCCCACATTATCCAAGGCCCAGAACTACTCCAATTGCTGGGTCTAGGGTTGCCTAGTCATGACCCGCTGTGCCATCTGGAAAGGACGAGTTTAGTAACTCACAATGGGCCTCGGTCTTCAGGACTGGAAGCCTTTGAAAAACTTTACCTCCATCCTTGGAGCTCAAACACTTGGCTCTCTGAGGTCCATCTTCCATTGTAAGTTGGCGTTCAGTTAGAGCTACCTCCTGAGCTCTGCTTCCAGGCCTGAGTTGGGCCAGATGGAGGGAAGTGGCTGCAGCGGGAAGAGGCTCTGCTAACCCTTGCCTGTCTTGAAGGGCCCTCTCTGTCTTCTGGGTAACTGTGGGAATGTGATTCCTTTTGATGGCTCTTAATTTGCCCAACTGGGGAAGATGAATCTAGTGCCCCTGGTAGGTGATTACATTAAGCCATTGAGACAATTGCAGCGCTTTATCTGGGACTTTTCAGAAAGCTGACTTGTTCTTTAGGAGCCATCGGCTTAATGGAATTCCACTGTGTTATTTTCCAGTGTGATGTGCTGCAAGATGGGTTTGGTGAGCACTTTGGTTTAGGGAATATATTTTCATTTGAGAAGATGCCTCTGCTGGGCTTCTTGTGGCATTGGTTTTGGAAGCATAGATTCTCAGCCCAGCCGAGGGAAGGCCACGACACATACAGGGTGCAGAGAGCACAGACCTGCTTTAAACTTCTTGCCAGGAGTGGCTAGGCTTTCCTGCCCCCCACCGCCCCAGCATCAAGCCCAGCTAGTGAGATTCTGTTCTGAATTGAATTTTAGCCTTAATGAGATACCAAGTCCCTTCTGTTCTCAGTAACAGAGACCTTGAGAGTTTTTATTAGAGCGAGCAAGACAAAACTTTTCACTGTTTTTCATGTTCCTAATAACAGCCTAAGTCGTAACCTGAATTTTTATGTAACTAATTATGACTGTGACTTGGGTATGAAAGATTTATACAGTCAGAAAAGAAATTACCTGTGTTATCTCTGAGCAGGTGGGGGATGAACCGCATAAGGAAGTTAATCAGTTTTCTAGGTCATACAAAAGGCACCTGCACGGTGCTGGGTGGCATGGCCAGTGGCAGAGGGAGGGAGCGATGCAGGGGATGCCCTCCTGGGTCTTCAACAGCGCTGCTGTCCCTCCTCCACCCTGAAGAGCAGCCAGCTTTGACCGTGGGGCTTTGGAATCAACACTTTCTCCCAACATGACTTTCCCACCCCCTGCTTCCTAAGAGTGACGCACGGGACTCAACAGTCCCAGGAAAATTAAAACACAGTGAGGTGGGTGGGTTAATGGGAAACAGGAGACATCCCAACAAGGGGAATGCACCAGGAATGTCAATTCCTACGATCAGAAGGTAAGCCAGAATTCTATTAATTTTTGCGCCTTAAAGTTTCATTTCAGTTAAAAACAGGGACTGAAAATTAATGACACGGCCATTGCTTGAAGCCCACAACCAAAGGAATGAGTGTTTGCCAAGAAGCAATAGCTCTTGTAACACTTACACTCACTGCATTCTTAACGCATTGTTTATCTGTGGAAAAAGCAGTTTGCCCAGCGTGGTGGTAAGGAGGGCATGATGGAAAGCCGGCGTGGAGGGGGAGAGGAGGCACGTGCGTGCATTTAGTTGCACGACGGCTTCTGGAGGCCCACGACTGATTAATATACACAGGCTTGTTCATTTACTCAGCATTATGTTTAATCATTTAATTTCGCAAGAGTTTTTAGATCTTTTAATCATCCTAATATTCTGCTTATTGCAACATATTACTAAGCTGTTAGTTCAATTCAATTAAAAAGTGTCATCCAAAAGTAATTTATTCCATATGCGTCGTTAAGTGGATATCCCAGATATGTCTGCATTTTAAAGGAATAATAACTCTTCCGATTTTATTAGTCTATAAATGAGTGCGCTGCATTAGCACTAAAGGCAGCACTGCGAATGGTGAATGTTTGTAGGCATTGATGTGGCAACAGATCTATAACTGTTTCTCTGGATTTTGTACTAAAACTCAGAAGAGAAGATGAAAACTTGGGCCATCTGTTAGGACTTGTAATTCTCAGGTGGCCCCTGAAACCCAGATTGACTTTCTGATGCTGATAATATTTGTCATAGAACAGCCCTTCAGTTTCCCTTCTGGGAGCTTCTTGCCAGGGTTTCCCATCCCCTGCAGAAGGAGGACGGATTGGGCCATCAAGGGCCAGAGTTGCATGTGCTGGGGGCCAGCGCTGGGCGTGGGGAGAGGTTAGTCCCTTGTCACAGTTCTGACCTTCCTGGTTGACTTGTGATATTTCCTCTGTTCTCTCCAGAGAAGTGCTGTCCAATGGTATGGCAATGCAAGCCACATAATCTGATTTACATTTCTTGTAGCCATGTAAAAAGAAGAAAGAGCTGATAGTAATTTAATAATATCTAAACTATTCTTTTAACATAAAATCACTGTAAAAATTAGTTAATGAGATATTTACCTTCTTTTTCCACAGAAGGCTTTAAAATCTACGGTGTATTTTATACTTACATCTCAATTTGGACTAGCCTAATTTCAGGTGCTCAGCAGCCATACATACCTAGGACTTGTAACACAGCCATGTTGGAGACTTAGCTCTAGAGTCCTCAGGCCTGGGGTCCTGTGTGGCCTGTGGCTGTGGCTTACCTGGGCCTGTGGCTCCTCTTAATGGAGGAGGGAGCTACTTGGGGTCAGGGTTACCTGGGGGATCTTCCTGAAGAAGTTGGCAGCCCTGTTCTTCAAGCTTCTCCCAAGGGGTGCAGAACAGTGGATACTGGCTACTGATGACCTCTGAGGCTTGACTTACCCTGAGGTTGCAGGAACCCAGCAGGCCCCAGGCTGGTGGGAAGAAACAGCTGCAAAGATGCTTGTGACCACGTATCTGTGTTCACAGGCCTTTGCGTAGCTGAAGGGAAACCTAGCTTTGCAAGCAGCAGAAGGAGTAACCCACTCCGGGCATAACAGGGAGCTCTGCCCAGGGAGGGTCTATATCCGCCTCTCACTCCACCGTCCTTCTCTCAAGCATGAGTCAGGGCATGCAGGAGGTGCTGACACACAGCGGAGTTCCCTTCTGCGCCTCCAGCAGGAGACTAGCCTGATTACTGAGCTCAGAGGGTCAGCTTGGTCCTTAGCCTGCTGCGCCCCACAAGGAAAGATTTACTCTCCTTGGGGAACAAAGTATTCCATGATGAAGACACTTGGGATATTAATGCCTGCACTTTGAGGCCCAAGTGTTCATTTTTCTTTGGCAAACTCTCAACATGGCCAGGGCGGTGGCTGGGGCTGATGGAGTTGCTTGCAGAGATGTCCTCTGGGCAGGCAGGGATGTTATTTAATACTTGAGTCTGGTGACAGCAGCCAAAGGTGGTTCCCATTTCCTGAACTTTAAGCAGTTAATCCCCGGGCCTGTGTCCTATTTGGGCCAGTAGAGGAGCCTCGAGAAGTCAGGGACAAATAGAGAGACCTTGCAAAATCTTAATGCCCTTCTCTACTTTTGCAAAATGCCGTGCTTATTAATATCTCATTCTCAGAAAAAGGGCAATCTGTGCTTTTTTAATTTTTTTAGGAGAATAGCAATAAAAAAGGAAAATTAAATTAGCAACTCTGTCTGAGCTTCTCATCCATTCAAGCGTCTTCAGCTTCATAACCTGTTAACTTAAACTCTGGCCACCTATTTAAGAGGTTTCAAGAAGACAGCAGTATTCCGCCTGACCCCACTGGAATGTCAGCCTAAGAGACACAGGTCTGAAGCCTAGGGGCTGGTCCTGAGTGAGAGGGCTCTGGTGGGGTGGTGTGCTCAGCCCACCCACGTGACCCAGAAAGCTAATCCTTCCGTCAACACAGCAGTCCTTGCTCCAAAGCACACACTCAACTCCAAGAATTAGTCAAATACAATTACACACATGAGGTGGCCTCTCCACCCCTATTAAATAACGGGAAGATAAAACTGTCATTGGAGGAAAACATCACAAAGAATCTGTACTTGGTAACCAGGACAAGGTACCAGTAATAGCTGCTAACAGTTATTGGGTGCCAACTGTATACCTGACTCTGTCCTATGCATAGGACCTGCTACATAATTTACAGGGCCTTGTGTAATATAAAAATGCAGTTCCCTTTGTTTAAAAAATTATAAGAATTTAGGCTGGGCACAGTGGCTCATGTCTGTAATCTCAGCACTTTGGGAGGCCGAGGCGGGTAGATCACTTGAGGTCAGGAGTTTGAGACCAGCCTGGCCAACATGGTGAAAGCTTGTCTCTACTAAAAATACAAAAAAGTTAGCTGGTCTTGGTGGTGCACGCTTGTAATCACAGCTATTCGGGAGGCTGAGGCAGGAGAATCACTTGAACCCACAAAGTGGAGGTTGCAATGAGCTGAGATTGCACCACTGCACTCCAGCCTGGGTGATGGAGGGAGACTCTGTCTAAAAAAAAATATATATATATATATATTTTATACATATATATATTTTATATATATATATGAAGTTCAAAATGTGGCGAGGCACAGTGGCTCATGCCTGTAATCCCAGCACTTTGGGAGGCTGAGACAGGCAGATCATCTGAGGTCAGGAGTTTGAGACCAGCCTGACTAACATGGTGAAACCCTGTCTCTACTAAAAATACAGAAATTAGCCAGGCGAGGTGGCGGGCGCCTGTAATCCCAGCTACTTGGGAGGCTGAGGCAGGAGAATCTCTTGAACGCAGAAGGCGGAGGTTCCAGGGTGCCGAGATTGTGCCACTGCACTCCAGCCTGGGCAACAAGAGAAAAACTCTATCTTTAAAAAAAAAAAAAAAAAATTCAAGATATCGACAGCAGAGCATTAAAGCAAGCATGGGCCGCTTCTGAGTGTGGACCCCTGTGTGACTACACGTCTCAAGCCAGAAGGCTGCATTGCATCAAATGGTTTAATTCTCATAACAAAATACATACGAATACCCTCTCCGTTTTACAGATGAGCAAAGCAAGGCTTAAAGAGCTAAGAAGACTGTGGGAATGAAGGTTTTGAAGTGGTCTGAATGGAGAAAGAAGCGGTGGGAGAGCTGAGTCATCATGCAGCACACGGCAAGGTAGCAGAAAACCCTGGAGAACAACAGCAGCCTGCCCCAGAGTCAGCCATGAGCGCTGATTTAGTTTCAGGAAAACAATAACACTTTGTCCCATTAAATTAATGTTGTTAATTTGAAGTTTATTGGTTTTGCAGTTTGCTTTTATTTCATTTATAAATTTGTTTTAGCTTTAGGGCTGTGAGAGAGCTCTCCGCATAGGGAATGTGTACCTGGTTGTATGTTTGTACATATTTAAGTAACATTATACTAAATATAACTCAAGTCAACAGAGAGCAATCACAATGTTTCCCCTTTAAATGGGGTCTGCACCTTCCTTAAGGAGGGAAATACATCTCTTATCCCCCAGGGTGGAAGCCATAGAGGGTGCTCGCTACTCTGTCTTCAGCTGGCTGTCATCAGGGCTGTCCTGGCTGGTTTGGGGCCTGTGATGCTGGACCCCAGTGGAGAGGGAGGGCACGCATAGGTGGCTCCTCTGAGCAGGTGGATGTCAGGCTGCTCTACAGGCTGGGGATGGCAGGGCCGCAGAAGCTCTGTCCCGCCCTGGCCTCCCTCCTGGCAGCTGCCCTCCCTCCTGGCTGCTGCCCTACATTCCTTTGTCTTGGCCCAGGGAGCCCTTAGCCTTATGGAAAATTCTCGAAAAGTGTCCCTGACCCAAAGGCAGGGAGGGCCCTGTAAGAACACCCATGGGCTCAAGGCCATGGTGAGAGAAATAATAATGACCCCTCAAGACTGTGTCCCAAGCTGGCCCTGAATGGGTACCTTGGGGCCAAAGGCCATCCCTCCCCACTCCTCACCATGGTTAAGTGTCTACTCTTATAACAGGAGCATGTTTAAAACCAGGCATCAATATCTTGTTACTCTGTGCATATTCTCCACCAGCAATTTGATGCAAAGAGATAGCTTTCCGACAGAAATGCATACCAAAGGCTTGCACAAGAACATTCATAGGACCATTATTTATAATTTTCTCAAGCTGGAAACAAGTCAGGACATCAACCCGGGTGGCATATTCTTACAACAGAATGTTATCATCAATGAAAAGGAACAAACTCCTGCTATAGATGAAGTGACAATAGGCAAATCTCACAGACATAGTTTGAAGCAAGCAGCCAGGCACACAGAGGTCATTCTGTATGAGTCCATTGATATAAAGTTCAAAAATAGGCAAAATTACTGTGGTATTAGAAAGACAGGATAATAGGCTGGGCGCAGTGGCTCACTCCTATAATTCCAGCACTTTCGGAGGCCAAGGTGGGTGGATCACCTGAGGTCAGGAGTTTGAAGTCAGCCTGACCAACATGGTGAAACCCCGTCTCTACTAAAAATGAAAAAATAAATTAGCTGGGTATGTCGGTGTGCGCCTATAATCCCAGCTACTTGGGAGGCTTAGGCAGAATTGCTTGAACCTGAGAGGTGGAGGCTGCAGTGAGCTGAGATCGTGCCATTGCACTCCAGCCTGGGCAACAGAGCAAGACTCGGTCTCAAAAAAAAAAAAAACAAAAAACAAAAAAAGAAAAGTGGGATGATAATTGTGTCAGGTAGGAGGACGGGTATGGGGATTGGGCGCAGGCAGGAAGGAGGGCGTCTGAGGTGCTGGCGGCACTGTATTTCTCATGGGGACAGTGGCTGCACAGCATGCTCTTGTCTGCTTCATTGAGCTGTGCACTTTTCTATGTATGCTGCACTCCACTTACTATCTAAAAAATAACTGAAATATTATGATAGAAAACATAGGACTAAACAGCAAATACAAGCTTTACAGAGGAAAGAATGTGTCGCTATTCCCCATCAGCTCCCATCTCTCTGCCCCTGGGCAAGTCCTGGGAGGAGCCTGCAGGAAGGCTGGGGCCCTCCTAGACCTGACTTGCCCCTTGGGGTGGCCCCTGATGCTCTGGATAAAGCAGCCTCATGAGTGGGGCTGACTCTGGGGGATCCTGAGGCCCTGGGCTTTCTTCCCCACTGGCATGATGCAGGAGGAAGCCCTCTTCTGAACTGTTACTGGGGGTTCGTGCCAGGGACACTTGGTGCTGATGTGAAGCAAAAGATAAAGAACAGCCAGTCCGGGGTAGGCGGGGGCCTCATTGCAAAGATGCCACGTGATCCTCTGCCCATTCTTGTGACCAGAGCTGTGTGCTCCTCTGAGCTCAGTTCCATGGCCTGGAACATGCAGCCCTCACCACAACAGCAGGAGGGTGAGCCTAATTCACAGGTGGGAAAACTAACCCCAGGAACCTTAAGAGATTCGCATGGGTGCCCCCAGGATCACCCCCAGCACATCAGAGGTGACTGGTCTCATGGCCTGTACAAAGTGCTGCTGGGCTGACACAGTGACATTCAGAAGCAGAGAGGTCCCATGACTGCCTGCAAGAACGGCCAGTCTATAGGAGGGCTAGGCATCCTGTCCAGAGGCCTGTCTCCCTAGAGCTCTGGGGTTCCATGTGGCATGTGTGTTTGGAGCAAAGGGGTCTTGTGAAGCCCTGTGTAACTCTCTCAGCTCTCCAGGCCCTCTGCCACACCTCGGCTGCAGTCTTGGCTTGTGTTCCCAAATCCTACTTGTCCTCCAGCCACATGGAGAGCCCTTCCATTTGCGGGAGTCCCAGCTCCCAGCAGGGCTCTGTCTGTGCTGGAACTTTCTTTCCCATGTTCTGTCAGGGCTGATACCAGCATATGCTTCCTGCTGTCTCAGGAGTTGGGTGTGTCTTAGTGATGACTTTTTCCCTGCAACACAGTCTAAAGGAGCTGAGATCTGGTCTCCTGACTGTCCTAGGTGGCCATACCAGGTGAGGTGGCATCAGGAAACCTCTTGGGGGACATGAGAGGTGCAAGGAAGACCTCAGTGGAACACTGGACCCTAGGAGCTGAGCTCAGATGGACATGTCCCTCCCTAGAGAGGGTTCCGACAGGTCTGCAGGCCACTGCCGTCTAGAAAACACCAGCTGCTTCCTCACAGCTATGCAGGGGCATTTCTTGCTCCAGGCCAAGATATTAGGCAGGCATGAGCCCTTCAAGACAATCTGATCCCCTGCTCCTCCCACAGATGAATCAACTAAGGCCCAGATGGCAAGGTAGACTCAGGTATACAGGGAAGTAACAGCCTTCCTGGGCCTAAGTAGCTGAAGATGTAGCTGCACATGTGTTTTGCCTGCCCTGCACTGGGAGGCCCCAGCCCCTTGCCAGCCCTGGCCAGTAGGCTTATACTGTGTGGTT
Source organism: Symphalangus syndactylus (assembly GCF_028878055.3). Classification (NCBI taxonomy): domain Eukaryota; kingdom Metazoa; phylum Chordata; class Mammalia; order Primates; family Hylobatidae; genus Symphalangus; species Symphalangus syndactylus. The sequence continues at coordinate 18,882,477 of NC_072433.2, read as the reverse complement.
GCAACTGAAATGCTGCTATGAAGCTGGGGGTTCGTGCAAAACAATGTCAGTTTCTATAGAGAAGTTCTTTAGAACTGACTGTGTGTTCTCTGTACTTCTAGTGCCCTAGACCAGGGGTTCCCAATCTCTAGGCTGTGGATGGTCCATGGTCTGTTAGGAGCCGGGCCGCACAGCAGGAGGTGAGCGACAGACACTGAGTTCTGCCTCCTGTCAGATCAGCAGCATCGTTAGATTCTCAAAGGAGCACAAGCCCTATAGTGAACTGTGCATGTGGGGGATTTATGTTATGTACTCCTTATGAGCATCTAATGCCTGATGATCTGAGGTGGAACAGTTTCGTCCGAAACCATCTCTGTTCCGCTCCCCCACTCCCAGCTTGTGGAAAAACAGTCTTCCAGGAAATCAGTCCCTGGTGCCAAAAATGTTTGGGAGTGCTGTCTTAGACTGTTGCCAACAGGTGGGGCCCAGGAGCCTGGCAAGGAGATGCAGGCTGAGTCTGGGTTGGCCATGTGCACACATCTCCTAGGACGGTCCAAGGGGAATGTGAGCACGGGGAGGGTGGAAGCCACAGGATTGGAGTGGTCAGGTGGGGTGGAGGGGCCACAGGGCTGGCAGGCCTATGAGACCCGAGTCAGGGCATGAGGCAGGGTCATGTGGCAGGGGCATCTTCCTTGAGGCCTATGGTGGGTTGAGTAATGTCCCCAACCCCTCAACAAATTCATGTCCATTAGAACCTCAGAATGTGACCTGATTGGAAAATAGGATCTTTGCAGATATAATTACTTAAGGATCTTGAGATGAAATCATCCTGGATTTACTGTGGGCTTGAATCCAGTTACTGGTGTCCTTATGAGACGAGGAGAAGACATGGGGGACAAAGAAGGAGGCCCTGTGAAGATGGAGGCAGACACTGGAGTTACGTTGCTGCAAGCCAAGGAATACCAGGAGCCACCAGAAGTGGAAGAGGCAAGGGCCTGGAGCCTTTGAAGGGAGTGTGGTCCCGCCAGCACCTTCATTTCTGACTTCTGGCCTCCTGACTGGTGAGAGCACACGTTTACATGGTTTAAAGCCACTGTGTGATCATCTCTCATATCGGCCTTAGGAAACCCATGGAAGGTCCTTATTGCACTCAGGGAGCGAATCAACCTCTAGCACCCTCTAGGCCTCAATGTGGCCACCTGCTCTGACCCCTGGCCAATCATTTCGGTGCCAACCACAGCCTCATTACATGGACGCGAGTTCAGGTGGCAAGTGGCAGGTGGGCGTGGGGAGGCGGTGAGGGGAGAGACCTTGAAATGGCAGGTTGCAGGCTCAGTTGGCCCACTCAGACTCGCTGCAGTTAGCACAGAGCTCGCCGCCTCAGAGCCCAGGCATAAATATGTGTGAGTCGAGTTATTCCCAGTCAAGACTGATGCCATTTGGGACATGGACTGGGCCAGCGGTGTGCAGATGAGGCATAAAAGTCATCCCCAAGCTGCTCTGAAAACTGCTTTCAAAATGTGGCCGCACCAAGTCCCCAGCCCCAAAGGAGGTCTCCAAGATACTGCCCACAGCTGGGAGGCTCCCCTCAGCTGCCTGGTCTTGCTCCTGGTGTTTTGCCAGGGCTTAGCACAGAGCCTGGGAACACACATCCTCCAAAAGCAAGGCCCACTCAGAGCCACAGGGTAGCCCCTGAACGCAGAGTAAAGACCACCCTCCTGCTGTGATGGCCTCCCCTATAGCTTCCCTGGCCCTCCACGTTCCAGCCACGCTGGCCTGCCTCCAGCCGTTGACTACAGCAAGCGCCTCCCTGTCTCCAGGTCTCCTGGACATCTGGCTAGTTCCTCTCACCTCCCTGTCTCTTCCTTTACATTATCCCTCAGACAGGTGCCCTACCCAAAACTACCCTATCTAGAGTAGACTGCCACTATTTTCCTATCTTTCTCCCCAGAACTGTAAGTTCTCCAAGGGCAGGAACCACATCTGGCTTTGCTCACCATCAAATGCCCCACACATGGAACGTGCTGGGTAAACAGTTGGTGGGTGAGCAGTGAGCCCGCACACTGGTCCCTGTGTCTGGGACACCCCCTGGAGTCACTTGTGTCCTGCCTCTTCCACCAGCCCAACCTCCATGGAGCCCTGAGCCAGCTGGTTCTCCCCTTTAGCTCAAATCCTGGGCCTGGTGTTTGTGATCTGCATTAATGGCCTTGAGGGACACTTGAAGGTCTTGAGTCCAGAGACCCCAGAAGGTCCTTGCTGACTATTGCCTGAAACCCTTTTCCTAGGAAAATATCTCTGAAATAGCTTGGACTTAGGAGGCAAATAATAACAGTAATAAAATCTGACATTCCCTGAGCACCCTGCCTCGCACTCTGCTAAGCCCTTTACACACATTTTCTCCTTGAACCCTCAGAACAATGTTTCTGTACAATTACTTCCATTATACAGATAGGAAAACTGAGACTCAGAGAGGTAAATCTGCCCAGCTCTGCAGGATTCCCGAGAGCTGAGCTCCCTAAAAGCTGCTACAGTCCTGGGCCAGGACTCTTCTATGATTTGGGCTGAATAGCTGGAACCAGAGAATAAAAGTGGAAGGCTATGATGGATATGGAGACGGAAAGAGAGTGGCCAGGGAGGGGTTTTCTTTTCTCCTGAGCTACCAGGTGAGGGTCTGCACTGGCAAGGCCCCCTGTTCTGGACTAAGGCAGTCCCAGCCCCCAGGACATGAAGAGGGGATACAGATTTTGGAGGATTTGGCTTTTCCAGGGCATGGGTTGAGTCTCAAAGGAGCAGGTCATGGGGTTTGGCTCAGGACTTCTGGGGAGAGTGGTGGCTGAGTTGTTGACAAACCTGGGTCTGAAATCCAAAGTTCTAGGCTCCCAGACTAGAGACCAGGCCAGAGCCTGGACTATCAGGTGAGTGGAACTGGTCAGGAATCTGAGCACCTATGTTTTCCCCGAAGCATGAATTCATAGAGCACTCATGATGTGCCAAGCCCCATGTAAGCTCTTGGGAACGGCGGATGAGTAAGTCCAGGGAGGCAGATGAGAAGAGACATGGGAAATGCTTGGTGGGCATCTGTGGTGTCCTCAAGGCCTCTCTGAGCAGGGGACACTTGAACTGAGTCTTAAAGGAGTTTGCCCAGAAGATGGGAAGGGTAGGGCCTGAGGAGGGGCTTCCAAGCAGAGGAAACAGTATATGCCCTTCTGTGGGCACTCATGAACACGGCCAGGAGCACCAAACCACATGCTCAGGGAGTGGTAGAAATTCCTGAAACACTGGGGCCCCAGAGGAGTCTTCCTGGTAGATCGTTGCGTGTTCCGGGGGTAGGAAATCTGTGGCCATTTGGGGGAGAAGACACCAGTTCTGGTTTCCTGCCAGCTCACAGTTGCATTGTTGAGTTCCAATGAACATTCACGGAATAATTGAAATATGTAATTGGAAAACTCAAAGTGCATTTTAATCCCATTAGCAGCAGGATCATTTCTCCCATATGATTCTTCTTGGGGGTGAGTTGGAGGTGCAGCAGTGGCTCCTGTGGGTGGGAGCAGAGGCCTTCTGTCCTGGGAATGACAGCCATCCCCTCTTCATGCCCTGGGGGCTGGGACTGCTCTGGTGTCCCCTGAACAGAGACCTGAGTTGCTTCACCAGTGAGTGAAGCCTGCTGACTCCATCTGGTCAATGGAAACTGCCCTGAACCCTTACCTGGGCTCAGCCCCATTGAACCAGGGGTTTATCACCCTTGCCCTAGTCTTCTGAGGCCCTGAACTACTGCTCTGAAAGGGTCTGTACTAACCTTGTTACCACAAAGAGCAGAAGCCCCTTTCCCAGGAAGATAACTTTCTCTAAACAAATACTACAGTCTTGCAATGCTCATCTGACACTTGCCTCTTTCCAAAGAGATAGCCATTAATACTTGTCAAGTTCTGAAAAATGATTTGGGAGCAGAGGGGCATGGAATGTCTGTTAGCACAAGGTTGGGGCCCTGGGCTGGAGGAGATGCACCCCATCAAAGTAAACATGCCATTGTTTTCTCACCAGGCACAAGGGAAACCTGCTGCTCACCTCTGAGAGCTGCTCACTGGTGACAGAGATTTTCAAGAATGGTGGTGGAGAAACTGGGTGTCCTGAACCGTTTGCATCCTAAAGGTGTGCTGCCCTTCCTGGGGTCCTCTGGGCCTTTAGGCCTAGCTTGTGTGTGTGTGTGTGTGTGTGTGTGTGTGTGTGTGTGTGTGTGTGTGAGAGAGAGAGTGGCAGTGTTCTCCAAGGCTCTAACGGGGCCATGCTGTGCCTTGAGACTCCAGCTGGTGGGGCTGGCCCTTGTCCAAATGGTGGACAGTGACCTGGGCCCTGTCTTGGAAAGATGTGTCCATTGGCAAGTGATAAAGAAAGCAATACAAGAGACACAGCTGGTGAGGAGTCTATTGCATGGTCCAGATCCAGGGCGACAGTCTGCTTTCCACTTCTCTCTCACCTTCTTGTTCATCCCAAATAATGCCAGACATATGGTGGCATTCCTTCCTATACAGACCTGGGGCAGCAGATCCCCAGGGATAAGCAAATTCTAGTGCTGCTTGGGGTGGAATTGAGAGCAGGCCCTGGAGGTGTTTGGCCATAAGGTGCATTTGCCGGGGGCAGTGGCTCATAGAAACCATTATGAGGAATTGGACAGTGGGCTGTTGGCTCACAGCACTGTATGGGTGTAGGGCAATATATTGGTCTGTTCACACACTGCTATAAAAAACTACCTGACACTGGGTTATTGATGAAGAAGAGAGATTTAGTTGATTCACAGTTCCTCAGGCTGTACAGGAAGCATGGCTGGGAGGCCTCAGGAAACTTACAAACATGGCAGAAGGCAGAGGGGAAGCAAGCATGTCTTACTATGGCAGAGCAGGAGAGAAAGAGCAAAGGGGGAAGTGCTACACACTTTTAAAACATGAGATCTTGTGGAAACTCACTATCATGAGAGTGGGAAGGGGGAAATTCGCTCCCATGATCCAATCACCTCCCAGCAGGTCCCTCCCCTAGCATTGAGAATTACAATTCAACATGAGATTTGGGTGGGGACACGGAACCAAACCGTATCAGGCAAAGACCAGGAGACACATGTATAAAGCAAGATGTTATCCGCACAGAAGTGGGAGGGGGCTGCCTAGCACTGGCCCTTCTCTCACACTGATCCAGCCCCAACCTCAGAGAGACCATCTGCAAATCTGGAACTCCAAGCACATCATCAGGAGCAATTCTCACAAGTCCATGCCCCCAGGTCAGAACGCTGCTAATCAAAGTGTTGCTTCCTCTAATTAGAGTCAGTCAAGTCATTAAAAACACTATCCTTCAACTGTTGGAGTGTGACATTTCTTCTTGATCCTAAGACAGATGCCCCTCAGGGCAGAAGTGGGACTGGAGGGAGGGGAAGGAGTGGGCAGAGGGCAGCAGTAGTTGCACTGCTGAGGCCCTGCTGATGTGAGCAGTGCCTGCCTGGGCAGTCTCCTCCCTCTACATCCTTGCCATTATCCTCTTCCTCTTCCCACCCAACCTGTGCAGACACAGGGTCTGGCATGTGCTGCTCTGGAACCACTCCTTGGACTCTGCCTTGGGCACTTGATCTTTTTCTTCAGTCCTTGGGCAACCCTCCTGGAGAAGATTCAGGCATCCAAGATTTGGATGAACCCCCACAGCCCAATCTTCTTGGCATTCTCTGCTTTGAAATGGTTATAAACTGTCTCAAGTTGGAGAGGATGCTTGGTGTCGGATGCTGGAGGGTATCTGACACAGTCCTTGCCTTAACATATTAACTTTTTGCTTGGAGGGAGTCCTGGGGTGGGGTAGGGAAGTAAACAGACCCAGGGGAAGAGACAGGCTGAGTAGGGTGTCAGGGTGCTGTGAAAGGACTGGCTAGGGCACGAGACCTAATGAGCAGGCAGAGGTGCTCAGACTTGGTGAGGTGGGAAATAGGGAGCCAGCGAAGGCTCTGGAGTAAGTGGGCACAAGATGATAGGTGATGCTATGGAAGCCCCACTGGGTGGCCCTGGGAGTGGTCAAAACGGCATTGCGTCAGTAGGAACACCCTGTTGTTGCCCCTTCTATGCCTGGCTAGTTCATGAGGGAACAGGAAGATTTGCACAAAGTTTATTTGCCCTCTGATTATAAATGGGCGGGGCACTGTTTGAAAGAAGAGAGAGAAGGCAAGAAATATTTGTAAACAATGAGAAGAGAAGCGAGAAGACAAGTGGAAATCTTGATGGAGGTGGCACTGCTAAAACCTTGTAATAGTAATAATATTTCAGCTTTGACCAGTGTCCTGGCAGAATGAGGGGAACACATACAGCTCAAGTGAGGTTCAGTCAGGTGCCAGCTGGCTGGGACCCTAGCCTTTCCCTGAAGGCTGCCTCTGGTACCAAAGGTTCTCTCTGACTTGGGCAGGAAAGGTCCCCCATTCCCTTGGCCCTAAAATATTACCCTCAGAACTGCCATGGAGTAGGATCTGAAGTCTCACATTTTCCTCTTAACAGTTCCAAAGGAATGATTTCCCTGTTTCCTCCAAGGCCAAGTGCATGTCCTGCCACCACAAGGAGCCTCCCTCACTCATCTCACGTGATCTTCCTCTGTGAGGATGTCACACAAAGCTCCCAGCTGTGGAGTCAGTCAGTCACACAAAGCTCCCTGGCGAGTCAGTCTCTGAGGATCACTCAGACTATGAGGTCCAATGGCTCCTTCACTGCCCCAGCTGCACCCAGCTCAGCACCACCTGGCCCGGTTTGGTGATTCACTTTCCATAAACCTCAGGATGGGCCCGCAGGCTAGGCCACGCCCAGGCACAGACTTTGCCAAGACCTGTCCACTGGGCTCTCAGCACTCTCAGGTTTGACCACTTGCCCAGAGCACGAAGTCTTAGGAAGGGAGCTGGATCGGTGGCCCCATCTGCCAGGACACCAATAACTAAGCTCTGTGCCAAGCCCTGTCCTGGGTGCCTGAGCACAGCAGAATGTGACCTGCCCGGTGTCCATGGCATTTGCAACCTAGGTGTGTGTGTGACATGGTCATGACACAAGGCTGACCTCTAAGCATCCCTGGGTGTGATGTTGTGCAGCACTTTGGAGCCTGGGTTCTAATCCCAACTCCACCATTTACTGACTATGCAACCTTGCGCAAATTTCTTAACCTCTCTGGACCTCAGTTTCCTCTTCTATAAAATGGGACTCAGAATCTGCCTCATAGACTTTTAGTGAGGACTGAATATGTGAAAAGTATTTAGCATGGATCAGGCACATGGTTAACACTTGCTAGGTACTAACAGAGAGGGACAACAGACCTTAGAGCTTTGGAGGCCCTACCCAGATCTCCACATTCAGGCATGTAAAAACACTTGCAACGAGGCCTAACTTTTTCTGAAGAGATCTTGTTTCTGTGGAGCACGGTTTTGATGTACATCCACCCGCTACAAATTAATCGCCTCTTCAGTCTTGACAAAAACCTTTCTTCTCACCCATAGGCTATGGTTCAAAAGGCTTAAAAAATCAACTCATGACCCGTGTGGCTCTCTGGAGCCCATGGATGTTGCCCCAGCTGGAGGCCACATCATCACATTGGGGACCCTCCACTATGCATCTGAAGCAAGGTAGGACTGCAGGCAGGGGACGTAGGGAGGGCTTCCTGGAGGAGGTGGCATCTGAGCTGGCCCACAGTAGACTGCAAGGATCCTAACAAGCAAATCAGCCTTCTTTGCTGCTTTTTGGAAACAATTTTGTTTCTCGCTGTTTTTACTCAAAGCGTCTGTGAGCGTCTGGAAGTTTTAAGACACACTGATCACCTCAATGCTGCCCTCAGACCACATCTCTCCACGGGGCTTGAATGGGGAGTTTTCAATCCCATAAAAAGAAAACCTAATTTGAGAAGTACTGATTGTAAATATCATTCTGTCTCTCTTACTTAAAAACAAACCCTCGACTCTGGGCAGCCCCTGCATTGCCTGGTTGCATTCCCATCTTTATATTCACAAGTTCAAATACCAGTGCTTTTCAGGCAGAAATCCTCAGCTTTCAGTGTGTTAAAGCTTTGTAGGTTGGCCGGGCGCGGTGGCTCACGCCTGTAATCCCAGCACTTTGGGAGGCCGAGGCGGGCAGATCACAAGGTCAGGTGATCGAGACCATCCTGGCTAACACGGTGAAACCCCGTCTCTACTAAAAATAAAAAAATTAGCCGGGCGTGGTGGCAGGCGCCTGTAGTCCCAGCTACTTGGGAGGCTGAGGCAGGAGAATGGCGTGAACCCAGGAGGTGGAGCTTGCAGTGAGCTGAGATCGCGCCACTGCATTCCAGCTCGGGTGACAGAGCGAGACTCCATCTCAAAAAAAAAAAAAAAAAAAATGCTTTGTAGGTGACTATTCTACCGAGGAGGTGAACACTACTGCTGGGAGTCTGTGAATGACAGCTGCGTGCACATCTGTTAAATCAGCAGTGGCTTGGGATGCTACCTGGGTGCCGGCCTATGATGGAGGCTGCAGTTAGGTCATTTCATTTCCTAAGATGCAGGCATGGGCATCCCAACCAGCTCAGCCCTGGATCTGCTTCGCCCCTGCCCAGAGCTTTGGATGGCTGTTCTTGGCCTCTCATTCCAGGCCTCTATATTCTGACTGACCTGACACTGTGGTCCGCACTGCCCCCTGCTGCCTGCACTCTGCTCTAGGATGACAGCAGTGCTGTTTCTTGCATGTATTCTGTGTCCTCCAGCCTCAGTGTCTTTCTTTGCTCCCACTGTTCTTCCTGCCCTTTACTCCAATCACACACATCCTTCTGGATGCCATTCAAATGCCAAACACCACCTCCTCCAGGGAGCCTGCCTTCCATGACTGCCACATCACAAGCACTCTGCATCTCTCCCTCATACCATATCCCCAATCTCCTGCCTCAGGAAAGCAGAGAAAGGCTGTTTGTTTTGGACTTGGACTTGCCTGGATTTAATCCCAGCTGTGCTATTGCCCGACCTTAGTCATCTCATCTGTAAATTGGGGTTAATAATAGTACCTGTTTGAGGACTGAACTACATAAAATATAAACGATTTAATGTAGTGCCTGGCACAAAGTAATGCCTCAGTAAAGAACAATTATTATTTTAAAAAATGATTAATGTATTTTGAGTATTCCAGCCCCACCTCCTACTAACTAGGTAGCTCTGGGAGTGAGTGACTTAACCTCTCTGAGGGTGGGGCTTTGCGGACTCTGCAGGCCTTAGATGAGAGTTTTGGAGACAGGCTGCAGGGGCCCTGTAGTAGAGGCCCCTCTGTCCCGGGGGTGCCCCATGGTGGGACAGGGAGCCCCAGGCACCCTCAGCAGCACAGCCAGGGAGAGGCTGCTGCCTGCCCCTCCCAGGCCTGTCTGGGTCTGCCCAGGCTCCACTCCTGGCCCGCTCGCTGTGTTGAACTGTTTGGAGCGATGTTGCTGTTCATCTGGAAACAGCTTCATATTCAGTACCCGCAAGACCAAACACAGACCCTGCCCAGCCACGAGGGGCTCAAAACCTGTCACAGTCACAATGCTCAGAGCCCCCAGCAAGAAACTCATCAAGATGAAGCACCAAGCTTTCAAAGAGCCTCTGCCTGAGCCCCTTGGCCCTGGATGCTGGGACAAGGCCTGCCTAGGGAGAGCCTTGGTGTTCTGGAAAGTGGAGGTAGACCCAAGGCCCCAAGGTGCCTGTGAAAAGGGCTCTGGCCTCGCTTGACTGACCTATCCGAGTGGCAGCCCCTGTCAGGACAGCTGGACAGTGCTGGAGGGGGCATCTGAGGACTAAGCATCACTCCATTTTTCTGGGTCGCATGTCCACCTTGATAATTGTTCCTCGGTTACAGGAAAACTGTCTGCTCTCTTTCTACAAAGACTGAGGTGAGGGTCTGTCAGAGGCTGTTCTCCATACCCTAGAGGTGGTGCTGTGCCATCCTCCCGTATCCGCAGCCTGGGCTCAGAGGCACAGCCTGGCCTGGAGGAGGCCCTTGGGCAAGGGAGCTCCACAGAGTGTATGCCCCTCTTTGATGCAGCATTTCTCAGGAGCAAGGTCAGCTCCCAGCCACCCTTGGGAACTGGGATAACAGTGGGAACCTTGGGGGCTGTGAGGTCTGGGGCCTCAGGGCAAAGCAGGGCAGAGCTGAAAATGAGGTCACAACTCCAACTGCCCCGCCATTGATCTGCCCACCTTTAGCAGGTACTTAATACTGAAGGAATTATATTCTTGAATCCCCACTCCTAATCCTTCCTCTGAGCCTTTCTCTCGCCTTGAAGTAGAGCCCTTTCCTTCTCTGTCTGTCCAAATCTATCCCATCTTCATTCTTCAAGATCCAGCCTAAGCCCATCTTCTTCCAGGAAGCCCTCCTGGTGGTCCAGATGGTTCCACAGCACCTATCATCCCAACCCTGTGGTTTAGCACTTGATATTTACATACCTCCTTCTTGCCTGGGAGCCCCACTTCCCTAGATGGGTCGGAAGCTCCTGAGAGTAGGCCCTGGGCTGCCACTTTCTCCCCTTCCTGAATTAATGACTGCATGTGTCTCCCTTCCCCAGGATCCATGCTGAAGGAAAAGGCCTCTAAGACACAGGGCAGAGGGTCAGGTGTCCTGCTGTGGTGGGCACCTGTCTTCCAGCTTGCCCGACTCTGAGACTAGTCCCGCAGCCTGTCCTGGCACAGATGTGGCCCAAAGCCTGACATTCTGCCTCCAGGGCTGCCCAAAGACCAGCACCAACCCCTGGACTGGTAACACAACCTGACGGTACCATGTCCCAGTGATGGGTAGGGGGACTTATTTCATCTGGCTCAGCCAGGCGCAGAGTTGTTTATTTCAACTCTCTTTGGCTGTCAGTTCACTTGACAAGAAACAGAAATGGAGCAATGACTTCTGAAACAAAAAGAATCTTGTCTCAATTGCATTTGTATTCAAATACGCAAAATAAATTCCAGAGCCTTTCTGAGAGTCTGCCGGGAGTGAGGCCTGCGTGCAAAGAGGGTGCTGATGGTTGTCCATCCCCGAGAGAGCGGCCAAGATCAAGAATTCAGCCTCAGAACAAACCTTTGGCAGCCAATCTGTTAGGCAGCTGCACAGGTGCAGCACCAGCAGGAACCCTGTCCTCCCAGCCAGGTGTGGCCCCTTGCAAAAGCAGCCTGGTGATTAATTATTGTGTCTTGCCATCCAGGACTGTGAGGAGGAGAGTGAATAAACGAGAGGGAATTTTTTGTACCCATGATGGGCAGGAGACAGGTGAGACTGTTTACTGCTCTAAATGAACAGAATGTTTGGAGCTGCATCAGAGGGCACTTGCAATGCCTGCACCTCTGCTGACCCCCTCTGCCGCCAGCACTGGGCGAATGAGGAAAATGGAGCTGCGGGCAGAGCTCCTATGAGGGCCGTCGGGGAGTCCTTGAGCCTCTGCGGCATGGAGATAAGGCAAAGCTTCCAGCCTGGGTCTTGCCTCTTCATCTGGCATCCCTGCTTCCCAGCAGGCCAGCAGCCTTGGGGAGGGGTCCCACATGGGCGACTGCGGCCCCAGGGAGTTGTACTTTCCGCTGGGTCTGTGGATTATGACATGGCTATCTGAAACCCCTGAATTTTAGCTCTAGGCATTATGCCTAGGCTGTGTGGTCTCCTAGGATGAGGTAAAGCAGGAACCACAGGGGCCACAGCAGAGGGTGGCATGTGGCCTCCAACACAGCCCCCGCCCCTGGAGCCCTCTTGGATGGCTGTAAGCACTGCCCTCAGCTCAGTGACCTCAGCATACTTGGGGATGAACAGGCCCATGGCTCCAGGCCACCTGCCCTTGACCTGCGGTCCCTTGCCTGCAATGTGGACTGCTTCTCTTCAACATGACCCCCTGTGGGACCCCACTGAAATGATAGTACGGCTGAATGCTGGCCAGCCCGTCAGGGAGGAGATTGAGCCCAGTGAGTCTGCAGTGCTGGGCTTCCCACTCTCGTGCCACATCTCCCAGCCCCTCAGTCTCCCCAGAGTCTCCGTCTCCGACTCCGCACCCATCTCCTAAGCCTGCGCTCAAGGTCACGTGGAGCTTCTCAGAGACTCAACTGCCCACTTGGAAGCACTTAACAATCTGATTACAAAAGAAGTACAATGGGAAGGGGGAAAATATGTTGGTGAGACAGGAGACACAGGAGGGGAGGTGAGTTTGGGGGAAGAGCGGGCAGTTGAGTCACAAGGTCCTTGGTCCCTTGGACCTTAGGGACCGCTGAAGACCTGGTGCTGGAAACCTCATGTCTGGAGGCATGGGTGGGACAAGACCCTCCCCAGCGCAGTGTAAATTGAGGGGAGCAGCACACCTGAGTGTCTCAGACAGACCCTCCGTCTGTTTTTGTAAATGAAGTTTTATTGGAACACAGACACTTTCATTTGTTTACATCGTATCTACAGCTGCCTCACGTTACAATGTCAGAGTTCGATGGCTGTGGCAGACACTGTATGGCTTACAAGGCCCAAGATGCCTACGTCCTGGCCCTCTACAGAGAAAGTGCGAGGGGCTGGCAGGGGAAAGGAGCTCACTTTCAAAGAAGATGGAGAACAGGTGGCCAAAGAGGTGGAGAGCAAATGAGCATCTCAAGGAGGGAGAGGTCCGGAGGGCCTGATCTGCAGAGAGGTCAGACTGGATAAAGATAGGAGTGTTCTCTGGCTATGCCAGCCACAGGGCAAGAGTGACCTGTTGCAGGCCTCAGTTCCCGTACAGGTGTGGGGGAGGTGGGGAGGTGGGGAGGGTGTGGACGGAGCACAGAGGGAAGCCAGGGGTCAGGATTAAGGCCATGGAGTTGATGAGAAGAGCCAGCCTTTCTGAAGATGCTTGGCTAGTTCAGTGGGAGGGGAGAGGGCTGTGGGCCATAGGGTAAATGTGTCAATCAGCAAGCCCTTCGATTTCAGACCTAAGCCTTGAACACTTTTCTAAAATATCAGAGACTGCTTTCCTACCTTGGTTACAACTGTCCAGCAGCTTCCCAGACTTGGCCCTGCCAGGCCTTAAGTCTCCACCCAGCCCATGGAGATGGGCAGTGGCAGAAGGAGGATCGCAGAGAGAGGGGAGTGGCAGACGCAGGGCAGAGCCTTGGGGTCGTGCTGCCCTGGTACTTCCCAAGCCTGGGTCAACTCGCCAGTTCTTTCTCCATCTCTGACCCCTTTTCCACACCAGAATGCAGAAAACAAGTCCAGCTTGCCATGCAGCCTTCTCTGACCCGTGGCTCCCAACCCTTCCTCCTGGGGCTGCACCGGCCTCTGAGTTCTCTTTGTGGCACAAGAGCTCAGACCACCAGGCCTGCCTGGAAGGGGCCAAGCGGTGTGAACCATGCCCTTTCCTCCAGGCCCCAGTCCTCCTGCCTCTACATGCTACCTCCCAAGGCTGTGCCTCCCTGCCCCTACCTCGCACAGCTTGAGCACAGTGGCCACTCCAGGAGGGGTTGAGTCGGCCCACTGGCCTCCTGGGGTGTGCCATCATGATTCATCACAGTGGTGCCACAGCCAGGCCTGAGGCCCACCTGTGAATCAAAAAAAAAAAAAAAAAAAAAAAAAAAAAAGAGTGTGAAGTAGCAAACTCATCATCTGAGACTCTCACGCTTCCCGAGATGAGATGATTCCCATTAACAAAACACCTTCATTTTCAGAAAATCCATGTTCACAGCTTGCTCTGTAGAGCCTGCCCCCACAAGTTATGATTTATATTTTATTACAAGGTGAAAAGAGACAAAAAAAAGTCCTCACAAGGGAAAAAAAAAAGCCCACTGACTCTTTACAGCAACTCCCAGGGCATTTGATTTAAAGGGACATTGTCATCTTTAATGTTTTCATCCCGAGGAATTAGAGAGCGCCGCTGCGATAATTTTGACGCTCCTGATTTAAGGGGCAGCCTTCGTGGTCTAGCTTCACTGTATTTCCCTTTTTATGATTCCAGAGAGTATTTTCTGAGAGATAATAATGTTGGGTGATATTTCTCCTTTGTCAGGTGGAGGCCTGAGAAGAAAATTAAAAGAGATCCTTTCTTCTCCCCTCTGTGAGGCCAGGCTATGGACTGCGGAGGACTGTCACAGCCACCTCCCGCCACTCCATCTCCACAGGGCCTGACCTTGCCTTCCAGCGACCCCAGTGCTGAGAAGGAGAGGCAGGCGGCCATCTTGGCCCTGTGGGGAACTCTGGGAATGGTCTTCACTGTTCAGCTCCTTCTCTCCTGACTGCCACCCCAGGCAAGGGCCACAAGAGCCTCCCAGAATCATCTTTCTTTTTGTGCCCATTTCTGTTCCCACTTTTGCATCTGTGTTCAGGTCTTCTACAGTCTCTGGGGTTTCCTGGCCCTCACTCTTCCCTGTGGGTGTCTACAGGTCGGTCCTCCTCAAACTGACTTTGACCACACCCTCCACGCTTCCCTGGCTTCCTCGACATGCCCAAACTCTGTGGCCTGCATGTCTTTGGCAGAGAATGCTCTGTGTTCACCTCAACCTGCATCCATTCCCTCCTGTGGACACAGCTGGACTACATTTCCCAGCTCTTCCTGCAGTTGAGGGAGCCATGTGACTGAATTCTGGCCAGTGGAATGTGTCAGGAGGGATGGGTGCAAGGCTTTGCTGGGCTCCAAAACAGCTCCTGCAAGCCCCTCTACTCTCTCCATGCCTCTGTATACCGGCCAGATGCAGCATCCAGTAAAGGAATCTGAGGCCCCAGGAGACGGAAGAACCACAAACTGAAGATGCCCGAGTCCCCATGTCACTGTGTGCACAGAAACTGAACACCAGCCTTGAGCTGTTACAGGAATGAAGAACAAACCTTTGCACCAATAAATATTGCACTAAGCCCCTGAGATTCGGGGGTTGTGTGTGACTGCATTTAGCTCCCTAACACACGCCCTTGCTGCTCTCGTTCGAATCCCTCCCTCCAGCATCATTCCTTCTCTTTTATTTGTCCATGGCACGGGACAAGTTGGCCATATTAGATGGTCTGGAGCCTTCCCATCTGTTCTTACGCTTAGGCTGTTGCCTCTGACTGGGATGCCTTTTCCCACTCCCATACCTGCCTGTGAAATCCCATCTGCCCTCCTTTGTGAAGACTAATAGCATCATTTTGCTTAGCTGCGTTACACCCTCCTCTCAGTTTCCATGGCGTTCTTTTGGCAACCGTCCCACAGCCTTTTGCCTTATTTTTGCACATGTCTTGTTTTCCCATAGAAGAGTGGACTTCTTGGAGCCAGCGACCAAATCTTACTCATGGTCAACCGGTCTGTGTTGGAATGTACTCTGTGTGGTGTCCAGGGTGTTAATTTTGGAGGACATCCCCTGATTTGAGTTTCATCTCTACCACCACGTACAACTTTTTGATGCCTCAGTTCCTCTTCTGTAAAATGGGGATAAAAAGAGACCCTGCCTCAAAGAACCTCCTCTTAGGGAGAAAGGGAAACCCCCGTGCATGCTCCACGTGCCACCCACCGCCCCTCTTTGCTGCAGTCACCTGCTGACTCTGGGTTATGCCCCACCCCATTTCCTGTGTTGTAGCCTATGGCTAACAGTAGTCTCCCTTACATGCCACCTGTGTAAGCGCCAGGTGATTTAAACATCCAAGTTGATTACCTGCCAATTCTCCACCTTACAGGTGGCCATATCCTGGAGTCCAGACACTGTCATTACAAATAATGGCAGCCTGAAAACTCATATCTTCAGGCATCCTACTCTCTGATCACCTCCCATCTCTTCTGATTTATTCTGTCTGGTATCCAGACTCCAAGAATTCTTCAGCCCCACCGGGAATCTACTGACCAACTGTATGCCTGTCACCTGTGGTGATGTTGCTTCCTCCTTACCATGGAATTCCATGGAATTTAAATCACTGGAATGATACTGTTGCACACCCTCAATTCCCTTACCCCCTCTTGACAACCCTCTAGCCCTGGTGAAATCTGTCTGGGTGCTGTCTGCTTATACCTGGGTAGCTGAACATGCTGGGGAAACAGCCACCCTGCTGACTAGTCTCACTTTGGATTCAGGACTAGGACCCTCAAGTGGGTCCCGAAAGCTGCCCAGAGATCACACCGCCTCCTCTGCATCTGTCCCTCTTTCACTCTCCTACACAATCGTTCCCGACCTTCTTCTCCTTCCTTAGACTTCCACATCTCCTCCCCTATCCTCACGCTCAGCCATGACCTTGCTTCCTGATTCACTGAGGAAACAGATGTCTGCACACGCACCCACCACACCGACCCACCCATCTCTGTCGGCTCACACGCTCAGGCTTCTTTCCTGTTAACTGGGTCTGCCGCCCGTGCATCTGAGAGAATCCCCAACCTGGGCCCCGTATTCCACCTCCCCTCGCCTACTCAAAGAAGTCATCTGGTTGTATGCCTCTTCCTTCCACAGCCTCAATTTCCCCTTTCTACTTGACTCTGCTCATCCATAGACATGCCAGTTGCTCCTGTGTGTTTGCAAGAGTCTTCTTGGCCCTGCTATCCTTTTAGCTACTGCCCTATTCTGTTCTTTGCTGCAAAACTCCTCAGAAGATTTATCTTCGTTTAGTTTCTCCAGTTCCTTTCTTCCCACTCCATCTTAAACCCAATCCAATGAGACTTTTGTACCCTCTCGCATCCCATTGCATGGAAACTGCCTTTCGAGCTAATACAAGTCTCTTTCCTTTGTCCTTATCTTAACTGAGCTTTCAGCACTTGGCACAGCTGACCGCTTCCTGACTCACTCTTGGCTCCCAGGACATTGCACTTGCCTGGGTTTCCTCCCACCACTCTGGCATCTTCCTCTCATTCTCTTTTGGGGCTCCCACTCCTCTTCCTGACCTCTTCCCATCAGAGGCTCTAGGGCTCCGTCTTGGCTTCTCTTCTCTATCCACATTCACCTACTCGGTGATCTCATCCAACTCGTAGCTTTAAATGCTGTCAGTATGCTAAGGGTTTCCAAGTTTCCATCTTCAGCCTAGACCTCTCCTCGTCTATCCAACTGCCTGTTCAACACTGCCACTTGAATGTCTGATAGCATCTCAAACTCGGTATGCCCCCAAATTAACTCTTGATCTTCCCTCCCAAACCTCCTCCACCCATGGTCTCGTCTGTCTCAGTTAATGGCAACTCCATCCTTCCAGTCCTCATGCCCAAAACCCTGGAGTTATCCTGGACTCCTTTCTTTTCTAATAACCACATGCAACTCATCAGCAAATCTCTTTGGCACCGCCCTTCAGAATACACCCATGATCCAGCCTCTCCTTACCACCATCGTGCCCATTAGCTGGATTATTGCAACAGCCTCCTAGCTTGTCTACCTGCTCCTACTTTTGCCCTGTAACAGTCTTTTCTCAAAACAGCAGCCAAAGTGCTTCCTTTAAAATATAAAGTCAGATCACATCCGTTCTCTACTCGAAGCCCTCCAATAATCTAGTTTCACCCATTGTGAAAACAAAAGTGCTTAGGTTAGCTTCCAGGGGCCCCCAAGACCTTTGACCCTGCCCCCAGCTTCCCATACCACTCCAACCATCAGACCTATTTTTACCTAGGGGGCTAGGACACATCTTCCCCCAGTAACTGCGTGGCGAGTGCCCTCACCCCTTCAACACCTGGCTCGCATAGGCCCTCTGGATGAGGCTTTCCCTGGGCTATCGTATTTAATTTCGCCCACCCCTGCCCTGCCCTGCCCTGCCCTGCCCTGCCCTCTGTGCTGCTGTTCTCCAAAGTACCACGCATGTTGTAATCTACACATCCATTGTTGTTTATCTGTGTCTCCTCCTTGCAGTGCAAGTTCCGTGACGGCAAGAGTTTTCGTCTGTGTTGAAACCTGTTGAATTTCTGCAGCCTAGAACAGCTCCTGCCAGGAAATATTTGTGTGAATGACCGCACACTGCCTCCAGGGATAAGCGCTTTTCACCTGCAGGCCTGCCTTGGGGGCTGGGGCTGGTGGGGACACTGCAGCCTCAGGTGTAGGTTCTGAGGGGGTACCTCTGAGGTCACATGGGCAGGGAGTACCTGCCTACCTTGATGGCATCAGGAAGTCTTCCAGAGTTCATAATTGCACCCTTTGATGGAAAGCATTTTGAAAAAAAGCTCTCTACGGGAGAAAAAAGGACAATTTTTCATGTCTGAGGTTTGGGAGGGAAGATCAGGAGTAAATAATGTTATCAAAAAAACTGATTTTGCACAAATGGTATCCTACATGAAGGATCTCAAAGCATTTTGCAAATGTGTATTAGTTGGTTATTACAACATCCCTGCCAGACAGAGGAAGAATCAGTCTCCTGAATAAGAAGAGAACACTTGGTTTTCATGATTAAATCAGGCACGAAGATGGAAGGTGTGAGCCCCAGGGTTCCAGGAGCAGAGGAGGGTGCTCCCACCTGTCCTCCAGCCAAGGCTTGGTGGGACTCCTGGGTGGCAGGTGGCCTCATCAGATGTGCTGATGGAGTGCTGGAGCCATCGTGCATGGGTTGGAATTTTTGGTCTACTGGGTAACCGCAGGGAATTACTTAATCTCTCTGTGTCTCCGGCTCTTCACCTCTAAAATGAGACATGTGGTATCTTTTCATAAGGATTGAATGTCACTAAATGAGATAATGTTAAGCTGCTTAACACTCAGTCAATGTTATTAGTAATAACAAATGTCACAGCACAGCCACCAGCCACAGACTTCTGCTCCGTGCCTCCTTCATGAGAATCCTGTGCACCTGACTGGCCCCAGCTCTCACAGAAGTCTAGAGTGGGCATATGAAGTCTCAAGAAGTGCTTGACAAATTGGGTTTGGGACCCCTGAGGCCTCACTGTAGTCCCTCCTGGACTCTGCTGGGTAGCACAGATTCTAGAAGCCAGGGTGTTTCTGATGGGCTGGCCCTTGTGGGACAGGATGCCAGGCGGGGTGGGCAGCGTCGGGACCAACAGTCCCCCATCCCTCATCTGGACCAGCAGTCCTCTATCCCTAGCCACTGGTACCTGCAAGGCCAACATCTGCCAAGTTTGAGGCACCAAAGGGGTCTCCCGAAACAGACACTGGTGACCAAGATTGTCTAGAATGACTTGAGAGGCAGCATAGCTTAGTAGGTAGGAACACAAGCTTGGAAGTTGAACTCCTGGGTTCAAACCCTGCCCTGTAACTCTCTAGCTGAGAGGTGGGCAAGTTACTCTAACATGGTGGCTCTGGGCCTCATCTATAAAAAGGGGATAATGATAGTTCCTCTCTCATGGATTGTTGCAAGGATTAATGAATTCACTTAGAATAGCTTAGCATCAACTATCAATGCAGTATGATTATGTGAAATTAATTATGTGGCTTCAGAGGCAAGCTCTGCAGCACATGGTGAGCCCTGCAATGCTCTGCTCCTTAGGTGTGCGAAGCCTCTACACCAGGTGCTGGGCAAGTGTCTGCCCATCCAGCCAACACTCCATCGTGGGTGGGCTTCCCCACTGTGGGCCCTGGACTGGTTTCTTAGTAATCAACTTGCAGACAGGATGACAGGGCCAGGCTTGTCACATCACCATTCTTTTCCCAGGGCTCAGTCCAGAACTTGCCTGGGGCAGATGGTAGGCATGAATGGATACATAAGAGCAAATATTCACCTGTCATGTTGCTTCAATTTGGGGCGTTTCCTTAAACTCCCGTCTACTCAGCTGAAGCCCAAGAGCTTCCTAACCTGTTGGCTTTGTGACTTCAAAGATCATGTTTGTCACATCTGAGAGCAGGAAACTCAGCCATGGTGCTGATTCATGTGGCACCTGCGGGGGTGTCTCAGTTCGCTCTGGAAGCTTACTGTCCTCTGCAGAGAACTGAGGGGCAGCCACTTGCCAGGCCACTCTCCCTGGAAGTGCCCATGGCATCAGAGCATCTTCATCTGAGGATCAGGAACCGGGGCTGGAGACCAGGAGGCCAGTCCCTTTGGTGAGACCGAGGCCCAGGCCAGAGCCTTTGTGGTTATGCCATTGTAAGGACCGCACTGCTCCCCTGGGATGAGGCCTACTCCCTGCAACCTGGGCATCTTGGTAGACATTTGAGGTTACAGAGCTTTTAAGGGCCTGAGCCTTCTGAGACACTGTTTTCAAAAGGAACAGGTTGGGTGCAGTCAGTCTAGTCTAACACAGACTTTTTAAAGTCATGCTGCTCAGACTCTGGGGCCTGGGAATATTTCATCTGCTCAGCTGCCTGGCCAGGGCTGCTTACAGAGGGGCTGGGGCCTGTGGTCTCAAGGGCATGGATCATAGGCTTGGGCTGAGTCCAGCAAGATCAATTACCTCTCCTGACATCAAAGGGAGGTGCACACATGAGTGTGAAGGCTCAGAAAGGGCCCACATGGCCGGATGACCCCAGTCTCTCTCCTTATGTCCATTTAATGCTGAGTTCCTCCCTCCTCTCAAAAACCACTACTTCCCAGAGCCCTTAACCAGCAGCACATCCAGCTGCTTTGAGTTTCCCCTGCCCTGTGCTGTCTCTGCTTCCACTTCACATGGGCTGCCTTCAAATTCTAACCAGGCAGTGGCTGGCAGGTGGGAGGCAGGGAGGCTGTGGAGAGTCTGGCATGAATTTTCCAAAGTGGACAGTCAGCCTCTGAATGATGGAGAGCTGACTCTGGGTCTGGGGGCCCTGCTCAGCCCAGGTCTTTATTGTTAATTTAGAGAATTCGAGGGAAGCATCCAGAGGGGAAGCCCACGGGCATTCCTTTCCAATTAGATGCAGCTACCAACTGCTTCTCCAACCAGCAGAAGCCAGAGCTCCCTGAAATGCTGCCCCATCACCGCTCCTCCTTGTGTCTGGGAAGGTGTGTGCACATCTTCAGTTGAAGGCAAGGGGAGATAGGTGCTCTGTGATTGGGGGGCTGGGGAGGGTGAGACCCAGGAAAAATGGGCAGAACTTTGAACTGCATGGAATACAATTAGTCGGTACACTGTCCACAGGGCAGACATCTGCATTTAGCCTGAGACACACTGGGTTGCCTCCAGGGCTGCCTTTAAGGTGTGGCCACTATTGCTCCTTTTCCAAAGCCCCACCTTCCTCACAGCTGGCCCTTCTGCCACTGAGCATTCCACATTTTCTGTGTTTTCCCAAACTCAGAAGCCCTTAGCTTTACCAGGAAGCTCTGTCCATCGCTTGGCCAGCATTCACAGGACAGTCATTCTGTAAGTGCCCTAAGCCCTCAAGCCTCAAGGGTGTCGGTGGAGGCCCAGGCTGCAGGATGGCTGGATCCAGCTGCACCTTGCACCTACTCTGCTCCCTCTGCACTAGGGGACATGAGGAAGGATACATGGTGGCCACATCTCCCACAGGGACACAGTCTGCTTGTTACCAAGTCTGCCCGTTCACTCAGCACCTCCAGGTGTCAGTGGTGGCAGGGCCCTGGGCTAGCTTTGCTCTGGAGCTTTCTAGATGCTGAGTTATTTAACCTGTAGTACTTTTAGGCCCAGGGTCCCCACCCACCCCTGTTTGTTCTGTCTGAGCCAGCCAGGAGTTGACTCCACTGCCCTTAAATCCCCTACTGTGCCCTGAGCATGGAGCAGTGGCCTCCCCAGCTGTGGCCTGGTACAGTTGCTGCCTGGACAGTATTCAGCCCGGGGCTTCCTGGGAGCTCCTCCGAAGGCTGTCAGCCTTCACCAAGGTGTCAGTTACTCTGAGGGATGGGTGTTCCGAACACCCATGAAAGGCAGGGATGTGACTTCTGTTTCCAAGCCATCGTTTCTGTGATGTTGAACCTGCTGCCAAGCATCAGCACATTTCCAAGCACCATGGCACACAGGTAGACTATTGAGGGTCAGGACCAACACCAGGGCTGGAAGTGGCTCAGAAGAGGAGTCTCTGGAGGTGCATTTGTTTGTGGGAGCTGAGAAGGAATGGATATTTGATGGGGTTTGGGTTTGAGAGAAAGCAGTCCTCCACGGGACACCGGTTCTGAATAACAGGTCTACTGCTCAGGCCCTGCTTTCTCTGTGGAGCCAGAAGCCCTGAGCTTTGTCAGGAGGTTGGAGGCGTCAACTGCTATGGTTCTGCAGGACAGTAATCCTGCTCCTTTCACACTGTCATCTGAAAGGGACCCAGGTGAAATGTGTCTGAAAACACCTGTGGCACACGGACTTCAGGACTCAGAAAGGATGCCAGTTCAGGGGCCCTGCCCTCTGCCGCAGCACAAGTGAACAGCTCCCAGAGAGGGTCTGCCTCACCGAGCCCACCCTCTGCCCACCCCAGAGTCACACATCACGGGGGAAGACACAAAGACGCCAAAGAGTCGTGGCTGGAGCGGAAGTGCAGCCAGCATCCTGCCAAAGTGCGCAGCTCTGGGACTGCCACACCTGCTTGTGAGTTGGGCTCTGCAGCCCCAACCTCCTTGGGCCTTGGTTTCCTTATTTTTGGAACTCGGAGGTCAGGAGAGGTGCTGCCTGCCAGATGCCTCGCATGGCGTCTGGCACACAGTGAGCACGCAGCCTGCAGTGGTTGCTGGGAAGCAACAGGCTCTGGAGAGTCATTAGCCACTCGCTAGTGGAGGCTCTGTCTGAAGGGGATTGGGAAGATGAGTAAGCCCAGAGACGCCACTCAGATGGAGAATGTGGGGCGGGCTTGGAGGTGCCACTCCATACACTGCCCATCCCACCACCTGTGGAGGGGGAGAGAGTCCTCTGGGGCCCATTCCCACCCCACCTGGGTGTGTTTTGCAGTCCCAACAAGTATATAAACAGTTGTTCTGCCTGAAGCACCTGTCTGATGAAAAATTGCCCATGCCATCTGGAGAAGAACGGCTCTCCAAGGGCATAGCTTGCAGGCTGCCCCAGGCGGCTCGCACAGAGGCCTCCTTGCACCTTCCCTGAGCAGATCTATGTGGGGAGTGGGGCACGGGATGGGACTGTTGCTGCAGTGTTGGAATTCTAGTGGAAGCCCGAAATGGAAAGCCATTACCAAGTACCCCCATGCTAAAGAGTAACAGAAAGCCAGCTCGTGTTGGCGATCAAACTGCTGAGCGGTCCTCAGCTCATCACCCTCCTCAGCCCACAGCCAGAGGAAGATTTGGATTCACCGGGAAGTCTGAGCAGAGGAGAACAAAACTCTTCTCCTGCTTGTACCTGTGCTGAGTCCAGCCTGTAGTTCCACAAACTAGTTACAAGTGTTCGCTTGTCCCAGTCAAAATCAGGATCCCAAGCGTGCAAAGACGCTATCAGCCTTCATATATAAAGGCAAAAATCTGGGACCTCCAGAACCCCACCAAATCCTGTGTGAGCTAAATGAGAACTCAGGGCTCTGAACATATGGCCGTTATGTGTGCCCCCTTCTACACAGACTCAGAACATCTGCTCCTCCATCCATGGGGAAGATCGCCCATTGGTTTATTTCCATGCTGCACTTGTGATGACCTTTCTCTTCCTGCTTATCAAGAACACAAATAAATACCCAGAAAGATCAACTTCCACAGCCACTGCCATCCTCTGACTTCACAGGTCTTCCAAAAAGGGAAATCAGATAAGACTTGGGTATGAACACTTTACTACAGAGCACATTTTAATCCCACTCTACCTCTTGCCTTGGGCCTCCTTATGGTATCCAGGGAGCCTCTGGGAGGCATTTGGTAAGGACAGATGCTCTGTTATAAAGGGTGCTAAGGGTGGCTTGGCACTGTCCCGTGGAAGGCCAGCTTTGGGGGAAACAGGAGTCCCACCAGGACAGCAGTGAGTAAACGGGAGAATGGTGCCCAACCGAGGGGTGACTGCAGGTTCCATGGCCCCTCTCTGCCCCTCAGCCACCAGCTCACAGACCACCGTGTGGAACCATGGTGAGCTGCTCACCCGGCACGTGCCACATGTGGGCAACAGGATGATTCCACCATCAAGGGGAACCCTCAGGTCTGTTCTTCATTCGCTCTGGGAACTGCCACAACAGCTCTGAACATTTTCTCTTTACTACAACTTTTAAAAAGTCCGCCATGGTCTTTAATCCCGGTGACAAATGTTTGTCAAGCACCTACTCTGTGCCAGGCTGAATGCCCACCACGTGGAAAGTGCTAGGCTCCTCTTCCATGCTCTGCTGGCCTTGTCCTCCCGCTGGAGCAAGAGCCTTGGGCCATAACCACCCTGCCAGCTTTTCGAGGTCACCTCTACTTTCCCTTTGGCCTTTTGTGCCTCCTGCATTTGTTACTGTCTAGCCCTGCTGCCATCTTTGCATACACTCATTAGTCCTGTGGCCTCTGACTATATTTCAACCACCTGGTGACTCTCCTGCTCTCAGCCTGCCTCGGTCCTCAACCCAGAGTGAGGGTGTGGGGAATGGCTGGCCTCTGGGCTAGAAGAGGTGCTCCTTAGCCTTTGGGGCTGAAGAGCTGCTCAGGAAGGGCCACGATAAGTAGGTAACAGTATTGCTGATGCTGAGAAAATCTCAGATGGGGCACTGGCCTATCTTCTGGGGGTTTCCAGCTCACTCATCTGCTGCTTCAGGCAGGCAGTAGTAGCTCAGGTGTCCAGTGCCTCTCCCTGCCTAGCCAGGGACTGTCTGTCCCCAGGGTCGGGCTCTCCAGCCAGCTCCTATCAGGGGCCACTTTGATGCCGAGGCTTCTGAGTGCCCTGGCCCTGAGTGTGGCCCACAGCTGTTCACCCAGTCAGTCACTATGTCCCATGTGAGTGGAGTTCCTCTTACATCCCCACCACTCCCTAACCCCAGGACACAGCTTGTTTCCATGCAGCCCACGAGCTGGGCCTTGTAGTAGTCGTGGTGGGGTTTTGCAGGGCACTGTCATGGAGCCTGAGAATAGGTGACCAGAGAGGAAGGAAAGAGCAACAAGCTAGAGAACTGGCGATTGTGCCCTAAGCATCCTTCCTAGGCTGGTACAACCTCAGGCAAGGTTTACCTTTCAGAAACATGCCAAGGTGGGTCTTCTCCACACCTCAGGACACCTGGTTATCACTAGGTACCTCAGAGCTCACACCACCCACACCCACGCTGAGACAAGGGCAGTGCTGGTAGGCCAAGGAGGCAGCGGGCTGGGGGGCACTCCATGTTACCCTCAGTTTGGTTTCTGGGCTCCTGCCTGGAGCCTGGGAGGTAGCCTTGGCCATGCAAAGATCTCCCTTGAGATGCGAGCTCTGGAAAGCTCAGGAATTCACATCCTAAGCCCGTCAACACTCCAATCCAAGGGAGCAAGCTGAGAAATCGGGAATGTGACCTTCAGTGCTTAATTGCATGTTGAAGTCCTCACAAAAGCTTTGCAAAAACATGGAAATTTATGAGGACAATACGGTGCTATCCTAGTAAAACTCTGACATTTAAATTGTTCTCATTTTATATCTTTGTAATGAAATTCTTTGTTTCCTCTGCAGCCATTTTTGAGTATTTACTAACATTCAGAGAGCTATCTCCTGCATGCAAAATTTCGAGCTTTATGATGTCAGGCTGGGCTGTGTGACACATGAACACGAGACTGTTCTGCAGCCCCTGGGGGAGTTCTTACCCCAGGAATAGCGAAGGACAAGGTGTCCAGCCACCCCGCTCCTGCCTCTCCCTCCAAGAGGAGGGTTTTAAAAAAATCACCAAAGCTTCATATTTTAATGAGTTTTCTTTGCAATTTGTATGTAATAGATTTTCAATAACAACCTGTAATTAGTTCATTTTCTGCTATTCAATTGCTCTGCACGGAGGCCATTGACAACTTCCAGCTGGGATCTTTAAAAACGGAAAGTGCTTGAAGACTCAGCTCCAGACCATGACTAGAAAGTGCCCGGTCCCACCATGCAGCTGTTAGAAGCAAACCATTGAGATGGGAAAGGGGCAGTCTGGGTTTGAAACTTCCAAGTGTGGGAGAAGAAGGAACTGGTGCAGGGTGCACTGGCCAGCAATCATCAGTTCTGGTTCAGAATTGAGCCCTCTGTGGTGTAATGGGGGACAGAGATTGTTCCACCCAGAACCCCAATGCACAGATGGGGGCCCCACTCCTGCCACGCCTGTTCCTCATGCAGATGAGTCACTCATCAGACACTTGCCAAGGGGCTCCTGACAACTTTTCCTGCACAGCAGGGGCAGGTGGAGGCAGGTGCATGCACTCAGCTCTGTTTCTGTCTTTATATAGCAAGGGAGAGCCAAAAAGGACAGAGTCCAGACCCCAGAACATCAGGAGGTCGTAGATAACAGCTCTAGGTCCTAGGAGGTCTTAAATAACAGCTCTGTTCACATGTCTGTCCCAACAGTCATCACTGGAGGCCTTCAAAGGCCAAGTCCAGCTCTCCAGCTGATACTCAGTCCCCTCTCCAGCGGCTTGCAGGCTGGCATACCTGCAGTGATGGGGACTCACCACTCACTGGGCAACTCTGGAGAGGCTGGGGAGGGTCCCCCTCACAGCTGAGCTAAGCTGGCCTTCTCCAAGCCCTGGCCTCTGAGTGTGAGTTCTGCCCCCGGGGCCCTAACTGTGGTAGTGGCCTTTCTACCCTGGGTATTGCCTCCTTCCTCAGTCAAGCCCCTTGTCCCTTGGGATCACATGCTCCCCCCCACCCACCTGCCTGGGACACCTTTTTCCTCACCCTCTGCCTGGTTATCTCTAGCTCGGCGTTCAGGTCTCTGCTCCGATGTCCCTTCTTGACCTCTCTGGGGACAGTTGGTCCTCCTGCACCCAGGACGCTCTCTCTCAGCTCCTACTTTGTTTATTGGGTCATCTTTCCGTTCCCCCCCTGCCTTTCTACCCAGGTGGCAAGCTCCCCGGGGGCAGGGCCTGCTGTGGTCTTGCTCACAACGGAGTCTCTGCCCAGTGCTTCCCCAGGAGTGAGCTCTGTGTGCGTTTGCTGACCTAATGCCACCTCATCTTTCATGGTTTTCCTCCTCTTATGCTTCGCGACCTCAATTCCTGACCCTTTCCCTGTGCTGCTCTCCCTGACCTGATCAAGTTCCTCTGAAAGGCTCAGGTTGGTGGCCTGCCTCTTCCATGCTGCTCCACGCCAAGTGTACAGATGGGAGAGGAGACCAGGCCTATCCCTCCCTGCCCAGGAGCTCACCCTGCTTTCAGAGAGCCTCGGCCTACAGCAGCTTCAGGGCAGACCCACTGGCCTTCCCACAGTGGTTTTCCTTCTGCGTTTGCCTCACCTGCAGTGGGGAGCTTGGGTATTTGTGGCCGACGGTTTTGCTCCAGAGGCCTGCCTTGCCAGCCTGCCAGGGCCCAGCATGGAAATACAAACCCATATTCTATGCCTATGAATTATTTCCAAGGTATGCAGATTTGCACAGCCAGCAAAGCTGACCTCCAGGTGAGGTAGCAGAAGTTGGGCCGCTGGTCTTGGGCTGCTGCAGCCAGGGTCTGCTGCATCACAAGAGATGTGGCTGTGGGCCAGCAGGCATGCAGGGCTGAGGAGCAGGCTGAGCGAGAGCCCTCTTCTGCATACGTGGTTGCCAGAGGTAAAGGTAATTACACAGCCTGCCAGCCGAG
The DNA here is from genome assembly GCF_028878055.3 of Symphalangus syndactylus. NCBI lineage: Eukaryota > Metazoa > Chordata > Mammalia > Primates > Hylobatidae > Symphalangus > Symphalangus syndactylus. The sequence goes on along the minus strand of NC_072433.2, from coordinate 18,855,130 downwards.
CAGAGCACTTACTCTGAGGAGGGCCGAATGGCCAGTTAGTGGCCCTGGGGTCAGGATGAGAGCTTTCTAGTGTGAGTTACTTTCATCTTCAATAAGGCATCATTAGCCCATGTGAGAAGCAGGGGCTCCCCTCACACCCAGTTGCTCATCCAGTGATTAGGGATGTCCGGGCTGGGGATGTCCAGCTGGCCTGCTCCAGCCAGGCTGATGCTTCTCTACCAAGGGCTCCAGCTGTGGGGCCCCAGCAAGGCACTTCCTCTGCCCCTGTTTTCTCAAGGCCCCCTGGAGGCATGCAGAGACCCTCTGGGATCGCTGGCCACAGCTGCATGTCTGGACTCCTCCCCTTGCCCGTTGTATTTCTCCATGTCCTTCATGCCCTCAGTGAGCAACACTGACCAAGGCCTTCCTGGGTGCCATACTCCATGCTGAGCAGGACTGCAGGATGGGTGAAGCAGCCTCTATCCTAAGGGAGCCTGTGGTCCCTGAGGGGGAAGGACAACAATGGCATGGCACAGGGTGATGGGGCACACACAGAAATCTTCATCATCACCCCCACCGCCGCCATCATTGACCTGGTTAATGTTTGCCTAACACTTACTATAGGCAAAGTCTCATGCTACTAATCACTTTACATTAAGTAGCTCCTTTAGTCTTGAATAACTTTGTGCATGGTTGTTATTCCCATTTTACAGATGGGAAACTTAAAGCCCAGTTTAACCTCTGGTAGGGAACTGTCCAAAGTCACACAGTTAGTCAGACGCAGAATAAAGATTCAAAACCAGGTCTAGCTTGGACTCTAGAGTCCACACTCTTAATAATCAGGCCACAGCCTTGTTAACCCAGGGCTGTGGGTGCACAGAGGAAGGTGTGTGGGGCTTGGTGGAAGAAAGAGAAATTGAGGAAGACCTCCTGGAGGAGAAGACCATTGAGTTGGGGCTTGAAGTTTAGGGAAATCACTGTGAGGACAGTGAGATTCTCTTCAATGGAGAATGCAGATGTGTTGCAAAGTTTGTTTAAATGCATGAGAAAGTTCTAGAATCAGACACACCCACTAAATCCTGAGTCTGCTACCTGCGGACTATGTGACCTTGGGTTAGCTACTTCTCTGAGTTTCCGTTTCTTCATCTGTGAAATTGGACATAGTGTACAGTGCTGACACATGTTAAATGCTGGGTATCACTTTATACAACTGGAATACTAAGAGCCTATTACTAACTACAGTGATATTGACAAGCGAAGTCATTCAAATGGAACACTGACTGTGAACCCCGTCCTCCAGCACTGTCCTCAGGAGACTCGGCAAGCTCACGTGGCAGTGGGCTTCTTGAAGCCCTCTCTATACACTTGAAGTCAGGACAGCACCCCCACCTCTGTCTCTGGGAGGAGGTGGTGAGACTCACACTTTCTCTCTTCCAATCTTCTTTTCTTTTTTTTTTTTTTGGAGATGGAGTCTCTCTCTGTTGCCCAGGCTGGAGTGCAGCGGCGCCATCTCTGCTCACTGCAAACTCCGCCTCCTGGGTTCATGCCATTCTCCTGCCTCAGCCTCCCGAGTAGCTGGGACTACAGGCGCCCACCACCACACCCAGCTAATTTTTTGTATTTTTAGTAGAGACGGGGTTTTGCCATGTTAGCCAGGATGGTCTGGATCTCCTGACCTCATGATCTGCCCACCTCGGCCTCCCAAAGTGCTGGGATTACAGGTGTGAGCCACCGTGCCCGGCCCTGTCTTCCAATTTTCAATTCCTCCCTTGGCCATTCCAGCTTTAACTGTTTTGTGCCCTTGAGAAAATGAGGGACCAAGGGCAGTGAATCAGTTCTTCGGCCACTTTATTTGCAAATCCTGTGTGGGAAAACCAGTGTCTTCCTTTGGGGTAGGGGGAGTCACTGGCACCTATAGTCTTGGCTTCAGCCAAAACTGAGACCAGCCCATAGGCATTGCTTGTTCTCCAAATTCAAGAGCCAAGTAAATTCAGATAAAATTTTTGATGAACCTCATGCTATTTAAAATCTTGTTACTTACTATCCAAAACTCAGGAATGAAATGGAGTAGAACAAAGCAGTATCCTTGCCATCTAAGCTCCTTGTCTGAACTCACCCTACCTAGATAAAGAGCCAGATAGATCTGGGTAGTGAGGATGCTTGCGGTTGTTTATTTTACCATCCTGCTCAACACAGGGTGGGTGTGAGGATTGGCTGAGATAGAGTGTGTGCAAGTCTGGTATGGGGCCAGGCACTATTAGTTCCAAAGGATAGTGGTGTGGTAAGTGAAACTGCACCATCCCTTCACTTTGCAACAGAGATGGTAAAAAACAGATGTCAATTCACCAGATGACCATATCATCTGTTTCATAGAGTTGCCCTGGCTGTAGTGGTAGTGCTGTAGATTAAAACACTGTTTTCCTTTCTGCTTGCCTGGAGCTTACACATGTCAGAGGTGAGGAAGGGTGTCTGGCTCCCCTACATTCAGCACCCCAGGTCCTCCTGACACTCCGCCTGTGTGGTCACCGGACCTTAACACATGAAGCCCTTTATCCTGCACTGCTAGCTGCTCAAAACCTTCCCATGCATCCAATACATTCGTGGGCTTTGATCTCATAGGAGTAATTAAAAGGACAACTATTTTCTAAAAAGCAGAAGAAACTTGCAACGAATTTAAAGTGAGAAAAATCCTTGTTTTAGCAACATGTTTTCCCCAATCCCAACCTGAGCACTCAGAACAGTGCAAAAACCATGCATTATCGAGAAGCTTTTTAGATGAGCAACTTTGAGGTTAATTTACTGTGATGAACAGACAGGGCCAGCACACACCTTGCTTATGATGACCCTGGAGCCTGGGTCTCTGCCATGGCAGGGACAGGTGGCACTACTCCTTGTTGGGGTGGTGGGGGGTGGCGTGGGGAAGGGGAGGCAGAGGGCACGTGCTGGAGAAGGACACTGAGCCTTTAGTTCCTAGATCAGCCTGTGGTTTGGGAAGCCAAAACAACGCAAAGAGAATGTTTAGTTGACAAAAGGAGGAAGCGGAGGCACCCTCATATTTCATTCCTGTCCCTGTACAGACAGAGGCATTTGGGAGCCTTGGTTCCATCTGACAATCAGAAAGAGACTTAACTGACTCCCATGACTAGGCACTGCCTGCACCCTAGAGGAGAGTCACCTGTTCCTCAGAGCCAGGAAGGGGGTACAGCCCCATCACGAACCAGCTCAGCACAGACAGCCACCAGCTGTGGGACTCCTAGCATCACCCCCCACCAGCTGCAGATTCTGGCAAGCATGGCCCAGCCAGGGCCAGGGCAGCTGCATGGGAAGACATGATTTAGGAGACCACCCCCACAAACCTCAAAAACTGATAAATACAACTGTCTTCTCTGGGTAAAACAGCCCCGAACCCACCGTCCTTTAGTAAAGTGATTGACTCTGCATCGGTAGGCTACTGGGCTGGAGTCACCCCACAGACCTCACCCTGCCTTATACCCAAGGACACCAGCAAAATAGAGACTAGAAAATAAAATGCTAATGCCTCAACCTCTGCCAGCCCATCAGCTGTAGTTTTTAAAATTAAATCCAGAATGTTGTTGCTGAAATGTTTGAGATATTACTTTCTGGGTTTTAGTGAGATTTCTTTAATGCCCATCGATTGCTGGGTAATAACTTGTACCTATATGTCTCATTTCAATTACCTATTTAAAATTCGCTGAACCATAAATCTATTCCCAGTGCTATGGGAATTTAGTTTAGAGTTCCTGTGACTTTGAAAAACCATTGATCCCCATATGCTCCAAGTGGCTGCATGTCAAGCCTTTATAGTGGGGTTTAACTCATTTTGCGCTTCCTTAATGGCTGTGAGTTTACGTTTTATTGCATATCTATTATTTGGGCTGGGCTGTGATGAATGGTTTGGCTGTCTGGTTCAAAACAAGTCTAAGGCGACAGCAGAATCTAATTTGCTTTAAAAATGGTGATTATAAAGCTTTCCAAATAATAATCCAGAAACGAAGGGAGCTGACACCACATTGCTCTGTTTGAGACACGTGGCTGGAGGTCAGGCAATGACGTCCTTCCCTTTCCAGGGTAGCTCATGTTTATAATGACCTTACTAGGGATGCTGGAGAGGCCTTTTCTTTCATCATAGCAATAGGAATGCTTCCATTTCCTTGAGAGCAAAGCCAAGAGCTTGGTGTTTGGGCCCAGACCCATTCATGGGAACTGTGCTCATAAAGCAGAGGCTGCTATGGTACCAGGCACCAAGATGGTGCCCAAGCAGTGCTATAATCTGCTTGATGATGGCATCTGGGACATTAAGTAATGATTCCCGGTATGCCCCACAAGTCCCTGAAGTCCAGTCTTGGCCTCTGGCTCTAAAAATGCACTGAGATTTTCCTTCATAACTCCTTTGGCAGAGGGGTCCTAGGCTCAGAAAGCATTTTTGGGAATGTCTTGGAACTATCCCCAGAAAACATGCTGCTGCTTTCCTGACTCGGAGAGCTGCCGTTCCTATAACCTACCCTAGCTGCTCGAGCCTACTCTTGTTCATGTTCCACGGAATCATCAAGGAGCCTCAGTGAGGGGAGGCGGGTGGGGAGGATATTGCCAGAAGTGGACTCCAAGGGCAGGAGAGAGGGTCTTGTCCAGTGATATGCAGGTCAACGTTTGGCTCCCTAGAGAAGAAAAAATGTCCCCCCTTTCCCCTTTTTGGTAGCATATGTGTGGTGTGAATTTCTATGATGTAAATATTCCCAACGTGGCCAATTTAAAGCAACCAAGTGTTTAACTGTTTGCTGCAAAATTCCTGAAAATTTAACAATGAGCTCTCATGAACCAGGTGTGGGGAGTTGTGGATACTTCCACACATTCCAAATGTATTTCCAGATGTATTTCTGGAAATAAGCTGTTTGGCCCACAAGACAAACACCTCCGCAGCAGGATAAGCCTACCAGTCACTCTCACCTTATTATGAACCAGCATAGGCAGGTATGAGTTTGACGAGTGGGCGGGGAGGAGGATGACGGGGACCCTGCACAGTCACAATAAATCAAGCAAAGCTCTGGAACCCGGGGGTGGACTTTGGTACTAAGGATGATATGAACTGGAAAGGCCCCTGCAACCACGTCAAGCTCATGGACACTTCCCATAGGGAAAAATCATGCTTGTTTCTCTCCTCTTATGTCATCCTAGTGCCTCTCTATTTGCCACGAGAGCCCTTCTTGCCAACAAATCACAAAGATCCCTCTTCAGGCCTTGTGAAGGTGTGGAATAGCAACAGCCCAAAGAGATGTCACTCTGAAGCAGGAACACTTTGCTGGAAAATGGGAGTCCAGGTAAAGGCTGGGGTTGAGGGAGGATACCAGGCTCTGTGGCTCAAGGTACTCAGTGCCCCTGGGGGTGGGGAGGGCTTGCACTTAGGAACTGTGAGCTGGCAGGTCACACCCAAGGGTATATGCATTGCCCGCTTTAAGCAGAGCTTGAACATCTTCTAATGTAAGGGGCTTCATCTCTTTTGGGCCAAGGATGTCCCCTTTAGTCTCCAGCATGGGCCCAGCACCACCCTTTCCTCTCCTCTCTGCTGACCCCTGCCTGGAGCTATGCACGGCTCTTGTATCTTGCATTTCTTGTAAGTCCTGTCCCAGCACCACCTCTGGTTAATGTAATCTCTTGGAAGATCACCTCAAGTAAAAGATACAGGTCCTGAAGGCATCTCATCCACTTGCGTACGCACCAGGCACTCCCTGGAGGGGCACTCAGAGTATCTCCTCTGTTTTCAAAGAGCACCCACTTTCCTTTCTTCTCCAGGGATCCCCTGCCTCTCTTCACTTTGGACCCTCACTCTCCATTGTCCTTGGGTAGTCGCTGCTCCCTGCTGCTGCATGGCCAAGCCTCCAGGCCCTCCTGCAGGGTGTTTTTCTCCAGGCAGGGCTCCCCACATGGCCAGGCCCTAGCCTGAGGATAGCCCTAAAATCTGCTTCCTTCTCCTTCAGTCATAGAATCCCCAAAGGGTGTTCACAGTGCCCTCACAGCTATGCTTCAATTACAGTCCTGGGCCCCTCAAAGAGCGAGAAAAATCTTTATTCAAAAGGAACAGGGCAAGCCCTCTCTGGCCCCATCCACTCTCCATTTAGTCCTTTCTTAAAGCTCAGGCTTGTTGCAGAACAAATTCACCAGCTTTCCTCTGTATAAGAAACCAACCTGGGAGACAACTGAGGACAGACTCCAGGCACCCAACAGCATTTTGGTGCAGGAGCACCTGCGGAAATAAGCCCTTTTCCCACTGGGACCCAACTTACGGAAGGCCATGTAGAACTCGCGGAGGGTCAGGGAGCTGTCACTGTTGTAGTCGTCAAATCGGAGGAGGTCACCCGGTGAGCAACCAAGTAAGTCTTCATCCAGGTCCTGCTTCTTCAGCACATGCTGTGGGGTGAGGAGGAGAACGAGGCCAGAGTCAGGTGAGTTTAGAGTCATGGGCGTTGATGAAAATGACTCAGGCCAAGGGGGAATCCAGGGACAGCTCAGTGGGCCTTGAGGGGCACCTGAAGCTCTTTGGTTTTGTCTTGTCTGACTCCTTCATTTTATGGATGAGAAAACTGGGGCTCAGAGAGGGGAAGTGGCTTCCCCAGGTTCACACAGAGCTTGGGGCAGAGTCTAGACTAGAGCTCAGGTGTGTCTTTTCCTTGTCTTGGCAGATAGACCCAGATAGTCTGAGATGGGAATCCTTGAGGCCACCTGCTCTACTGCTGTGTGCTATAGATGGGGAGACAGGAGAGAAAAGGCCCCATCAGATAAACCCAGCAAACAGTGGCTGAACTCAGTGTGGGGACAGAGGTCCGCCAGCTTCCAGCTGCATAGAGCTGGAGGTCACTGCTGCATCATGCACTCACCCACCACCCATCAGCCCTTACCCATGGCAGACAGTGCTGCCTGGACACAGCACATTCCCAGACCCCTCCGTTCTATCCACCTAGACCTGAGCTTCGCCCCTGCCTGCCCTGTCCTGCCCAGGACACAGATGTCCACCCTTGTGACTCTGGCACGGAGAGTACAGATATAGGCTGTCATAAACTCCTCTCTGGTTGTGGTCTGAGCCGTAAGACACACAGGCTGCCCAGCATGATCAGCCACATGTCCCGAGGTAACTAAGGGTAGAAATTCCAGGCACCCTCACTCAGCTGGAGCTACAGCCAGAAGCCAGTGTGCTTGGAACTGGAGGTCTTGCAGGGAAAATGCTCAGAAGGAAATCTCAGAAGAAAGAAAATGATTTTTATTTTATTTTGGTGCGGGGGAGGGGGGCAGAGGCATTTTCTCTTTATTTAACATTCTCAGCTTGGTCTGCTGTATTAAAGGCAATTTAATGTGATAATGTTAAAAAAGATGACCCTTCACCAAGCAAGTAAGAGTGTTCGATAAAAGGGAGATCAACCATAACGCCTGAGATCAATCTTCCAAAGATGGAAATTTCCCTTTGTCTATTTCTGCATTGGAAATTGATTAACTTTTTATAGGACTGACGAGTTTTTCCCCAGCACCTTTGATTCAGTGTCAAGGAAAGGCCCACTTTAGCCAGGCTCTGCTTGGCAGATTTATGAAATGGACTTTAACTATATTAAATTTTAAAGAGGAAATCACTGTCCAATTACCACACTTGTTAATGGCTTCAGGTGCCTCAGGCCACATATCTGCCAGGTTAGAATGAAGTGCCTGCTAAAGTTCTGTTTACCTGGAGCCGTGTGGGCCTGGATACCAACAGCTCATAGTGGCTTCTGTTCAAGACAAGCTGATGCCACCTGCCCTTGGTGCTCTCTACTCAGTAGTTTGAGGAATTGCCAGGTGGTTCTTCCTGCAGGTAGCTGTAATTATCAGGACCTGGGATTTTCCCAGAGCAGCCTGAGTCACCTGTAGGTCCCTGGCCCCACCCCTTGGGGTCTTAGCCAGAGCTGGGGCCTACTGCTGATGGAGGTGGTGACATGCTGGCAAGGCGGTTGCCCCGGGGGCTATGGGCAGCAAGCCTTCTGGGATGCAGGCCTTGAATGGGCTTGCGCGAGCCGCTCAGGTATGGGCGAGCAGAGCGGAGTCATCTGAGATTCCCAACGTGCTTCCTGGAAGCAGGCTCAGGACTGGCTGGAACGGAGGGCCTACGTTCCAAAGCTTCTGGTGGCTGCTCCTTACTAGGGTTCTGTGGGTACTTGCTGTCCCTACAGACCTTGAAGGAACCATGCGGTGCCTCTTGGTGGGAGCCATTCTCCCCAGGGAGATTCCAAGTGCCCTGAGGAGAGCAGGTGCATACATGTCAGCCTACCAGGGTTTCATCTCAGTTCCATCATGTCCCAGGCAGTGAACAACTCAGGCAAGTTGTCTGATTTCTTAGAGCCTCAGTACCCTCATCTGAAAATATCTGTGAAGTGGGATAATAGTAGTCCCCTCCTTACAGCAGAGGATGGTCAAAAGATTTAAGGAGGAAATAATAATAATAAAAATGATGATGATGGCAACAATACTGATGACTATCTCTATTGAAACACACCTTGTGGCCAGGCACAGTGGCTCATATCTGTAATCCCAGCACTTTGAGAGGCCAAGGTGGGTGAATCACCTGAGGTCAGGAGTTTGAGACCAGCCTGGCAAAATGGTGAAACCACATCTCTACTAAAAATGCAAAAATTACACTTTGGGAGGCTGAGGCAGGCGGATCACGAGGTCAGGAGATCGAGACCACGGTGAAACCCCGTCTCTACTAAAAATACAAAAAAATTAGCCAGGCGTGGTGGCGGGCGCCTGTAGTCCCAGCTACTCGGAGAGGCTGAGGCAGGAGAATGGCGTGAACTTGGGAGGCGGAGCTTGCAGTGAGCCGAGATTGCGCCACTGCACTCCAGCCTGGGCGACAGAGCGAGACTCCGTCTCAAAAAAAAAAAAAAAAAAAAAAAAAAAAAGCAAAAATTAGCTGGGTGTGGTGATGTAAGCCTGTAATTCCAGCTACTTGGGAGGCTGAGGCACAAGAATGGCTTCAGCCCGGGAGGCAGAGGTTGCAATGAGCCAAGATTGCGCTACTGCACTCCAGTCTGGGTGACAGAGTGAGACCGTGTCTGAAAAAAAAAAAAAATAAAGAAAAAGAAACATACCACATGCCAGGTACCACTCTAAGTCATTCACTATCTTAGCTCATTTAACCCTCATGATGACTCTGTGAGGTTCACAGCTGAACACAGAGGCACAGTGAAACGACATTGTCTCCCAAGGTCCACTAGCTCATACATGCTGGAGGCAGCACTTGACCTTAGGCAGTTTGACTCTTAAGTCTGCATTCTTTGCCACTGTCCTACATAATGAACTCTTCTGTGTTTATTAATCATAGGTCAAGGGCCTAGCTCAATGTCAAGCACATGGCTCAATGAATGCTAGGGCACTCCCCACCCCACTTCTTCCCAATGACCGGGCCACAGCCTTGAGAAGGTCCCTGTGCCATGTTTAAGATTTCTTTAAATTGGCATCAAAGGTGGGGACCTGTCTTTATTATCCATCCACTGGGTGGACAGTCTGTGGTCACAAGAAAAAAGCTGCCCACAGCCCCCCACCACCCATCTCGGGGAGGCTGATCTCACTCTCCTTGCAGATCTTGCACCTGCCTGGTGTGGCTCTAGGGCTACAGACCCTTAGAAACAAACCAGTAAGCAGAAGTAGGAATGCAGTCCCCTCCAGCCCACCCCAGCTTTTCTACCATCAGGACCCTACAGGCTCCTCCCTGCAACTGGCAGTGGCTGTGGCCCCAGTGAGTGAGGTCACTCTTTCCTTGCTTTCTATACTGCAGACACTAACTACCCCTGCACCACCTTGCAGCTCAACGAAGGACATGTGTGCTGTGTTGAACACTGCAGTCTCAGGGGAGGGAGGCAAACAACAGGGTGTAATGCAAGTGTTTTCCCACACGAGAGCAGGGCTTGATGGGGGTTGACGGGTAGACACAGGGTTTTCTGCAAACAAGCAGTCTGAGGTTTGGGTTCTTGATCTTTGGATACTAAGGAAGTCCTAAGGTAGAAGACTTGGGGACTTCCAGGTTATAGCTCCAATGGTGTTCAGTGGAACCAAGCACTGCCTCCTTGTAACTTTTCTGCTGAGTAACTAATCCTACTCAAGGAAGAAAAGATTGATTTCCTAGTCAAAACATCAGAGACCAGACCCTCTGAAGTGAGTTTTTTGCCAGATAGCTGAGAGGGCCTGAAAGCTTGTTTGTAAATAGAGGCTAAAGGTGGCTGGTGGGAAGAAGAACCTGACCTCGTTTTGTTTGTGAGATGTTCTCAGAGGTATTGAACACGCGCTCTTAGACACCAGGGCGCCGGGGTGGGAAATGGAAAACTGGATTCCTCCATAATGTGACTTTCACTGAACGCCATGCCCACCTGAGCCAGTTCCGAGCTGCTGAGATGGCCATTGCCATCTGCATCTAAGTCCCTGAACAGAGATTCCACCAGGAGCTGCTTCTGGGAGGCAGGGTCTTGCCTGCTGTCTCCTTCTTGGAGTGGCTGCAGGCGGGTCTGGAGCGCCAGAAGGACATTCTTCAAGCGGGCATAGCCGGCCATGGTGCACTTGTCACCTGAAAGAGAAGGTGAGGTTATTATAGTGAGACTCATCCCATGGTCTTGAGAGAACATTCTTGCTGTTGGTCCATTCATCTCACTCACAAATAGTCACTAGACTTTCACTATGTGCAGTGCATGGTGCAACTGTAGTCGATGGGACTTGTGTTCTGCTCACCAATCCATCCCATAAATATTGATCGAACATAGAATGCATGCTACACATGATGCAAATGCTGGAGGGAAGCTGTTTGTCCATCTGACAAATATTTATTGAGCACCTACTACAAGCCAGACCAGAGTGACTGCCAGATGGAATGGGAAATTCTTCCAGCGGAATATAAAGCGGCAGCCCCACAGAGGCTTTAGGAAAGCCGCCCCCAATTCCATTTTGTAATCGCTGGTTTTTGCCTTAATCCTACCTTAAAGGCTGCTTTTGAATACTTGGCCTCCTAGATTAGGGAGTTTTAGTTAACAGGACTAATAAGCCCTGCTTACGTTAATTAGGCACCCTCCCAGAGCTGGATTACTTCAAAACAAACATGTCCACAAGTCTATGACCAAGAAACAAAAAGAAGCTTTACAACGTTAAAACCGAAGCACACAGCTCATTTTATCCCAGACGTGCTTGCTGAACGGCATCAGAACCGTGCAGTGTTTGGGGAAGTAAGGCCTGGGATGCATTGCAGCATGGCGTAGTTTATCTTGCTGGTGACGGGCTTCTAGGATGGACATCACACAGGGCATGGCCCATACACTGGGACTGCAGGAGTGTCAGCGGAGAGGGCAGCCCCTCCAGCTTCCCATCTCCCTGGGGGATGAGTACTTCCAGCGCCTGGCTTTGCTGAATCCTGGAGAATAGGCATGGGCTCCTCACTGACCATTCCAGGTTGAAGGCCAATGGGTTGCTGAAGCCTGGGGCTCTTCTCCTTAATTCCAAGGCCAGTTTAGGGCCTGAGATAATATCCCAGAGTTGGAGAGTCAATAGCAAGGAGCGTTAGAGAGCATGAGCTCTGAGGTCCCCTGGGTTTGAGCTTCAGCTCTGCTGCCATCAGGCATGTAGCCTTGGGCAGGGTGCCTCAGTGATCTCATCTGTGAAGCAGAGATATCAGTGCCTCCCACACAGGGTTGTTACGAGGATTAAGTAAGATGTGCACATACAGGCCTTTGCACCAGCGTGGCACCCAGTAAGAGCTCATAACATGATAGCTACTCTCTCCCTTGTCATTATGGGAACCATATTTACTGAAGAGCAACCATCAGGGAAGCTACTGGGGCGAAAGGGATGATGGGGAAGTCTGTCTGTCTGTTTCTCTCTTCCTCCCTTCCTCTTTTCCTCCCTCATACCCTCCCTTGATAAGCCTGGACAGCCCAACCACTTTTTCTTGTGCTTGTTTCTATTTCTAGATTTTCTTCCAATTTGGGGTCAATTGATTTCCGTCAGAAACAGATGCCCATTACCATTTCCTCTTGCATGTTTATTTAGAAAAAAATCAATTGTTGTGTTCAATATAATCAGATCTATTTGCTCTCTGGGAGTCTTCATGCTCTGACAAGAATGCCTCTCTCCCACCCCCTCGTCTTGCTTGCATCCCTCTTTTGCCTGGTAGGATATTGATTCCTGGGAGTTCTTGGGGCCTCCAGTTGGCAAACCCAATTCTCAAGTCTGTAGAGCTACATGGCACTGAAAATAGTGGCTTTGTCCCCCTACAAAACTTGCTAGGTTTTTCCTTTTTCTGGGCCTGGATAAGGATCAGTTTTGGGGAAGGGGAGGAATGGTTTTGCCTGAGTCTAGCTTCTCACTCCCTGAAAGAAGCTGAAATTTGGTCCTGGCAAATAGACCAGAAGTGGGGGTACAGAATGAAAGTGGAGGTGGGGCCGGAGGCTGGGGTAAATGGAGATGGATGTGTGCCTGTGTGGAGGGTCTGCAGGAACCAGCATTTCTGCAGCCCCCAGGACTTCCTGGAGCGGGGGCATTTATACCCAGATACTGAAAAACTGATGTACACAGCAGGTGGATATGGTGTCAGGAAGAGGCTGTACTCAGAAACATCAGTGGGCAATCAGGCTCCGAAGAACATGCCGCAGCAGGGCCACCTGAAGGTGAGGCCAGGCCGGGTCAGAAGGGCAGGATGCCCCATCCTTGTAGATCCCCCCAACCTTCCTCCTGGACCTTGGTGGGGCATAAACCACTTCTGGGCTGTCTGCTGCCCTAGGCAAGATTCCCTTCTGGGAGCCTCTTGTTTCATCTCAGGACCCCAGTGGCCAGGCCGGCCTAAGCATGGAGAGCGCCTTGGGAGTTCTTGGGGTCACCAGCTGGCAAACCCATTTCTCAAGTCTGTAGAGCTACACAGACTGGGTCCCCCTGTGAGCAGGGGTCTGCAGCTAGACAACACCTCCAACACTGGCAGGCGGGGGAAACCATCCAGGTGGGTCTTGCTGGGATGGAAGTGGGGTGCTGTGGCATCCTCCCCAAGCTCGGCCCCACCTCACATCCTCACAGCTGCCCGTGAGCACAGACTTCTGGCTGCTTCACCCTGGCAACTGCCCAGCAGACACTTTCTGGTCAGTAAGGTATGTGCAGGTCTAGAAGTCAAACATCTGGGGGAAAGGGGTGGGTCCTCCAGGTCTCCAGCATCAGCTCCCTGAGCCCACGGTCCCACCCCCTGCTAGGGCCCACACTGGCCAGGCCTCTCCCATCCTTTTACCAGCATTTATTTACATACTGTGTGCCCGATGCTGGGCAGCTTCTAGTCCTGGGCACTGTGGGTGCCTGTGGTGGGAGGCCAAGGGAGGGATGTTCAGGATGAGACCTGTAGGATGAGGAGCTGTGGGAGGAAGCAGAGGGAAGAGCAGGCCGGGAGCAGGACTGCGTGTGCAGGAGCCATGGTGTGGCACGTCTGGAGACTGGCGAAAGCTGGTGTGGCTGGGCTGGAGGGGCTGAGCCAGGTGGAGAGTGAAACAAGACAGGCAGGAGAAGGCAGTGGGACAACCCAGGCAGAGCCTCCAAGGCCATGGGAAGTGTGTGGCACCGCACATCATGCTGTTCAAAACTTACTTTGTCATTTCTTCCCTTTACTGAGGGCACTCCATGCCCGGGCCAAGCTCACCACTGGGGTCCTGAGATGAACCAAGGGATTCCAGGAAGAGAATCTTAAATCCTTCTTTACCCCAGGAGCAACTGTGCTTTAATGAGTTGCAAGAGAGAACTTTGCCCAAACTCAAACCATGAAGTCATTTGTCCGAAATTACTGAGCTCCTCTGGTGCCCGATAGCACTGGGGAAGGGCCGTGGACCCTGGAGGAAAGGCGGCCTGATGCTCAGAGCTCTATTTCTGTGCAGATGATCACTCGAGATCCCAAAGTCCAAACTCTCTTTTTGGGAAGGCTTTTGAGCCTTCATCTCCAAGGGCTGCCCTCTTGGTGGCTCCCTGCCTTCACTCCCTGCCTTTGTCATCCGAATTCCACAGGGCTTGAGGTGGGGTGGGGGAAGGAAAACTTCCTTCCTTGCCTTCTTCCAGCCCCCAGAGGCAGATGCCCCAAAGCTGCAGCCTCCGGCTCAGCCTCCCTGGATAGCTTTCCTCCCTCACAGCTGGCCTTGGCTTCCAGGATAGATATCTTCTTAGCAAGGTGTGTCAAAGTCATAGGTTACCAAATTCCAGTTTTATTTTTACATTCCTGCCCCCTGCTGGTTTCACTGTGGGGTCAGATAGGAGTGACTTAGCTGTGTGGAGCACTGGACATTTTGGACACCACCGGACATGGTCTTCAGCTAAAGGCTCCCTCCCCTCTTCCAGCTTCAAACATTGGTCTAATTCTGAAAGAAATACATGCCCATCAAAGAACCACTTGGAAAGCGCAAATAAATATAAAGAAAAAGAAAATAAATAATCCTGAAATCCACCTCCCAGATGCAGCTGCTGTCAACACACTGCTGGCCAGATGCGAAGCTGGGCCCTCTCCATGAGTGACACTGAGCCCATTATTGAAATGAGCTCTTTCACTTAGTCCAGTCCTCGTCTGCTGTGCAGCCTCCGAAACCTGTCTTCTGATCTTCCTTCTGTCCTTCTCAAATTCTAATCATTGGCCGGGCGCAGTGGCTCACGCCTGTAATCCCAGCACTTTGGGAGTCCGAGGTGCGTGGATCATGAGGTCAGGAGATCAAGACCATCCTGGCTAACACGGTGAAACCCCATCTCTACTAAAAATACAAAAAATTAGCTGGGCATGGTGGTGGACGCCTGTGGTCCCAGCTACTCGGGATGCTGAGGCAGGAGAATGGCATGAACCCGGGAGGCGGAGCTTGCACTGAGCCGAGATCACGCCACTGCAGTCCAGCCTGGGCAAAAGAGCGAGACTCTGTCTCAAAAAAAAAAAAAATCCCATCATTTTGTGCAAGAAAGTGTCAGCACCCAAGGTTCATGTCTTTCTTATCTTCACCCCAGTCAGCCCTGCCCACCTGCCCAGCAATTCCACACAGGTGACTACAAGAGAGGTGGAGGGTGTGGGGGGACCGGGGGGACAACTTCAGCAGCACTGATCACTGGGCATGCTCCTGCCCAGGGGCCTGGCATTGACTATCCCCCTGGCTGGAGTGCTATTCACCCAAATCTCCACCTGGTGTACGCATCTTGGCCTCTGCTTAAACATCACCTGATGTAAGCTGGCACCCCTTACCTTCATCACTCTCCATGCCCTGACACTGTGTGCGTTGGGCCTGGCTCCCAGGGAGGGAGGGAATCAGATCTCTCTGGACAAGGGCAGGGTCCAGTCTGAGCCTTGGTCCACAGGATACTTTGCTCCTTCAGAGGGAAGGTCCCTGGGGTGTGTGGCAGAGGCTTGGGGACTACCCCACCCCTCCCTGGTGCCCCTGTGGGTGATGGTCAAGATGATGTTGAGAATGATAGTGGCAGGCCGGGTGTGGTGGCTCATGCCTGTAATCCTAGCACTTTGGGAGGGCGAGGTGGGTGGATCATCTGAGGTCAGGAGTTTGAGAGAATGGTTCAAGAGAATGCCATGAGGAGCCCTGAGCCAGGGCCCAGATCCCATTGCCAGGGCCTCTCCAGCTCAGCCTGGGATGGGGAGACTCGGAATATAGTTGAACTTCAGCATTGATTAATCCAGAGGCGTGACTCTTCTAGAGAGAAGGTGGGATGCTTGCATATAACCTTGACGTCCATGCCTTGAACGAGGCTCAGCAGCGGCTGCCAGGTTGGGACCCGCAGGGGACCTGCTTCATGAGTGGGCAGGACTGCCATGATTTGGACTGCAGAGGTTTCTGCCCACATGTTTGGAAAGTCATTTCAGTGTTTTCTCTGAGTCTTGCAGGTTTCCGCGTAAAGAGAAATTCGTGTTGTCATAAATAAGGGGATTTTGTTTTTGCCTTTGTGGTAACCTTGGCTAGGTCAAGCCTTATGGTGAGGTTTGGAGAATTTCAGGGAAGCCCCCTCCATAGCTGGAAATTCCCTGTGCTCTGAACACAGCTGCCCTTTCTCATGCTGCCCCACCCCCTTCCTGTCTTCAGACCCAATCCACCTCGTCTGTAGGAAGCCTGTCCACTTACACACACACACACACACACACACACACAGAGGACTGCCTTCTCCCTCAGCCTTCCTTTCTGCCTGCTATGAAATCCTTTCTGGGTGAGGCTTGCCCCAGCCTTAGTTTGGGCTCCCCCAAAGCAGTCCCTGAGATGAGGATCTAGGGGCAAGCAGCATATTTGAAGATGATCCCAAGAAGTGCTGGAAGGAACAGGAAGTAGACTGGGAAGGGAGAAAAGCCAACAAAGAGTTCACTCATGAGTGGGTTGCCGCTGTGGGCAATGGGGATTCAATCCCATAGGGTCCTCAGAGGGACTGTGTAGAACACACCGCAGAATTGCTCCACTGAGGTGGGAGGGAGCCGGGATATTTTTCTACCGACTTCCATCCCTATTAGCTGAGGTTGCTCTTGGAGGAATTCACCACCTCCAGCTAGCAGTTCTGGACCTCCCAAATGAGGACTGAGTCCATGCCTGAGACCAGAAAGTGTCCTCAGGCTGAAGCTGCAGGTGCCTGGGATTGGATGCTCTTGGCAAGTGTTATGGGGAATCGTCCACCCAAGCTGCACATCACCTCTGGGGTTGACCGGGAGAAGCTGGATGGGCGGCTTTCAGCATCTGCTATGTCCCCTCAATGGGATTACATGTTCTGAGCAGGCAGGAGTTGAAGTGGACAGTTCCCCATGCAGCATTACACTATGAAATGCTTGTTGAATGAGAGGACCAGGGTCCTGTGGCTCCACGGCAGTCTCATGAAGCTGGAGCCAGGGTGATGGGCTCACCCTGTAACAACCTTGTCTAAGGTCTTCAGGTGGACACAGACTTCATCATAGGCTGCCGTGTCTGCCTGATATCAACACTGCTAATGACAGTCACCACAAGGCCAGAGCACTGGATGGGGGATAAGGAGACCACCTGACTTTAGCTGTGAGACCTTAGGAAAGGCATTCACTCCCCTGCCCTTCCTACTCCTATTCACTATCTTAAAATGAGGATAATAATAGCCTCTTACTGCCTTCCAGGGTCATGGCATACAAGGAAATGTGAGGACTTAGCAAGTGGTTAGGCCAGGCCTGGGGTCTTCTCCTGGTGAGATGGGCTCAAAGCCCCAAGGGAGGGGTATGGCTCATTTGTCTTTGTCCCCTTTACTGTGGGGCCTGGGACAGGTTGGCAACTAAATCAGTGCTCATGGCTAAACAGAAGACAGAAGATGTCCTTATCCTCTCCCTCCCTCCTGACTGCCAGTGCACATGCCCCGTCTGGGGCTTCTTGGGGAGAGAGGCTGCATGTCCTGGTCAGCCTGATGCTGACAGCGTCATTGACAGGCCATGTGAAGGGCTCAGCCACCTTTCTGCCAGCCTGGGTGCCCTCCGTGCCACAGGGTTGGCCTGGCCAGCTCCTGGCCCTGGCCTCAGGCTCCCTGCCAGCACATGCGTGGAGCTCCTCCTGCCCCCAGACCAGGCCTGCTTTGGCAGATAAAATATTGATCAGCCTGCCGAGGAGCCCAGAGTGTGATCCTATTTTCATGTCAGAACTTGGTAGTGAACTACATTTATCAAGCCCGTTCTCCATGAGAAAGGTCAGTCGCAGATTCGGCTAAGTTGTTATGACACCTCATTAATCTAGTTCCCTCAATAACTGTCCCTCTTTGAAGATTCTAATGTTCTCTCATTCCCACTGCACTCCCTTCACACAGAGGAAGATGATTATAGCAGGAGAACAGGCACATCCACATTTAATTTTTGAGCAAAGGGAGATAGGTAGCAGGTAGCAGTCTCTGGAATTAAATGTCCATCAAAGAAACACTTTCTATTGCAAAACAAAGGGAAGCAAGGGAGACATTGTAAATATTCCATGAGCCACTTGTGCCCCTGCCAGACTGTGCTCAAAGGGACCATCTTCATTCTGTGGCAGGTGAAGCTCCTGTTAAAGGCATGGCTGGGGCTGGGAGACTCCGAAGAGTCAAGGGGAGGGAGGCGTTGTGTAATGTGGGCAATGTGGAAGGTGCTACACAGGCCGTCGGGAGCTCAGATTCTGAGAAGGAGACAGGTCATGTGGTCAAGGCCCAGGCCTTGGATCCCAGGGGTGAGGCACCTGCACGGTGGTGGGGCGGGAAAGTGGGCTGTCTCTTGCTGCTCTGTCCTACTCTCTCACTGCAAGGTATTTCTTCACCAACTCCTTCAGCCTCCCTCGCCTAACACACCAACCCTGCCTAACGGGGGCCCTCGTGTGCTGCCCTGTTCTCTCTCGCCAGCCTTCTCCAGCCTTCAATTTCTGTGACTTTTTCGTCCACTGTGGATCATCAGGATCCCTGTTAGACTGTGAGCTCCTCCAGGGCAGGGGGGCCTTGCTTACAGGTGTACCCCCAGCACCTGGCCCAGCACCCGCACATAGAAGAGGCTCATTCAGTGTCTGTTGCCTGTGTGACTGTGGAAGACGGGAGGCAGGTGGGCTTGGAGAGTGGCTACAGCCCTGCCCTGAAGAAGAGACAATCCCAGCCACCCTGCACCATCGTGACAGGTCTGGATCTCTGGAGGGAGCTAGTGCCTGTGTCACCCATCATGTCAGTTCCTTGGGGGGCATGCTGACCATGTGGTACATGTGGCCATGCTCACTGAAGCCCAAACCTCCATACCTCACCCAGTGGGGATACCCCAAAACCTGCAATGCTGGCCCCATGGAGTGAACTCCAGCATGGCCAGGCTGGGGGTGGTGGCGAGGTGGTCTCTGGACACTAGGTTGCATAGAAGTGTTGTGGGCACAAGGCAGCTGCCTGGGAATTGCTTCTGGAGAGGAGGAGGAGGAAAGCTTCTGCCCTCCAAAATGAATATCCAAAATGTCTTGGCATTGCTGGTCAGGACAACCCTGGATCACCCTGTGAAGAGGCCAGCCGGGCACCCTGTGCTTGAAACAGCCACCAGGTAAGGAGGCCTGTGGATGAATTTGGCTATGGCACAGCTTCAGGAAAGACCCTGTTTTTTGCCCCGGCTCTGATCAGTAAATGAGCAGAGCCGACCCTGTGGACCATCTGTGTTCTTGGGGACAGCTTTATACACAGGCAGAATGTGAGGTAAGGTGGGTGGGGGGAATCCCCAGGCCACTGCAAGACCCCAGCCCCATGAGTCTCCAGGGTGCTGGAATTTCCCTTCTTGGGGTCACTCTACTCTCAGGAGTCCCCCATTGAAGAATATCCAAAATGTACTGGAGAGGGGAATGCACGACATGGCTCAACATCACGAAAGAGCTCAGCTGCCACTGCTGGAAGCAATCCCTTTGGGGAAGGGGGCGTGGACCTAGGGGCAAAGGCATGGGGAAGGAAGACTTGCCTGGGTGGGGGATGGTGGGTCTGCTCTGAATGCCAACAAATGGGGTGAGGATCTCTCTTCCCAAATCAGACACAGGCCATCCCTGCAGAAACCACATAGTAACCAGCCACTCTCTGGAGCTGCACTCACTGGGCTCCAGCCCCTCTTCAACCTGGCAGGATGGCTAGAGCTCAGATCCCCAAACCTCACCTGAGAACCCCCCAGAGAGGCCCAGGGGAGAGACAGGACATGCCCCCAGCCTCTTGGCTGCCTGTCCCCCAGACACTAGCAACACTGGTTCCCACACTTTCCCCATCAGCCTGATAAGTCATGTCACGTGCTGCCCCGGCAAAGCTTCGATCTTCACCACCAAAGCCAAAACCTGGCTTAATTGTCTGGCACCCACATTATAGCTCAGTGTGGCTGTGTTACAGGGGCCTCAGTTGTGATGTGTCACTCTGAGGTCTATTTTGAAACTGCTAAGCTGTGCAAAGAACAAGCAGCATTTTACTCCCGGATCTAATTTAGGAGCTGCCGTAACTTTGCTGGAGTTTAGCTTAAGAGGAACAGATGTTTAACTTGATGTAAATTCATGAACATTAACAATCTTTCCGCTGCCATTTCTGGGAAAATTCAATTAACAATAAATGCAAAACCAATGGGCTTATCTTTAAGATACATTTTAGCTAACACGATGTCGTTTCACTGACACTGGTGACTGAGCCACAAAACTCTGAAAATTCCAAAAGATTGTTACACACATATGATACAGTCTTCTCACAATCCCCAAACGAACATAGACAGGTATACTGGAAGTCGTGCCACCTGGTAAGCCACTGCCGCTGTCCCCTGGGGTCTGTGACTTCTAAGTGAATGGGTCACTATCCCCTTCTCTCAGCACCCTGTGGTGGTGTTTATGCCTGTCATTGGCCTAAAACCACTGGCTACTCTAGCCTTGAAGGCCCTCCCAGTGGTCCCAGTCTGGCTCCACTGACTTCCCACTCCCTGCCAGAAAGCCCGCCTGCAGAGCTTGCTCCCAGGTGTCCCACTCCTGGCAGGCCCTCTCTTCAAATCTGACTTTTCTGCCAAGGCCCAGTTCCACAGAGCTGTTTCCATCCATTCCAAACCACACACTCTGGACCTTGGCTCTGTGAGCCTGGAGGGGTTTGTCCTTGTCTCCTAGACTGAGCTTCTTAGAGCAATGACTGCTCCCAGCATCTTTGCATCTCTTGGGTGAATAGCTTCATGCTCTTAGAGAACACTGCTAACAGGGACCTATGGTGGGCATACCTTCACCAGGTGCTGCAGCCTGCCCATGGCCTGGAGGAACTCAGCCTGTCTCCTGTCCCTTCCATCACTTGGAGCTCTCCCTGGAACACTCCTCACTCCTTAGTCCCAACACCAGAACCAGCAATGAACCAAATGCAGTCATTAGACAGATGGGAAAACTGAGGCCCAGGGTGGGGAAGGGACATGGCTGGACCACGGGGCTGACTAGTAGCAGATCCAAGTTCAGAACCCAGATCTCCTGACCCTGGTCTTTCAACCACATAACACCAGGGCCTCAGGAAACTCAGCGAAGAACCTGCTTTCCCTAGAGGAAGCCCAGGACAGGCCTAGCTGAGGAAGCGCAACAGTATGGGAGAGAGGAGAGCCGCTATAGAGTCTCACCTCCAGAAAGTCTGCAGGTCTGTTAGAAACAAATTTTCAGCTTCTAGAAGGGTAGCAAGTATGGGGTGAGGCCCGGAAAGCTGCATTTTAAGAGTCGCTGCTGATTCTGGCACAGAGAGTCCACTGAGCACACTTTGGGAAACACAGTTTTAGCAAACATGCTTACCTTCCCCCTACCCGACGGGGCTCACTTGGCCACCTTGCTTGAGAGCTGACTGGCTCTCAGGAGGGGCCTAGAAGGGAAAACTATCAGGCATTAAGTCGGAAAGAGAAGCTGGGTAATAGCTGGAGGGTGCCCGCCTCTCCGCCAAGACCCAGAGACAGAGCCGAGCAGTTCCTCCCAACATCCTGGCTCTTGCTTCCCTGCAAGGGAAGAGGGCCTTACATCAAGGCTGCCAAACTATTCTCGGTCAGTTTCCATCTGGTCTTTTCCCTGGAGTGTCCATATTTGTCATCTCAGCTAATTTTGAATTTTCTAGGTTGAAGGTACAAGGCTCACTTTGGAACCACAAACGGAGTCTGCATGTCTAAGGCTTGACATGGCCTTTTACCCAGGGTTAAACACACACGAGGCCATGCAGACCTTGTGCCTGGTTCCCCAGCTGTGCTGCACTGGAGCAGACCTAGCCGACTCCAAGGCTGGTGGCAACATCCACCTCCACTTGCACCTGAATCCGCAGACAATGCCTCATCTCAGTTTGCACCCCAGCATCAGGTCATTTAAATTAACAAAACCACCCAGACCTTTGTTAGATAAATGGTACATTTGCTCATGAATACCTGGTTCAGTTGATGTTGCTATAAAATCTGCCGTCTGACATTTACAATCCTCTCTTTTATTCCTACTAGAGAAAGCAAAATTGGTTGGATTCCTGGGAGAGGGATCCACATATACTTTTTATGGTTGACTGGCACATCTATCAGGTGGCCCCAGAGTGAAAGAGCACTGTTTGAAAACATGAATAAATGCTAAAGCCCTCCTAGTATTAAGAACTTTATTTTTTACTGTTGTGTTAGTGGAAAACCTCCACCAGCTAGATTCCCTAACAGGTCAGCATTCCTTGTGGAAGGTGGGCAACAGCTTCTTATGAACTCCGGCTCCCCCTTTGCCCTGTCCAGCAGCTCAGCCCTCCTCCCACTCTCCCTGTCACTAGCCCCAAGAACAGAAGCAGCAGTGCTGGACTAGCGGTCAGTCACCAGGCGGGGAAGTCGGAGGGGATGTGGGAGTGTGGGCGCCTTCCCCACCTCCTGTTTAATTTTATTAATTTTGTTCCCAAGAATTCCTTGGGAGGCTGCATCCTCCCAAACATCTAACTAAGGGGAAAAGGCCGGCTGTTGAGCTGGCAGTAACTTTGCTCAGCGTCAGCGACGCAATGGTGTCAGCGATGTCCAGAAATGTAGCTGCTTTGAGCTTGAGCTACTGTGGTCTTTCAGTGGCCACTAGGCTGAGTGGTGGGCACATCCATAGAGACAAGGCTGGGTCTGAGGCTGTCGCTTCCTCCGCAAGTGATCAAGATGAGGGTTACTGGCTCCAGACTGAGGCTGATGGGTCAGGCAAAGGGAGCACTTAGCTCCCATATGGACTCATCACACACGCAAGGAGTCTCTATAAACGGTCTCAACAAGGGCACTGCTGTCCCCAAGAGGCATCTTGGAATTTTGTGGGGGTGTTTTTGGTTGTCACAATGATTGGAGGGCCTTGGTGGCACTTAATGGGTGGGGCCAGGGGTCCTAGCGATCCTGACCTTCATGGTACCATCCTGCACAAAAACTTCTGCTGGCCTGGTGTATTAGTCGGGGTTCTCTTAGAGGGACAGAACTCAAAGGAGATATATATATATATTTATCAAATATTAACTTACACACCTGTAACAGGTTCTGTTTGCAGCTCTCACAAAGTCCCACAATAGACTGTCTGTAAGCTGAGGAGCAAGGAGAGCCAGTCCGAGTCCCAGAATTGAAGAACTTGGAGTGTGATGCTCAAGGGCAGGAAGCAACCAGCTCGGGAGAAAGATGTAGGCTGGGAGGCCAGGCCCGTCTCTCCTTTACACATTTTTCTGCCTTCTTTATATTCGCTGGAAGCTGACTAGATTGTGCCCACCAGATCAAGGGTGGATCTGCCTTCCCCAGCCCCGACTCAAATGTTAATCTCCTTTGGCAACACCCTCACAGACACACCCAGGATTAATACTTTGTATCCCTCCATCCAGTCAAGTTGATTTTCAGTATTAACCATCACACCTGGCATCTCATCTGAGTTTTTAAATGTCTCATTCACGGCAGCAAAACATCTGGTTACTATTACTTGAGCCTAGAATCTAATGTGTTACACAGCATTCACCCCGTTCGCCCCGGGTTTGGCAAAGGCATTCCAAGGATGCGCCTCTGCTGTCAATTGTAGATTTTGTTTACTATTTTATCAAGAATCATTCACCATTTTGGAGAATCCCATCTCTAAAGCGATGACACTTGAATATTCAAGTTGTCAACATAACAGATGTGTAACAGGTTCTGTTTGCAGCTGTTGTATTCTTAGGGTTCCATGTGTAGATGCTGACGTCTGGCCTCCATGAGTGCAGCTGGTGCCCAGATATTTACATACTGAAAGGTTTATTTTATGCTCGTCACTTTTCCTGCATTTCTCCTTTTTATCACATTGTATTAGGCTGTTCTTGCATTGCTATAAAGAAATACCTGAGTCTGGGTAATTTATAAGAAAAGAATTTTAATTGGCTCACAGTTCTGCAGGCTGTACAGGATGTATAGCGCTGGCAACAGCTTCTGGTGAGGCCTCAGGAAGGTTTTATTCATGAAAGAAGGTAAAAGGGGAGCAGGTATCTCACAGGGCAAGAGCAGAGGCAAGAGAGTGGGGAGAGAGGTGCCACACCCTTTTAAACAACCGCATCTTGCAAGAACTCACTACTGTGAGGACAGCCCTGAGGGGATGGTGCCAAGCCATTCATGAGAAACTCACCCCCATGATCCAATCACCTCCCACCGGGCCCCACCTCCAACACTGGGGATTGCATTTCAACATGAGATTTCAGGGTACAAATATCCAAAGAATAATACACCACACATATATGGGATAGAACTTAGATATATCCTTTATATCAAATATATGTCCTATTTGATGACATGTATCCATTTCAAGATAATAAAGGGGGGCTTTACAAAAGATTTGCTATAAAAAGGTGGCTTTAGGTCTGACGGGGGTAAAGACAAGTGATTTACACGAGCAACCCAAATCTGTGGCCTTACTTCTTTTCACACTCCCAGGTACTGTGATTTTTAAAGAACAGCAGGAACAGTGTGGGAGTATGCCTGTGTGTGCGTATGTGCTGAAGTGTGAGTGTGTCCCTGTGGTTATGCTGTGGACACACGTGCACCTCTGTGCAAGCTCTGCCAGCATGGTCAAAAACAGGGGGGCAGGGGATTCAGGGTCATGCCTGGGGGCCATGGAGGCTCCTGGCCTCTAGAAAGGCAGCCCACAGCAGCCCCAGAGGAAGAGGCATCACCTCCGTGCACTGGGGTAGAGAAAGCAAGCCCCGCTGAGAGGGAAAGCAGCCCCACATAGGTCCTGGCAGGGCCTTCTCCAGAACTGGGCTCTCTCCTGTCTCTGTTCTCCCAGGACACCCCCAGGCAGGGCAGGTGTGCCCTGAAATAACAGGTGGGGAGACTGGGGCAGTAGCAG
Source organism: Symphalangus syndactylus (assembly GCF_028878055.3). NCBI lineage: Eukaryota > Metazoa > Chordata > Mammalia > Primates > Hylobatidae > Symphalangus > Symphalangus syndactylus. The sequence continues at coordinate 18,830,363 of NC_072433.2, read as the reverse complement.
TTTCTGGGCGGGCGTCTCACAGGCCTGGCAGCTCATGGTGTTTCTCCCTCCTCTGTGAAGCTTCTGAGCCAAGCCAAAGAGTCACTGGGTTTTCAAGACAACAAGCAGAGATTCTGGTCCTCCTATGTGAGGGGTGCCTGGACTGCAAATCAATGCCATTGAACTGCGGTCTCCAGGAAGAACTCCCCAAATGTTAACACATTCCACATTCACCTGCGGAAGCTTTGCTGGGCTCCTGGGGTCATTTACTTTAGAAGAAAAGGTGTTAGAGGGAAACTGCCTCAGAATGCTCTCAGAAAACGGGTCTGCTATAAGCCGGGGATTCGTGCTCTTACATGAGCTTGGCAGGAAATGGCATTTCAGAGAAGAATGACCCAGAGGGTTTTAGACCTGAGACGGCTCAGAGAAATTTCCTGAGGTTTGAAGATTTATCTTAACCTCTCCGACTCGAACGATTGACAGTAAATCCCTGGTCAAAGTAAAACAAAACTCCACAACTCTGAAAGCGAACACCAGCCACTTCAGGAGATCTTTGGAGTATTTCCAGGGCTTGAGCCTCTGGGAGGAGAGTGAGAAGGCTCTCCTTCCCCGTCACCTGCACTGCTGTTCTGAGGATTATCTACATGGGAAACTTATCAACATGTGGGCAGCCCGTGGAGGGAGCTGCAGAAACCCTCATTTCTGTGAAAGTCGGTGCCAGGCGGAACGTGTGGGTTTTTCAACCTGAAGCTTCTGAGCTGATGAGCAGGCTGTGGTCCTAGCTCACATCCAGAATGCAGGGCCTGGCAGTGTGAGAAGCCGGGGCTGCCGAGGGAAGGTTGGCAGTGGGGGTGAACAGCAAACCAGGTGTGGGTCCTCCGAGTGCTCAGAAAGCCCTCCTCTTCCACCGATGGAGTTTGATTCCAGACACACCTCAGCCATAATGCATCTGCACTGCTCACTCCCTGAACACCAGGAAAGGAGCGAAAGCAGCAATCTGATGGGATTTGGCAGATGTGCTGGCTCTCACTAGACTCACACACTGAGCAATCACTCCAGCCTGCTCTCTGCCTCCATATTTATCAGTTCCTGGAGCCTGAGAATGGCCTCCTGGCTGCCTTGTCTGTCACAGTAATGGATTCAGATGCTTTGAGAGGTTCAGGACCCACAGTTGATGGGAGTGACAGGGACCCCCCTGGATTCTCCAAAGAAAAGTGTACACAGCTCAGAGAGCACCTGGGGCCGGAGAGGCAGAACCAGTGGCCTGCAGCCTGAGGGTCTTCCCATCTGAGATCCCAGCAGAAGCCCTGGGCACCTGTGTTCCTGTGGATATGGTGCAGATCACGTGTCACAGAATTAACATGTTTTGCTTCAGGATGTGTTTACCTGTCTTCCGACTTAGGCTTTGAAAATATGGTTAAAATGTTCATAAAAAACTTTCCAGGCAGAAGGGCAAATACTGAGAAATCACCTGGTAAGTGAGGCTCAAGAAATGCCACTTGATGATGTCATGGCTCCTAAGAAAAACAGGAGTCTTCAGCTAAATAAGCCAATCACACTCTCACCTCCATTTTTGTTTTTGCCACGAATGGTGCTCTCTGTTTGGTGAGCTTAACAGTCTGGTAAGAGTTTCAAAAGGGTGGGGTGAGAAACTCTTTCATTTCTTTTGGAGGCTCATGGCACCCAGTATAGGCTCAGGTGCAGAGAGGACACTGGAGAATAGGTCCTTGCACGTGCAGGCGTCCTCTCTCTCTCTCTCTCATGCACACATACACACGCACACACATTCACCCACACTCTCACACACAGCTGTGGATCTGGGTGTGCATCCCAGTGACGCTGCTTCTGTGGCGGCAGCTCAGCCGCAGCCCCATCCTGCACCCTGTTGCCTCTTGGAGGCTCCTACGCAGCCAGCCCACCACAAATCCCAGGTCATAGAGCCCAGGAGCAGGGATAAAGGTTCTGGAATGATGTAGTCCAGGCTCCTCATTTATTGATTAGGAAACTGAGGCCAAGGAACAGTGAGAGGCCTGGGGCCCCGGGCATTGGCGATGCAGCCGGGCCATTGCCTGCCTGTCCTTCTGTGCCCCACATCCTTGTTTTTTTTCTGCCCATCTCCACCTCCTTTCTCTTCTGCTTCCAGCCTTCCAGCTCTAACTGTGATGGGAGAGGACAGGAATCTCTATAGCACAAGGACCACGTTGAAACCCTGCCCAGGCATAGGGGCCTCTTACTGGGCAAATCTTATTGTCACTAACACACTGGCACATCCTGCCTTTTCCTGCCAACAGCTGTGGCTCAGAAATCAAGACGTCTATCTCATCCAGGGCTGAGAAATGTAGGGAACACAAAGGTGGGATTTCCAGGTCTTTTAACTGACAGGAATGACCTGTAGCCGATTCCCAGAGCAAGGTACCCTTTGGAGGAAGCAGAGTCACACTCAGTGAGGGCATCTCCACGTCAGGCAGAGGCTGACCTGCACTGGGCAGGGCCTCCTGCATCAGGCAGAGGGGAGTGTCTGAGACTGAAGGGAAAGGAAATCTGGAAAGATCCATGTTGCAGGATGTTCTTCAGGGCCCTCCGACACAGAGCCACGAGTACAGCTGCTCTTGGGAAGGGCAGAGTGAGCTGGACCCCAGCCTGAGCCAAGAGGGCCCTTCAATGCCCCATGTCTGACCTCTGAGGCATTGGAAGGGCCAGGCCCCACCCAGGTCCCGAGGTCTCACCTAGGGCAGAAGGAAGCCTGAGTGCCAACAGGAGATCTTTGTTTTCTGCTCCACTGGTAATTTGTATTGCTTCCACTCAAAAGTCTGTCTTCCTTTGGGCGTAGAGTTTAGAAATGGTTCGAGTTCCAAACTGATATTGCAGCCGAGTTCCAAACTGATAAAGCACCTGAATCCATTACCATGACGACAAGTTCCTAGGTGATTGCTTCAAGTTCTACATGCAGCTTCCAGTCACGGTCGGCGAGGGTCCTGCCACGCTCACTGGGTCCTTCTCTTCCACACTCACATGAAGCTTTTCTTTACCTCATGGCCTCTGCTCTCTTCCCTGTTTCCCCTCTACCTGGGCACTCCTCTAAGTGGCAGTGCTGGTGTTAGCCACCTTTCTGCTTTGTCACAGTCACACCCTCTCCTCTTTCAAAAGGCTACCTGAGTAGTGGGTATGGTTGGGTGGGTCACGCTCGAATAGAGCATGGTGTGGGGTGTGTCTGGGCGCTGGTAAGATTCTGTCTTTTGATCTGGCTGCTGGTTACGCAGATACGTTCTCTGTGGAAATGCACTGAGCTATATACTTATGATTTATTCATTTTCTCTCTGTGTTATGCTTCAATGATATGTTTATTTAAAAAAGGTAACCTGATGTTTCTCAATATGTCTGAAAGATAGCAGTTGCTTTGAGTAGACAGTATTTGTCCTCAGCCAAGCCCAGGCCTAGGTACATGAGGGAGGGGTGGAAGGTGCGGGGCTCACAGGAGAGGGTCACTGATATGGAAGTGGTGGCAGCTCATCTGGTCTCTGAGACTGCCATCCTGGGCTGGGCGTCCTGTGGGGTTTGCCAAGCAGCCTTAGGAGAAGAATACAAGGCCTAAGAGTCAGGGGATCCCCACTGCCCCAGGGCATCCTGGCCTCTCCCAATACTCAGCTCCAAGACGTATCTAAAGGAGGCTTAGTCCAGGAGCTAGGACACCTTGGGGTATCCCACACAAGTCCTGTGAGCAAGGCTCCCAAAACACCTGGCTGTCTGCATTGACACGGCACCACTTCCTCATGTTGAAGGCGTGGCTGGCTGTGGCTCCTGGCTCAGAGGTATCAGCATGGAGGCAGGTGCTCAGTTAGTCTGTTCTTGGTGATGGTTTGTCATGGGCGCTGACATAAAACTGAGCCTCCTTGGAGACCCCTGAGCACACAGGGCCAATGTGTAAGGCCTGAGGAGCCTCATCACAGGCCATGCCCTGGCCTCATCTGCCCTGCTCTCCCCTCCTGGGCTCCTCAAGGGTTTGAGGATTGAAGTATGGACTCAGGCACGGCTGGGACTCGACCTTCACGGCCCTGGCTGTTCAACTCACGTGACACAAAAGGAGACATCAAGGGTCTCCTGCCCAGGAGGAATCAAGATGGACCTTTCTGCCCCCTCCCCTCATGGTCCAGTCGTGCCTGACTGGCCGGCAAAAGCCACCCCTGGACAGGCCCAGCCTCCCTCCCTCCAGGCCTTGCCTGGTTGGCCTCCTCTCCCTGAAATGTCCCCCTATCAGCCCCTAACCTGTCCCCTGGGGACAGCTCCAATTTCTTTTTTTTTTCTAGAAAGCCTTCCCTGAACAGCTCTCCCCTCCCCTTTCTTGGGGGGGTGGCAATCAGAGTCCAAATTCTGCACCCTATAAAGCTGATTCTTCCTCCAGTATGCAGTGTGATGCCCACCAAGCAGATGGGCCCTGATGCACCAACACTGGGATCCTCAGGACAGGAAGAGTTTTGCCTTTTGCATTATTATACCCACCACACCCAAGAGGGACGCTTCTTAATTATTTGGAATGAACTAATTGATCCCAAGCTATGTGGCTTGCACTGAGGGAGCAGAGGGACCTCTACTTGACAGTGGGAGGTATTTATAACTATTCCAAATATCTGGCTTGGCAGAGATAGGCAACCCATAGCTTACCCTGCTCTGTGAATTCATGAGCATGTGAATTACTACCGGGACTTACTGTAACTCTAGATCCCAGATTGAACATAGACCAAATAGGCACAAGGCAAAGAGCTCCAAACCATAACCACAGGGCGGCAGCCCTCATCATTTTGAGGCCCTGGAACTGTCTCTGACCCTTGCCGCATCCTCCCCAGCAAAGCTGGGCTGCCAGCTCAGGGAGGAGGCAGGGGTGGGGTGGGGAATGAGCACAGCCAGCCCTGAACAGTCCTCATCACTCAACAAACAAGCACTGACCCCACCCTGCCTTCCACTGCACTGAGGTGTGAAGCGGGTGGAGAAGGGGGCGAGGCTTGAGCCCTGCTCTCCAGAAGCCCATGCCCCAGGACATGAGAAGATGTGGGCACAGCTGGCTGGGCAACTTCCCTTCTGGCTGTCTCTCTCCCACCCTGCTCCCCTCTCCTGACCACAGCCTCCTCTGCAGTCAGCGTTGAGTGCTGAGAGCTGTGTGAATGCTCTTCTGTTAAGGAGGATGAGAAAAGGATGGTATGGATTTTCTTCCCTGCCCCCATTGACCCAGGGCAGGGGTGAGAGGCTGACTGATGAACTCACTGCCTAGACTTGTCACTGGGGTCCCCACATCTTCTTCAACACATCCTCCTGCCCACTCCATCTAAACAACCCGATGGCTAGTTCTGTCCCATGGTTCCCTGCAGACCTGACCCTGTGTGCCTGTCTTTCTATTGAGCCAGCCAGGTCCTTCATCCTCCCTGGGGCCTTTTCTGATTCCCCAGCCTGTGCTGGTCTCCCTTGAGCCCTTCTAGGCATGTGGCATCTAATGCTAGAGGAGAGTGAGCACCATTTCCACGACCACACTGTGCACCCCGGGGCAGGGGCTGTGCCCACTCCTTCCCAGGCCTCTCCAGATCCATGGGGATGGCAGGCTCGCCGTATGTGCTCAAGACATGTGACCACTAATGGAATGATGAATGATTTGACCTATCACAGCAACATACCCCTGTCTCGGGAATAGGACACCTCTGGCAACTGGGCACAGGCCTGCATTCGGGGATGGCGGGCTGCAGGCCCACAGTGCTCGATTTGGGATATCGTCCTCTCCGGTAAAGTCCAGAGCCCCCAACCTGCCCTTGCACCAGCATGGGGCTGGGGTGGGCAAGCTTACTTCCAGACGGTGTGCACCAGGGTGATGAGGTAAACCATTGAGGGACATCATGATTGCCTTCTAGGTGGGGGCTTCTTGCACCTGTGACCCAAATGCAAGGCCAAAGGTACATTTTCTAACTAGGAAGCGGGCTGTTAAGAGTCCTCCGCAATGGACTCTTGCCCACACTTTACCTAGTTTTTAAATGCAGATGAGGTATAACTCACGGTGGCGGCTGGCTCTGCTTGTTTAATTGGGGTGTATTAGCACTGAATTGGAGCCCGAGGCTTCTTTGAGGAGTGGATCTGGGTCCACTTATCTGGATTGCATCCACCTGAGCAAACCGCCGTGATTATAGCTTTTAAATGACTTCCTAGAGCTAATGGATCACAGAAAATAGTGTGGGACTAAAAGTAAACATAAAATGAGGGAGTTGGCTGGCTTGAAAGCTGGGCTGCCACATGGGAACACCAGCAATAATTACATTTGAAATGCCACCCATGTCTTAGGAAATTTTTCCAGTTTATGCCTCCAAGTTTCAGGCTGGATGTTACAGAGTCGATGCTGCACACCACTCAGAGCTTTCAACATGTGCCAAGTAGCTAAGGCTAGTTGTCCCCTCCATCAGAAAGCAAACATAAGAGCTGGAGAAGCATCTTTTAAAAAGTGAGCCAAGTCAGTGGAGTTGATTTGACTTTTAAGGAGCTAGGTAGTGAGCATTTTGGAGGATAGGATACTGTCTGAAGAAATGGAGATCAAATGTGAAGACAGTCATGGTTCTTGTCTACAAAGCACTTATAATCGTGTGGCCTTAGATAAGGGGATTTGGGTGGTGAGTACACGTGCGGAGGGCATCTGGCAGGAGAGCTCCAGGGGTGTCTGTGCATCACAGGATGTATCCGAGTGTGAGCTTGACTCTCTGGGTCCCTGGTGTGCACCTAAGTCTCCCAGGTCACCCGTGGGGAGACGTCTGATTGGCAGGTGTAAATGTTGATTGAGTCATATTTCTAGATGACTCGGGTCACTCACTGGCCCTGGCCCTGATAAGGCCCTAGGTGTGTGCCCCTATCCCTGTCTGCTCCATGCTTAGAGGCCCTGGTGGGGTGTGCTGACCCATTTATGCCAGTGCACACTCTGGACTGGCTCCTGTGGGAGAACACAAGCATGGCCGTGGAACTGGCCCCCACCATGCTCCATCTTCCCACCCTGGTGTTCTCAGGCCCCTTTAAAGGTGGTCGTTGCTGAGAGTATTTGGCTGCTTGTCCTGCCCCATGCTTTTCTAGGTTCCCAGAAGCTGTGATTCTTTGGGACGTGGGGTGGCATAAGCTATACAGAAACTTCCCTCTGCTCCCCCATGGACACTTGGTTCCCTCAATCGAGGGCTGGTGCAGGGGAAGCTTGGAGCAGTGTCCACTCACTGTCCAGCCCAGGTCCTCCCTTGAGCTCCTGATGTCACAGCCCACTGTTGGCCTGACATTTCCCCACATTGTCCCCCAGGCCTCTCGACTCAACATGGCCCAAACAGAACTCACCATCAAGATTGCTCTTTCTTTCACGTCCCAGCCTCGGCCGACAACCCCTCCACCCAAGGCCCCTGCTTCCCAAATCGCACACCTGGCACGACCTCACCAACCTGCCCATCCCCAGCCAATCAGTCCTGGCTCAGGTCGTTTCTACCACTGCATCTCTCAAGGTGTCAGTTTCCTACCACTCCTACCACCTCTGCTCTAGTTCAGGAAGCCATTAACACCCCCGGATGACCGCTATGCCTCCGATCATGTCCCCACCAAATCCTCCCCCACTCAGTAGCTGGAGGAATCTTATGGGGGCTCCCACTGCCTTCCGGCTGGAGCCAGGCAGTGCCCTCCCTGACTTGCCCTGATATGTCTTCCAGCCTCATCCTTCCCCACTCACACACCAGTTCTGGCGACCCTGCACCGCCTCAGTTCCTTAAACATGCCTGCCATCACCTTGGGGCTACAACGCCACAGCTAGAATCTTACCCCAGCACCTTTCCAAGCCTCTTCAGATCCGTGGGGCTGTGCAGAGGGCTGGCTTGCAGCATCTGCTCAAGACACGTGGTCACTGATGGAATGATGACTGCTTTGCCCTATCATGGTAGTGCAACCCTGAATAGGGAGCAGGAATAGGACACCTCTGGCAACTGGGCACAGGCCTGCTCTCGGGGAAGGAGGGGTGGAGGGCTTTGGGTCTTAGCTGGCACGTGGCTTTCCTGCATGTCACTCTCCTGACCACTCCTGGCTGGGTTCAGCCTCCTGTGTATTCTGAGAGCCCTGGACACCCCCTCAGAGCATCGATCATCTCTGCTTCCTCTACTTGTCCACATGTCCCTCCCAGCATCGACAAGAGCCAACGGGGGTCCTGGCATACAACTAGCACTCAACAAACATGTGCCAGATAAACAAAGGAACGAACACATGGCTTTGTCCAGAGTTGCTTCTACTGAGACATGCACGGCCTCTAAGTTTCCTTTGACCTCGAGTCCAGGCTGCCATAGGACAGCCTCTTGGTAAACTGAACAAGAATACTCCATGCTCACAGGCCTTCCCTTTTGCTTCCCCTTGGAACCTTCCTCTAGTGAAATCCAACTCCTTTGCCTAGGTGAGAGCAGAAGAGAAACCACGACAAATAAATCCAAGTGTGAGGTGCTCTAGCTGTGAGCCCTGCCCCTGGCTAGGACCAGCCTTGATGACCTGGGGTCTGTTCTCCTCTTCAGAGACAGGGAAGGGAGCTCCACTCAGTGTGAAAAAGTATGGGGATTGGAGTCACTGTGGTTTCAGAATCCTCCCAGTTCTCTCTTTTGCTTTTATTTCCCGGCATGGGTGCTCACAGGACAGGCTGGAGGGCGTGGGGTGCTGTTTCTCCCCCACACTCGTGTTCCAGGCATGGGGGAGCTCAGAGCACAGCAGTACCCGCTTGCTTGCTTGCTGGAAGCCCAGGGCTTCTATCCCTGGGCCTCATTTCCTCATCTGTCAAATGGGGCTGATAACCTCTGTCCTGTAATCGCTATAGGAGTCAAGGCCCAGAATGATAACTTGCCTGGCCTGGCTCCAGGGGAGGAGCACCCCGGATAGCAGAGAAATACTCTTTGCATTTTAGTGGTCAGATTTTCATCCCTCTGAGGCATGGGGTGAGTGTGGGGTGTGTGGAAGGTTCTGGGGGTCAATCTCTCTCCAGAGGAAACCTCCAGGGGTTTGATCCCAGGAAGTCCACAGGATCCAGGGTAGATGTCCCCTCCCGGCAGAGCTGTGTGTGTGGGGTGCTCTTAAGGTGACTGTAATGGAAACATAAATTGACCTGCTTCAAGGCAGCCACTTCAAAATGTTGTGATAACCATTATAAACCCATTCTCTGCACACCCACAAATAAATACCTTAGTCCCACATCACATTTCCTGGTATCTTTAAAGACACCAGGAGAAGGCAGGAAGGCCATAAAAGAAACATAAAAATACAGTTGCAGATGAGCCTAAAACCCATTTCTTTGAAGCTTAATTGATGGGCAAAGCTTCTGGCCCTAGAGAACTTAAAGGCCCATCGTACAGATATTTGATTAAGCGTCCTCATATCACAGACCACGCTAAACTGGAAATCATTATGCAGTAATTGCAAATACATTAATAAAATGATGATGTGGGTTTGCTCAGGACATAAAAAAGGAATAAAATATTCACTCAGATAACTCAACAAAAACGAGTAGGCTGCCCCCGAGACAGCTAGAAGAGAGCCTCTTGAGACAGTGCCTGGCCCTCTATTGTCAAAAGCTTTTAGGGTAAGTGGATGCATAGCTAGGCTTCAAAACCACCCCAAGACCCAGGTGCGGGGTGCCTGAGGGTGCTCCAAAGTCACTGCCCACAGCAAGGGCCGCCAGCCCACTCTCATTCACATCACACAGCAGGGAGAGACCAGGCTCTAAAGACAGTGTTCCTTAGACGACTTGTGCAGACACGACCTCTCTTCGAAACTAAGAGCACAGGAGAGAGTTCACGTTCACTTTACTAGTTAACGTGAATATGTTTGAGTTCCTGCTCACATTTTTTTTTTTTTTTTTTTACTTAGGGGAAAGTAAAAAAAAAAAAAGTGTGCAGGAACTCAAACATAAAAAATATGTACAGGAATTCAAACACATTCACATTAACTAGTTAAGGTCTAAGACAAGGTCAAGGTGACTCCCTAACCATGAGCTGGCTTCCCACAGGACGTGAGTCAGGCTCAGCGGCTGGCTCTCACACCCCAGAACACGGCCTCTCCTGGCATTTCCCTTGCACGTGGTCCTAGGAATTCCTGCCAAGTCCCCGTGTGAGTGCATGTGAAGAAAGCAGCAGGGGATGAGGGAAGGGCCAGTGGAGACCTCTCAGACAGGAACCCTTCCCCCTCTCTCTCCAGTGCTCTTTTTCGAGGGGAACACAGCCACCTACCAACACCTCTGCTCTAACTCCAGGGCCTGTCACCTCTCTGTGCCATCCTCTCCAGCCCCTGCTCTCTGCTTCTCCATATCCCATATGTCCTACCAGGCCCACCTTGAAGCATTCTTCCTTTAGGAAACCCTAGGTGTCAACCTTGAATGTGACACTTATAAGCTATGTGACCTCTGGTAAGTCACTTACCCTCTCTGAACCTTAGTTCTGTCATCCACGATGCAAGAACACTAACAGTATCTTATTGATGTAGCTGCGGCCCTCCAATGCATGAAGTCAACCCCCGCCTCTCCAGCCCATAAGAGAGCTAGTACCTTTGCCACCAGGCCTAGTACCTGCTCCAGCACTGTCTCCCAGGCACTTACGGCTTCCTGTGTGATTTCTCTGAGGCTGGAGCCGTCTCCTCACTGGCTCTGGCAACTCACACAGAGCCCACTCAGGGTAGGGTCCACTGAGGCCCCAGGAATGGACAGGGAATCCGGCAGATGAGTGGCAGGAAAGGGAGCTGGAAGGAGAGCCTTCCTGTTGACAGGAGGGGGCACTGAAGGTCTGTGGTGAGGTCGCCTGAAGTTCAGGGAATGGCAGCATTGGCAGGAGGGAAACAGGTGCCGGACCCCCACGTGGCTGGAGAGAGAGGCAGCAGAGGTGGGAGGAGAAGCTGTGGGGTCAGGCTGGTCGACACCATGGAGGGGCTTAGAGGGTACCAGGGGCGGGTTGCGGAAGGGGCAGGAGAAATTTTAGCTTGGAGTCAAAGAAAACAAAACTGTGCCTCTGCCAAAGCAAGGAAGTAGAAAAATCCTGTGTCAATTATCTCTGAACAAGCAGCACCATTCATCTTCTACTTACAGCACCGCAGTGAGGAGGCAAGCTGTCAGCCTGCTCATCCGCAGCGCTTTTACCCCAACACCTGATGAAGGAGGAACATTTGGAGTCGGCCTCTGCCTGTCTGCTCTGGCCAGGGCTGTGTGTCCCATGAGTCTTTCTGGAGGGCCTACTGTGGATGTCCAGCCTGAATCAGATGCTGCAGGTGAGCTGAGCAGAGACACCCCAGACATAGGGCCAATGTGAGTTAAAAGCAAATTAACATTGTAACCCTAAACATTCCCCTTTCATGGGGACTATGAGAAAACTTGGGAAAAAGAAAAAAAAGGATGACTAGTGATTCTCAGACCTCTAACAAGGCCACATCGATTTGTGCATACCCCCTTGGTTGTTTGCCTTCACGCTGTGTGTGTTTGCACATGGCAGCCATAGAACCCGTGGTACCCAGAGTATGCCTTCCCAATAATCTCCCAGGATACCCTGGTTTCTGATTGCTCACGGATCCTTACACCATAAGGGGAGCTGCTTCCCACCATCCCTAGAAAACCCACCTGCCTGTGATTGTCCTAATGACTGTGGGAGTTGAGGCCTTTCCTTCTTCCTAGAAGCAGGCCAGGGACCACCTCTGCTGGCCCACCGAGATGAAAGATGCTCTTGTCGCACGGGTGATTATTGTGCATCATCACAAGGGCTCAGGCCACTTGTCCTGGAAAACTCTTTTATTTCAGTTAGCAAGAGGTAAAGCAGGGTGCAGATTTCCTTAGCAACTCTGGAAGAAGACAGAAAGTTCTGAGTCCCCTGTGAGGAGGACAGAGGGAGGGCTGACACTAGCTCTGATGTGAAATGTCTCCTTAGGGCCACTAGCGGTGCCAACAGAAAGCAGACATACCTTGGCTGGGCTGGACACTCAGCACGGGTGTGGAGACAGCCTGCAGCCAGCATCTGGGCTCCCTGGGAGGCTGGCCCACGGCCACCTCTCTGTTCCTGGGAACACCTGAGCAGCTCGGCAGCTTCACACAGAACGTGGAATACAGAGGACTTTTCAAAACACTGCGGCATCCTTCTGAACCCTGGCTTGAGAATCTTAGGTCTTCCAAAACCACACATATCAAAAATACATGCTTTGGTCAAACTGCTTAGCGCAGTTGAAAGAAGACTCTGACCTTATACTAGAAACAAAGTTTTTTATAACCGGGGCTGCAGTTTGGTGATGTTTGGTTGTATTCAAGGCAGTAAGAGACATTTTATCAAGGGTGCAGTTCCCAACTACTGGGTTTCTGTTTACTCTGCAAGACCTAATTCTGTATTGTCATTCCGTGAGCAACACCGCTTGAATTCAATTGGTAGATTTTGAATTTCCTTAAGCAAGTTCTATTTAGTTGAGGCCAGAATCTCAGTGGGTGGTAATAAATATCAAAGCACAGGATGGTCGAGGGAAACAAAGTAAAAATCCCAAATCAAGTATGATTATCGATCAATGCTGAACTGCTTTGATCATTTCTTTGCTAATTCCAGATATATACACACATATTGGCATTTTCATTACATAAATACATTGACATTTTCAACTGAGAAAATATATTGAGCAATTTAAAATTGCAATCTTTGGAGAACGGCAAATAAATAAAAATATAGTAAAAGGCACAGAACAGAAAAGGCAGTGAATTCTTGTAGGCCTGAGACAGCCTGTGAAACACCTTCAGATATTTAATATGGTACCACTTTCTTGAAAATTTTTAAAAGCAAAATATGAATACCATAAAAAACAAAAACTGCAAATAATACAATTGGACAAATTAAACACCCTTTCTTGCCCCTTCACTATGGAAAAAATCAATTCCCTGATCCTTCCCTGTTACTTATACGGTCTAAAACATTAATTTTTACCTCATTACATTCTGTAACTATAAGTAATAAGTGTAAGTTTCTATTCATTGACTCTAAAAGTGAAAATGAATAAAGAACATTATCAACATTCTGATGATGTAACCCTCATCCATGGCAGAAAGATATAGTGAACCTCACGGCAGGGGAGATGTCAGCCCAGGTGACTCACCTGTGCTATTTAAAGGAGATTATTTTAAGCTTCATAGTTAAATTGTTCTCTTTCTTCATCTCCCTTTAATTGCTCAAAATCGTGACATATTTTAGTTTGCTTAATATTTTATGATGCCTTTCTGGTTTAGCAATTTGCCTTCCCCAGAATTTTTAACTGCCTTAAAAAATTTATTGAGGGATAGCACATATGTATTCTTCATCATATGTCTGAGATCTTCCAGCTTCTTCATCTTATTTTTGTTCAATGGAATTAACTTTGTTCTTGAAGACTTGCTTTTCAGAACCTTCTGACTTTCTGTTCTAACTTGAATGGATTCTCTCCCAGGTTTCTTACACAGTTGTCCCACATGTCCTGCCGGGGTTTTGTTTCACTGGATACCTGGCTTAGCTCTTCTGTTTCTTGGACCAGCTCTTCTTCTTTCTAGGTTCCTTTTCTGTCTTGCTGGATTACACTCCTCACCCTCCATGCCCCCACTTTTTAAATCAGAAAGATATACAAGAAATCTCATTTCTTGTATATCTGAAAATGTTTTTATTTGGTATGAAAGTCTAGGTACAAAATTGTTTGCCCTTAGAAATGTGAAGGCAAGTGTCTGTTCATATCCTTTGCCCACCTTTAGATGGGGTTGTTTTTCTATTATAAATTTGTTTAAGTTTCTTGTAGATTCTGGATATTAGCCCTTTGTCAGATGGGTAGACTGCAAAAATTTTCTCCCATTCCATAGGTTGCCTGTTCACTCTGATGATAGTTTCTTTTGCTGTGCAGAGGCTCTTTAGTTTAATTAGATCCCATTTGTCAATTTTGGCTTTTGTTGTAATTGCTTTTGGTGTTTTAGTCATGAAGTCTTTGCCCATGCCTATATCCTGAATGGTATTGCCTAGGTTTTCTTCTAGGGTTTTTACAGTTTCAGGTTTTACATTTAAGTCTTTAGTCCATCTTGAATTAATTTTTGTATAAGGTGTAAGGAAGGAGTCTGTCCAACAAACATATGAAAAAAAGCTCATCATCACTGGCCATCAGAGAAATGCAAATCAAAACCACAATGAGATACCATCTTACACCAGTTAGAACGGCGATCATTAAAAAGTCAGGAAACAGACGCTGCAAAGAATGTGGAGAAATAGGAATGCTTTTACACTGTTGGTGGGAGTATAAATTAGTTCAGCCATTGTGAAAGACAGAGTGGCGATTCCTCAAGGATCTGGAACCAGAAATACCATTTGACCCAGCAATCCCATTACTGGGTATATACCCAAAGGATTATAAATCATTCTACTATAAAGACACATGTACATGTATGTTTATTGTGCCACTATTCACGATAACAAAGACTTGGAACCAACCCAAATGCCCATCAACGGTAGACTGGATAAAGGAAATGTGGCACATATACAACATGGAATACTATGCAGCCATTAAAAAGAATGAGTTCATGTCCTTTGCAGGGACATGAATGAAGCTGGAAACCATCATTCTCAGCAAACTAACACAGGAGCAGAAAACCAAATACCACATGTTCTCACTCATAAGTAGAAGTTGAACAATGGGAACACATGGATAGGGGGAGGGGAACATCACACACTGGGGCCTGTCAGGGGGTTGGGGGCAAGGGGAGGGAGAGCATTAGAACAAATACCTAATGCATGCCGGGCTTAAAACCTAGATGATGGGTTGATATCTGCAGCAAACCACCATGGCACATGTATACCTATGTAACAAACCTGCACGTTCTGCACGCGTATCCCAGAACTTAAAGTATAATAAATAAATAAAAAATAAAAGAAATGTGAAGGCAATTACCTCACTGCCTTTCAGTGTTGCTAAAGCCAATCTGCCAACAATGATTCCTGATCCTTTGTTGACAACTCGTCTTTTATCTCTGGAAGCTTTGAGAATCTTTTCTTTATCCTAAATGTTCTGAAATTTCAAGAGGATACACAACTATACAACTGTGGGTCTTTTGTCATTCCCCCCTGCTTATGTCTCAGTGGGTCATTCCTTTTGAAGGTCTATATCTTAGCTCAGCTCTGGGGAGTTTTCTTCTGTTATTCCTTTGGTAATTTCCTGCTCTTAAATTTCTTTTTCTCTCTTTCTGGGTTGATATTAGTTAGATAATGGTATTGCTAGTCATCTGTGTTTCTCAGTTTCTCTCTCGCCTTTTCCATTTCTTTGACTTTTAATCTAAGTTGTGGGATACTTCCTTGACTTATTCTTTGGCTCCTTCTATGGAAGGTTTAATATTGGTGACTGCATTTTTAATTTCCAAGAAATACTTCTTGTGCTATTATCCTTTCTCATAACAACCTGTTCTTATTTTATGGAAATGTTTTATCAAGTCCCTCTAAAGGTTTTTTTTTATTAGATTTAAAAATTTAAAAATTTTTCCTTTGTTCCCTATCCCCCATGGCCAGTTGCTCTTTTCCTTCCTGTTGGTTCTTCCCTTTTGTGCTCTTGGCTTCCTCAAAATGTCTCATGATCCCCGTTTGTCCACTGCATTGTGCATGATGGGTTGATCAGTGCAGGCAGTAGATACCGGTGTGCATTGCCTGTGGCTGTGTAGGTCTCTGTCTCTTCCCCTGGGAGGGCTGCGTGTGAACTCCGTCTGTCAGGAGGTGTGTCACACAGCTGGCTCAGTTTAGTATGCTCCCTGGGCAGCATACACGTGACCCCACCCAATCCTCTTGACTTCTAACCTTTTTTATTTTTACTTTTTTGATACAGAGTCTCTGTTGCCCAGGCTGGAGTGCAACGGTGTGATCTCAGCTCATTGCAACCTCTGCCTCCTGGGTTCAAGTGATTCTCCTGCCTCAGCCTCCTGAGTAGCTGAGACAACAGGCGTGTGCCACCATGCCTGGTTAATTTTTGTATTTTTAGGGTTACAGATGGGGTTTCACCATGTTGGCCAGGCTGGTCTCAAACTTCTGACCTCAAGTGATCCACCCACCTTGGCTTTCCAAAGTGCTGCGATTATAGGCATGAGCCACTGAGCCCAGCCTTGACTTTCAATCCCTTGAGGTCAGATCAACACCATGTATTTTCCTTTTCTTAGTCCTCAAGAGGACCTTGAATAAGACAATGATTAATAAAAACAAAAACAAACAAAACCTCCCTTATTATTCATTGATGGCCCACTCTGAGCCAGGTATGTTATAGCTGCATTATTTCTATTTCTTGTATTTAATTCCATAAATAGACCTACTTTCCATTTTAGAGATGAGGAAACAGACCCAAAAAGTGTAAGACACCTGCGTCATAGCCAGGAAGAACCTGAGAGACTAGCATATCCAGCCCCTCACTCAAAAGACAAGGAAACCGAGGCCCAGCTTTGTCCAAAGCCATAGTTTGGTGAGGCTAGTATTTCAGAATGATGGCCGGTGGTTTTTCATTTTCAGTGAATTATTTTTTTCTCCTAGGTTCTTCCACCACTAAAATAAGACATGAAGCTGAATGTTATGGTCTCAGAGAAGAGTATGGTGCACAGAGCATAAAGGTGTCAAACTCTTGGCTCTTGAAAATCATACCAGAGACCATTTTCTGAAAATGAAGGCTTTTGATTTGCAGAAAACAGGCTTTTGAAAGGTAATTTATGTCTAAAGCTGCAAAATCTTAGCTTTTCATAGCAAAGAATAAAGCTATGGAGTCCATAAAGTTTAGAGTCTAAGTAGAGGCATTGGGGAGAATGTGTAGGAATTTCAGGGCTAGTTTTCCCTCCCAGTGAGAGATCAAGTCACTTGTCTGGGAGGGAGAGGGGAAAGGAATTGGGAGATGAGAACAGTAGAGACAGCCACTAGAAGGGGGGTCTACATCCCATTCTCCTGGGAGGAGCAGATCGTAACCCCATAGGAGTTGGTGGGGGTCCCAGGATGCCATGGGAAAGGGACTGGAAGCCTTGAGAGCCCCCAAGTCTGGCCAGGTGCCAGAGCTGAGGGGCAGAAAGGGCAGGAGTGCTCACGGAGGTGACTAGGTGGGAGCAGGCCACTCTCAGCTGTGTGTCCTCCACTTCGCAACCTGTGCCTCTCTAGTCCAGCTGCTCAGAACTCATAGCCTGCTACCTGTGCTTCCTTGTGGAGGGACTGTGGGCTACTGATCTGTGCCTCAGTTTCCTCATCTGAAAAATGGGGATACTAATAGAACTTGCCACACTGGGTAGTTGTGAGGATTAAGTGAGATGGTTTACGGAAAGTCCCCAGCATGGAGCCTGGAACAGAGAAACTGCCTGGAAAATGCAGCTCTTATAAGACCAGCTTTAAAATCTAGCCGCCTGAACCAGCAGAACTAGGGTACTCCTGCATGGAGGCCAATTAAAACAGCTAAGTCATCACTGTTTTTTCAATAACTGCCACTTAGAGTCCTGACACCAGGGCTTGTGTGGTTTCTAATCGTATTCAGTGAGATCTCAGAATAGTTCTCTCAAGTACACAGACCCCATGTCCTCGTGAAAATAAATAAAACACATCTTGTGACAACTTCAGTTCTCTTTGCAGAGGGAAGGCTGGGATGTGGACCCCTGCCTAGGTGTGAGACCCACAAACCCAGAGATGAGCAGTGAGTAGCCCTGGGGGAAGAACGCCAAACACTCTTTTAATTGCTAAAAGATGGAGTGCAAGGCTGCTCCCTTGTTGAAAGCCTCTGTGTGTGTGTGTGTGTGTGTGTGTGTGTGTGTGTGTGTTTCTCCACGTGTCCTCTTCCCTGTAGCCCCATCTCTCTGAGGAGCTTCCAGCGGTGCAGAAGTCATTGACCCACAAGGCACAACCTCACTGCACCAAAGAAGCTAAGAGTGCAGCTAGCACAGCAGAATACTTCCAAATGTCACGCTGCCATGTGACTGTAAAGGACCCATAGGATGGACTATATGTTCTTTCTGTTCTTGGAGATAGTGTCATACACCTACCAAGAGTGATGGTTATTAGAGGCACTGAGACAAACCCCTGCTGGGGGCCAGCACTGCTGTGCCCGCTGGAGCCCCAGTCTGCCCCTCTGT
This sequence comes from Symphalangus syndactylus, assembly GCF_028878055.3. Classification (NCBI taxonomy): domain Eukaryota; kingdom Metazoa; phylum Chordata; class Mammalia; order Primates; family Hylobatidae; genus Symphalangus; species Symphalangus syndactylus. The sequence goes on along the minus strand of NC_072433.2, from coordinate 18,812,278 downwards.
GTCCAGCCCCATGAGAACCCGCTGTTGCAGGAAGGGCCCACACAGCACAGGCAGATCTTCCCTCCAGCCCCAGGCTCTCAGGGTTGACTACCTCCTCTGGATCTTCACTCCCTCTCTTCCTTCTCAAGGTTTCTCTCAAGGTTTAGGTTCCTGATTTCTTTCCTACAATCAAAAGCTCTTTGGCATGAGTGAAGATTAAATTTTCTGTAACAGGTACCATCCACATAATGGATTAAACAAATGATAAGTTTTGCTGTCTTTATGTGAAAGAACACAGAGGCGGGTGATGCAGAGCTGGCAGAGTGTCCTCCATTAACTTGTCAGAGACCCAGGGTCATCTCAGTTCATCATTCTGCCATCCCCTGGGTGTGGCCCCGGGCTCCACGGTCCAGGATGAAGCTAGCCAAAATATTCTCCTTCCAGGCAGTGACAGGGAGGAAAGGAAGAAGGAGGACATCCCCTCTCTTCCTTAAGGTGGCTTTCAGGAAATCTCACATAACATTTCTGCTTCATCTGATTGAAAAGAACATGATAGCAAGGCTAACTTAGCTATAAGAAAGGCTGGGAAATGTAGTTTCTTATCTGAATGGCAATGTGTCCAGGTAACTTCAAGATTTTGTTACTAAAGGAGGAGGTGGGAAGATGTTTAGTGGAAGGCAACTAGTAATATCTGCATATGTGAATTTTTTTATTTCGGCCAGCAGAGGGAAAGCGGCACAGATGTCTCCATTGCCCCTTTGCTGCATTTCCAGTCCCTATACCTGAGCCCTTCTCGTAGCTTCTAATATTATTCCATTGTGTTCTGGCATCTGCTGTGTTTTTTTCTACCTATATAATTGTCCCTTTGTAGGTAATATGTCTTCTATCTCTGGTTGCTTTTAAGCTTTTCTCATTATCTTTGACATTCTACAATTTTACCATTAAGTCTTGAATTACTTTTATAATTTTGCCTGGAACTTATTATACTTTCTCAATCTGAAGATGAAAGTATTTTTCAATTCTGGAAAATTCCCAGCCATTACCTCTTCAAACATTACTTTTTCATTCTTGCTATTTTCACCTACTATAACTCCTATTAGATGTATATGGGTTCTTCTCATTGTCACCCATATCTTAGCTGCTGTTTTATGTTTTCCTTTTCTTTTTCTCTCTATGCTATATTCTGGGCTATTTCTTCTGCTATCTTCCAAATTGTTAATTTTTTCTTCAACTGCCTAATCTATATTTTTAATTTTTATTTTTATTGAGACAGAGTCTCACTCTGTCTCCCAGGCTGGAGTGCAGTGGCATAATCTCAGCTCACTGCAACCTTCACCTCCTGGGTTCAAGCAATTCTCCTGCCTCAACCTCCCTAGTAGCTGGGCCTACAGACACGCACTACCATGCCCGGCTAATTTTTTTATTTTTAGTAGAGATGGGGTTTTGCCATGTTGGTCAGGCTGATCTCAAGCTCCTGATCTCAGGTGATCCACCCACCTTGGACTCCCAAAGTGATGAGATTACAGGTGTGAGCAACTGCACCTAGCCCTATATTTTGAATTTTTAATTAAATAGCAATTAAATTTTTCCTACAAGTCTAGTATGGCTCTTTCTTTTTATTTTTGAAGAGTATTTAGATCTGTCACAATTTCTTATGGCTTTAAATATTTTATTTTGCTTTTTTTTTTGTTCTCAACTTTTTAGAATTGGGGGTACATACGCAGGGATGTTACAAAGGTATATTGTGTGATGCTGGGGTTTAAAATATGACCAAATCTGTCACCTTGGAAGTGAGCATAGTACCCAATAGGTAGTTTTTCACCCTTGCTCAGTGCCACCCCCTACCCAGTAGTCCCCATGTGTTTTGTTCTCACAGATAGATAGATGATAGATAGATAGATAGATAGATAGATAGATAGATAGATAGATAGATTTTTTTTTTTTTTTTTGAGACAAGTTCTCGGTTTGTCACCCAGACTAGAGTGCAGTGATGTGATCTTGGCTCACAGCAACCTCAACCTCCTGGGCTCAAGTGATCTTCCCACCTCAGCCCCCCAAGTAGCTGGTACTACAGGGACATGCCACCATGCATAGCTAATTTTTACAATTTTTGTAGAGACTGGGTTTTACCATGTTGCCCAGGCTGGTCTCAAATACTGTTCCCATCTTTATGTCCACATGTACCCAACGTTTAGCTCCGACTTATAAGTGAGAATATGTGATATTTGGTTTTCTATTTCTGTGTTAGTTCACTTAGGATAATGACCTGCAGCTGCGTCACTGTTGTTGCAAATGACAGGACCTCCTTCTTTCTTATGGCTGCGTAGTATTCCATGGTGTATATGTACCACATTTTTTAAAAATCCAATTCACTGTTAATGGGCACCTGGGTTGATTCCATGTTTTTGCTATTGTGAATAGCTTATTGCTTTAAATATTTTAAACACTCTTTAAAAATCATATTTTAATCAAAGATACATAAGCCCATAATTTACAGTCCAATAATTATTTAAGGTTTTTAAATGGAAAACAGCAGATCTGTCCCCTTCTTCCCATTTCTCTCCCCTTCCAGCCCATTTAGTTGGTTCTTTCGGAATTTACCTTAAAATATCCTACTTGTGCGTTTGGCATCTACTAACTTCCCAGTATAAAGATGAGAATTTAGCTATCTTTTACACACTTCCCCTACCCCCTTTACAAATAAACACCCTCCTGCTCCTCCACCCCTTCAATAAAGATAGATAGCATTTTGGTTAGCTCCGTGTTTATGTAATTGAGCCTTACAAATGCCATTCACGGCCAAGCCAGGAAATGCACTGTGAAAAGTTCTTTTCTTGAATGGCTTCTTTTTTCTCTCCTACTTAATTTTTGGTGATGAACAAATAACCCCTCTGCAGAGGAGGAAGCAAAGGTCTGCATGTGGGCTGGAGCCAGACTGCTCCCCAGTCTGAAGGGGCGTGCAAGGGGTCCCTTCCACACCCCCAAAAGAGGCCCCAGGCGCTCCTCCTGCCCTCCCCTGGAGTTTGGCAGGAGAGTGTGTGGGGCACCATTTCTCAGATGGAAATAACTAGGAGTGAAAGTGAGGGAATGTTGTATAGAAAATGAAGGACAAAAAACCAAACACCGCATGTTCTCACTCATAGGTGGGAACTGAACAATGAGAACTCATGGACACAGGAAGGGGAACATCACACTCCAGGGACTGTTGTGGGGTGGGGGAGGGGGGAGGGACAGCATTAGGAGATACACCTAATGCTAAATGACGAGTTAATGGGTGCAGGAAATCAACATGGCACACGGATACATATGTAACAAACCTGCACATTGTGCACATGTACCCTAAAACCCTAAAGTATAATTTAAAAAAAAAAAAAAGAAAATGAGGGACAGAGCTAGGTGAGGTGGGGGTGGGACAACCAGAGTCATACAATTTGGATCAACACTTTCTAGAAGTTTTTCTTAAAAAGTTGCCACCTGACAGCGTTATAGCAGAGGCCATAAGGCCAAAGACAAAAATAACTGTACACAAGCACACACACACAGTTGCCATCTGAAATAACAACCCCGGAAGCAGGAAGGAGGCATGCTGCCTGTAGGGCTTTGTTCACACGGGCCTCTGGGTTGCAGCGGCACTTCCCAGAGGCCAGTTCTTTGAGCAGCGGCAGGAGCCCTGAGCGTGCTGGACAGCGTTCTGGACATGCCGGGCAGTGCTCATCCTGCTTGGCTCTTCCCTGCTGCGGACAGGCAGGCCAGAGTTACTGAGACTGGGGCAGAGGTCAAGGGGTGGGCTTTTGAAAACAGGCCCCTGCAGCTATTCCGCACTGGCAGCAGGGTCAGGAGCTGCATCCAGTCTTAATTCCACTCCTGCTATGTGGCCTCAGAGAAGTCACTTATCCTCCCAGAACCTTAGTTTGTGCATCTGTAAAATGACCCCCATTATGCAGGACTATTATAAGGATGGAGAGATAGCGGCCAAAAAGAAAAAAAAAAAGCACAGGGAGTTGATGATGCTACGGACTAGGTGGGAAGCCCTTCAAGGCCTTACCAGGGTGGAAAGAGACAAGGGGCTAGAATGACACACGCATGAGCCAGTGCCATTTGGCCCTGCGACAGAGGAGAGCACAATCCCTATTGCTGAAATGCGAATGTGATCAGCTGTTTCTAAAAGGGGTTCCATGAATGTTTTCAAAGATGGATGGAGATGACTGGGTAGGCCTGGAAGCTCCCCCAGCTCAGCCCTCTTGGTTGAGTGTGCATTGAAGTTTTCACATGCAGAGGACATCCTGGAGAGACTTAGTGGCGCAGGCCCAGGTCTCACTGAGGAAGTAAAGTGAATCCACACCCAGCAGTAACTGGCAGTTCCTTTTACTTCCTCAATGAGACCATGTAAGCTCCTTGTGAACAGAGTTTGAACTCATCCCTCCTGTGGCCTCAGAGACTGGGCAAAGGGTGGGGCACTGGGCAGGGAATCCATGAGACCAATCCATAGATATTGGTATAACTAAGGGCACAGCACCAGTCCTCTAGCTGATGGCCTTGAGACGATCTTATAAGTCAAAGGCCATAGCTGTGCCCATGCAGATCTCATATCACCTACATCACACCTGCAGCCCCGGGAGCATCATCTTTCCACCAGAGAGTGAGACTGACAGCACCCAAGTGATGACAGTAATGTACATGCATGTGTGGGATGAGGAATGTCACTGCCGTGCTGGCCTGGGCCTAGGCCTGCTCTGTGCCTGCTGGCTCCTGTCATGCTGATGGTGGGCTCTGTCTACTGCTAACTGAATTTAGGAAGCCCTGCTGTCAGCAGCTGTCTCTGGCTGTGGTTGATGCTGAACTCCTAAGGGCAGATTTTATCAGTCCTAAGCAGTTGTTGGCATGTACTTTGCATGTTAAAAGAGGCGTAGCATCCTGACAGGCACTACTGGAATTGCAGAATACATATTCACAGGTGCCAGCCACCTGTGCTAGACGTCTGTGCAGCCTGGTTGAGGAAGGCTGCACAGATGTCTAGCACAGGCCAACATGGTGAAACCCCATCTCTACTAAAAATACAAAAATTAGCTGGGTGTGGTGGCGCATGCCTGTAGTCCCAGCTACTCAGGAGGCTGAGGCAGGAGAATCGCTTGAACCTGGGAGGCGGAGGTTGTGGTGAGTCGAGGTGGTGCCACTGCACTCCAGCCTGTGCGACAGAGTGAAACTCTGTCTCAAAAACAAACAAACAAAAACAAAAAGAACAAACAACAACAAAACAATGCCTAGTTTTGTTTTAAAAGAAAGTAGGAAACAAATCTTCTAGTTATTTTGGTTTTAATGGCCAAGAAGGGGTTTCTAATCCTTTATTTCAGACTCAGAATTCTGTTTTTGTGCTGGTCTGTGCTCCCCTTCACACTCTTGAGAAACTCCTTGAAACCAACACCCATGGCTGTGCCCTGGTCCCATGGGAAGATGCATCGAGAACTGTCTGACTCTTAGTGAGGACCGATGTCCAGGCCTCTCAGGCAATCCTCGCGTGGCTGGTGTTTTATCTTCTAAGAGGAAGGGGCTCAAGGCCTCTTACAGAGACACAGGGGCCTGGGTCTCAGGGGGCCTTCTGGGTCCTGGAGGCCAGTTATAACTGCTGCCCAAACCTCCCCCACAGCCAAGGGCTAAGGGGGCTGTGCTGTAAGATGTCCTGATCATGAAAAGCATAGTCTTTTCATGCAGACAGCTATGTACACTACGAAATAATTCTTATTTGCCATAGATTCAATCACAAACACATACTGTGTGCCCACTGTGTGCTAAGCCCTGGGGACACCACTGTCATCTCCAATCGGCTGCCCCTTCATTCATGGGCTCATGGCTTGTGGGCGCCAAGACAAATTTGGGCATGCCCAGGTAGTCCACTGAACCCTACCTGGGTATGCCGCTGAACCTGGATTTAGAGATGAAGTCTGGGAGGGCCTCTAGGAGGAGGTACTGGGAGGGGGAATTTGAGAGGAAGAAGTATGTCATGGAGAGTTTTGATGGCCAGGGCCAAGTTCTAGACCCGAGGTCCAGCCACCTCCCCTGGGGAGAGGCCGAGAAGGACAGGTAGACGCCCCTGCAGCATGTTTCAGGAAACCTCTCAGCTTTCTTCGGATGGGACTGGTTACCAGAGAGGCCCCAGGAGCTCGTTGATGAGTATATAGTAGTGACAAGTGAGCAGAAACCACTTTGTAAGTGTCAACTGCAGGGTTGCCACAAGACTAGAAACTTAAAGGGAAAAAAAGCTTGAAAGACCCACCTGTGTGGTGTGAAGCACAGCTGCCTCCTGGCCTGCCTCCCAGGGATCCCTCAGGCCCATGCAGTCTTTTTGGCAGGGGACCCCTCACAGCTTCCTGCAGGACTTTTATGGGGACAACGTTGGGCATGCAAACGAGGCCCTAGGCCACATCACACAGCCCCTTCCCTGCCCTTCAGGAAGAGCCTGTGCTGGAGGCTGAGCTGGTAAAGGGCCATGCCACCCTCTTTTCCATTCTAGGTTGGTTTTACAGTCCAGGGCCAGAGTGGGGCCCAGCGCCCAACTAAAGGTTGCAGTAACTCCGGAGTCTGAGAAGTCCATTGGGCACAAGTGTGGAGCTGGGGCGGACTGCAAAGCCCCAGACAGACCCTGGGCAGGGGGGACCAAAAGCCTGCTGGTCAGTGTGGCCAGATCAGATCCCTGGCAAGTGGGAGAGGAAGGACAGCATGTTTGAGATTTGGTGTGATTCACCTCAGCTGGCCTTGGAAGAGCAACTCTGATCCTTTGGCAGAGTCTCAGTCCCCCTCCTGTTTATGCTGTCCCCGTGCCCTGCCCTGCCCCTAGGAGAACTCCCCATTGGTCTCTCTGTCTCCTCCTCCAGACTGGAAGCACTTCCTTCACTTTCTTCCCTCTCTTCTGCCCCCAAGGCAGGAGCCCCTCTCTCTAGCCACATCTTCAGCCTGGCTCACAGGAGATGCTGATAGATATTCATACAAACAACAAACCGGCAGTAAGTAAAAAAGGTACAGGGGTTGGGAGCCAGGGAACCGATTTCTAGCTGTGTTTGGCCTATCAATGTCTGTTTACAGTTTAGAAGGGGCTGATTTCAGCTAAGGCTTAAAGATGACATCATCCCTTGTAAAGCAAAATGGAATTCTTCCCAAGTAACCTAACCGTGAGAACGGCCATTTGCTTCCAAACCTACATGGCCCTTTCATTGCCTCATCAGCTTCTGCAGGCTCTGCAGACCCAGGTTTCCTGCCTACCTCATTTCTTAAGATTTACTCCTTCTGGCCTCTCTCCCTAGCACCCCCCACACCCCCTAAAATGAGGCCAAAGCAGTTGACTTGGGCTCGGAGACACCCACGCTGAGGTCCCCAAAGGAGAAGTGTGCTAGGGCCACAAAACACCTGGGCCCTTCCAGAGGCCTCTGCCACCTCCAGCTTCTCGGCCCACTCCTGTTCTGGCTGAGTCTGGGCAGAGGCAGCACAGTTAGTGCTGGTGCCCACTCAGGAGGACCAGTGGGCTTGGGCTGGGCATAGAGCTCCAGCCATGCTAGCCAGTCTGTGGTCAGCTCAGCCTGGCAAAGTGTGCAGTGGACCCAGGGCCACCTGCCATCTGCTCAGGTTGTCCTTGCCTGCTGTAGGATGCCACCTGGCCTGACTCATCTCAGCGTAGCATCCTCAGATCTCCTCTGACTCTGACCCCCATTCACATAGAAGGACCCTTATGATTACATGGAGCCCTCTTGGGTAATCCAGGATAAGCTCCCCTGGGTCTAGATCCTTAACTTCACCTGCAAAGTCCCTGTGCCATGTAAGGGGACATACTCACAGTTTCAGGAAATTGGCTATAACTATCTCTGGGGAGGGGGAAGCGGCATCCTCACTAACACACTGGCCGATTCAGCCCATCAGCTCCCAGCATCAACCTGGGAAGGCTGATTAGAGGAATGACAGCTTTACATGTTGTTCTCCCAGTGAATCAAGCAGCAGGGGCAGGACTCTGAGAGCAAAGGCAGCCCCCAGCAGGGAGGGCGAGGGGGCCTGGGCTGGCTATGCCGAGTGCTGTCCTCCCCAGGCCCTGGAGCCCGTGCTGCTGATACCTTGTGTTCACTTGCACGATGGGGCCCATCCCAGTCAGGGTTCCATTTCTTTTTCTTTTGAGACGGAGTCTCGCTCTGTCGCCCAGGCTGGAGTGCGGTGGCGCGATCTCAGTTCACTATAACTTCCACCTCCCGGATTCAAGGGATTCTCATGCCTCAGCCTCCTGAGTAGCTGGGATTACAGCCACCACGCCCAGCTAATTTCTGTATTTTTGCTAGAGACAGGCTTTCACCAGCTTGGCCAGGCTGGTCTCAAACAAGTGATCCACCCGCCTCAGCCTCCCACTTCTTTTAAATAAAACGCTATTTCCCGATTGCAAAACAGCATATACTCCCTGAAGACAAACTGGAATATAAAGGAAAGAACTAAAAAGGAAATAAGTCTCTGATGATACCAATATGCAGAGTGAGCATTCAGGTCTGGTTGCCCATGTGGAAATTCTCACACGGTGGGGTCTTTCTGTACACCCTAACTTTCTTGCTCTTAACCTGTTGGCATTTATTTTGCCATTGGCCGCTCTTCTAGCTAGATCGTGATGTATAACGATGCATAGGATTTGGTCCTTCCCTTCTCCTATAAATGACTTAATCTTTGGTGGCCATTCTGTGTGCCTTTCTCACTAATATTGGTAATGCTGCCACCTACATCTTTTTGTATCATTGTGATAGTTTCCTTGGGACAGATTCCTGGCAGTAGAGAAGCTGCATCAAAAGGCGCATAGTAAACTCCAAGAAGGCAGGGACTGTATCTATCATTTTACTGGTTTATCTGCAATGTGAATTCCTGTGGATATGTGAAGACTGACTGACTATGGGAGACTGATGAATAAAGGTGATGAATTTCAAAAATATTCAGCCGAGGAAAAGAGGCCAGACACAAACGAGTATATACTATACGATTAGGCTTACAAGAAGTTTTAGAATAGGCAAATGAACCTATCATATTAGAAATCAGATCAGCAATGGCCCTTGGCAGGGCAGTGATGGGGGGACTGACTGGGAAAGCACCGGGGGGAATGTTCTGGGGATGACAGCAATGGTCTGTATCTTGATTGGCATAGTAGTTACATGGGTGTGATGCCTTTGTCAAAACTCACTGAATTTAGCCACTTATTGTTGGCAGTAATATTAGTGTCTTGTTTCTTACAGATTTAGAGTACACTTGATTTAATGAAAGGCCCCACATCTGGCCCACCCTCATTCAGCTTTTAAAAGCATTTCCTTTACTCTTCTTTGGCTTAATTGAAAGTCTTCTCTGAGCGCCTTTTCCTACCCGTTCCGCTGCTGGTGATGGCCTCAGTTGTCCCTCACAGGAGCTTTCCTGGGGAGCCAAGAAGGCCAGGGCAGGTGTGGAAAGGCCTCTACCTGACTCCCCGTGCTGCTGAGACTGCCCTAGCAGACTGGGGAGCCAGTAATCTGAGCTCCAGCCTGCCTCAAGGCCCCTAAGCTCTCTGCTTTGTAAACCCCATAAGTGGGTTCCAAGAGAACAGATTTCCTGAAGTGCTGCCCAGGAATCAAACAGCTCTAATAGCGGACCCTCAGCATGGTTTCCCTTCCCTGCAGGGCCGGGGCCTTCATGGGAACACACCCTTTCCCTCTCCTCTTCGTCCCCAATCGGGTACCTATAAAGTACACTCCAAGTACAATCTTCTCAATGTTTTCTCAAAATAGGAAAGAGAAACTCTGGCGATTTTCCTCCCACCAGCACCTTGCTGTTCCTTGACCTTTTAAAGCCCATTTTATGATGAGAAAGAAAGAACCCACTGTTGAATTCAAAGCTGGCTCTAAGATCTGACCTTAACACATGAAAATGTGTTTTGGTCCAATGATCATTTTGCAGAATCTAAGTCTGAAAATATTCTTGCTTCAAATCTCAAGTTAAAAAACATAAACATCACTATAGTGTCTCTTAGAGTTTGTTTTCAGGCAATAATTTTTTTTTTCAACAAGTAAGCTTTCATTATTTGTGAACAATCTTTAAATTTACTAAGTTTGATAGGCTGGAAAAGGAACCTAGACAGAGCAATAAAATCTCAACAGCAAAGTTCCTATTGATGTCATTACAGTTTTAAAGAAACAACAGATGACACATTTAAAAAGTAAACTTTTTATATTGTCCAATTATGCTCAGTAAAAATAAAAATAAGCTCATAGAAGGGCTATGTTTTCAATGTCCACTGTAATTTCAGACAGTTAAGAGCAGCAATGCATTACCCTTCAAAAATAATAAATAAAATTCCAGAGTAATTGAAAAGCCTCTTCATCTCTTCTGAGATGGCACGTCCCATTCTCTGTCATGTTTCCCAATTATCACCCTGAGTGATACTCCCTAACGCAGGGAGCTTAATTGCCATCTTACCATGTGTTGCATTTACCATGTATTCCTAAAGCAAAATTTGGGAAATTAAATCTTTGAGAATAAAACTGTTCAATCACAATAACACAATTGTGTAGGACCTTTTTTTCTCTTCTTGGAGTTTACAAACCTCGAAATTCTGCTCTGAGCAAGAAACCAATTTTAGAAATGAGTTAAATGACCCAGAGTCAGGAGAACATCAGATTAACTTTTTCTGAGCCCTTGAAGCTGAGAGCAAGTCTGAAACATGATTCCCGACCTCTTCTCGCTCTAATAAACTTTTCAAGGAGGGGTCGCATTCCGACCCTGCAGTGCTGGCTTCTTTCCAGAGCTTTCTAATGACTTGGTATTGTCTCTGGATGAAAACCATCCTGGGAGTGGGAGACTCTTACCTCTGCCCCTTTGTATGTCATCTTGAGATTTCGCGGTTGACTGCGATAATCCTTTATAGTTATTTACTATCTAATTGAGAAGCACCCTTTCTGTCATCTGCAGTTTCTTCTACAACAGCAGCAGGCCCTCTCAGTGGGCCTCTTGCTCTGCCTGAGCTCCAGTCTTTCCTCTTTTCCAGCTGCCATCTTTAGCCTCCAGAAAGCCCATTTCGACCTTACCTGCCCAAGGATCTCAGGGCTCCCTGGAGCATCGGACCAGCACATCTTGGCCAAAACGCGTAGGTATCTCTTTCAGAGTCTTCTGCTCTTGCTTCTAAATGTCCCTTTTTACCCCCAAAAATTTCCCTAAAAATTTTGAGGCTGGGAATGTATAGCAACGAGGAAACCCAAAGGAGGCGTCAAATGCCTTCTAGTCCTGACAAGTTTCTCCCTCTAAGACAGTGGTTCTAAGTGGGGCAGAACTGCCTTGTAGTGGTTTTTTTGGAAATCACTGGGGCATTTTCAGCAGTCTCAATGATTGAGGTGGGGATGGGGTTGCTTTTAATATTGAGTGAGCAAGGACCAGGGATACCAGACATTTTGCATTGTATAAGACAGTCCTTCACAACAATACATTGTCACATGCCCCCATTTTTTTGAATATCCCATTGGATATTCATGTAGTTGAAAACATATTTATAATTATTTGAGCCTAGAACCTCACTCTAGTTATCCATGAATACAAAGTATTTTGTGCATGGCTTAATATACTTGGGATTTCTCTGGGATACAACTACTATAAAAACCAAAGAATGAGTATACATTATTTTGTTCAGAACTTTATCAACAGTTGTTCATCATTATCTCGTTGCCAATGGCAACACAGTGTTGTGGTATATGAGTTGCCAATTCCATACACCTGTATCAGTTGTATTTGTAGAGGCTGCCTTCATGCCAACATCTGGCTACATCATTATGAATTCCACTGTGGTCTTGCATATTGAAATATGTAATATTTTACTACAAATTACTTTCTGTGTATTTCTCATTTATATTTTAATTAGGACATCATATTGTGAAATTATGCGTGGAAGTGGATTATATTATCTATAATTTTCATTTCAGGGCAATACGTGGGGTGTTATTAAATATTTGTTCTAAAAAGTCGGCACTGGATCTGAAAGAGTTGAGAACCAGTGTTTGAAGATTTGGCAGTGGAACCCAGTCACTCCTCCCAAAAGAGGGCAGGAGGAGCCTTTGTTCACTTGCTTGTGTTTTTTGATTAGTTTTCACTCACCCAGCACGTAGCCTGAGCGCTTTCTCAGTGTGTCTGTGGGGCTCCCTGTCGATGCGTTCAGGATTTCTCTGATAGGTCTGGGGGCTGAGGCCTCTGGGCCTGCTGTGTGCCTGTGCACATGGGAAGGCAGCCCTTGTCCATGGAGATTGGAAAATGCTCCCTGTCCAGAGCAGGCAAAAGAACACAAGGGGGAGGCTGAGCACAGGAGGTGCTTCCAGGCCTGGCCCCTGCTCTCCGGGAACTCCTTCCCATAGTCTCAGTAGCCATTTCTAGATCCTAGTTAATTTCTATTTTAAAAGCATCATCTCATACTTTTGTTTTAACTCATCAATTACTATGCCTTTAACCTATCTCCTTTTTAAATCAGTCACTTTAAAATTCATTTTCTTTCTTTCTTTTCTATTTCATCTTAAGTTTAATATCTGAGATTTAAATTCCAGGCTAATTCCTCCTCTCCCGTCTCCTATAGCTGTCAGCCTTTTAGACCTCTTATTTTAAACCTCTTCTGTTTTATTGATTTCTCTCTCTTCTAACTTCTTCCTTTTTTACCTCCATTTGGGGTTTTATGACTGCTGTATCATTCTTAAAGAAAAATAATTACGCTTCTTTATTTTGTCTTTCCAAATAATCTGCATACTTCACAGAGAAAAAAAACATACAAACAAAACCAGGTGTACAAATTACCTCATGGCTAAGCATGTGGTGGGGGGCAGCAGCGACAGGTACCAAGTGCCCACAGAAGCTGCCCACATTTCCATGAGTGGGGGTGTTCCAGGAGGCCCTCAGCTCTAGCACTGCTTTTCCTTTGGGGGATATCAGGTTATGGGGGAGTCATTTACGGTAGCCCCCTCAATCCTTGTTTTCCCCCAGCAACTCTGGAAATTCCCACCCTTAATGACTTTTCTTCTTCTACTTGTCACAATCACGCCTTCCCCCAAGCTTGGCCACTAACAGGAAGGTCTTCCCTGACCATCGCAGCCTTAAGTATTCCATCCAGCCCTGAATTTGAATGGCCAGCCGCAATGTAGGTCTAACTATATGAAGTGCCTTTTCATTTCACTTTCCTTGCTCTTGCCTTAAAAATAACATTTAGCATCAGGAGGCCAACAAGGCTGCTCCTGAACCTCCAGCCAGTGTACTTGGTGACACAGCCAGGATGAAACCTGGGCTGAGGGCATCTCAGAGCTGGCAGGCTGTGGACCACAGGGACCAAACTCCTGCTTACTACCTTGGTCAAGCTGCAATTTCACATCCCAAGGGTTGCCTAAAATGAGGGCTGCCCACACCCTGCCCATCCCTGTCTTTCCATCAGCATTAACAGCTTTGTGCAGGCCCTCTCACTGCTGAGCTGGCCTCACACTGAGCTAACTCTGGTGTTCTAATGGCTGGGTTAATTCGTAGACGGCAGCTCAGAGGGCACTGAATTAACACTTGCCACTTTGCAATAACTCACCAGCCTTCCCATGGATGCTTTAGCCCACCTCTGGGCCCTGAATGTGCTGCTGGGGACAGATCTTTAAATAACTGCCTTCTCACTGAACAGGGCAGCCTGGCTAAGGCAGGACACGCCTGATATTCCAGCATCAGCAGGTAATTGACAACTCAGAAATATGGAACCAAGAGCACCTATGGGGTCAACAGTTTCCAACACTGCTCAGCAAGGGACACGTTCAAAGTGCATCTTGAGCTAGGCTCTGTTTCTGAAAGTCCAAGTCTCCAGACTGCTTGTAACAACTAAAGCCCGGTTCTGTTGGAGGTATGAAGGTGGGTGGTGGTGGTCACAAGTAAAGCCTGCTGTCTCAAGGCCTGAAACTTCAGAGGGGACTCTGAGTGTACTTCCAGTGGGCACCTAACCTCCTGATCGAGGTGGCAGCAGGCCACCACAAAGGAGGAATTGGCAGGGGCTGCCCCATGCCAGGGGCCTCTTACACCTGCTGAGCCCTGATTCAAGGTCTTATGATGAAGACTCCCTGCTCCTCCCGCAGGAATCATCCCTCCTGACACATTAGCAAGCAGCGTTTGGGAAATTGTGCAGTTATGAGGCAGGCGCCTAAATGAATCCTGAAGGAGATGGTACATTTTTTAAGCCACTTAATTGAATCTGTGGCAGTAAATCTTTTAGTCTTCCTTTAGCATTTAGAATTTCAATTTACTCCATGGATTTTTGTGCTCAACCCCCAGTGAAAATGAACATTTGTGCTGAAAAGCTTTTAATCAACCGTTCTCAAAATGTCAGTCCCCCTTATCTCCAAAGCCCACTGAAATCTTTGTGCCTGTGGTTTTAAAAATATATTCTGTGCATGCCGTTTCTCCCTTTCAGATTCTAGCATTCTTTATCTTGGCTTAATCAGAGTCATTTTTGATGTTCATCCCTCTCTTAATCTCCTTAGATTTCTTTTTAAGGTGAGCTTTCCACTTCAATCCAGCTTCACTGATCTATTAAGATTCTCTGAGGCCGCTGCCTCACAGATGAAGACATGCTTCTGTGGAAAGCCCTCAGAAGGCCCTCTATTTTAGCGCACAGAAGGTTAACTGCCCAGTCTTTAATTAAATCAGTCATTTTTCTTTAATGTTGTTCGTGGAACTCCATAGTAAATTAAACCATAAACCTGTCCTCCTTTTACGAGGAGTTTGAGTTTTGACTGTTCTTGCTCGCAGTCAAAACTCAAAAAGGCTGGTCATGGCAAAAGTTAATTTCTAAAATAATCATCATCATCATCATCAACCTTAACGGAAAAGAGCACAAGATATCCTGAAAGAGACCAAATTTTAGGGATTTTAATGGCAAATGTTTTATTTGGGGAAAGGTGCTTTTTAATACTTTTCTGGTAAAATGGAAACGATCTCCAGCCAAGTTGCTGAGCCAGGGGGACCACGCAGGCAGGTCCAGATGGGACCTCCCCTCTGGGGTCTTTCAAATGCGGCTGTCATTTGAGCGGCCACCAGGGGACAGCATGACCCCACCTGCTGACTTGCTAATCAGCACCCCTGCTGCCCTGACCCCCTGCACAAGGCAGGATGTTCTATCGATTTCTCCCTGGCCCTCTGGTTTCCCATGAGCCTAATCAGCGGTGCAGTCTTCAGTCCTTGCTCCTTGATTTGTCAGGAGAATGAGTTATCCGAGCTGACGCTCCCTGTGATTTGTAGGTTGGAGAACTCAGCCGTACTGCCGTGACCTTTTCAATATTCTGTTATTAGATGGGCTGGCCATTTCAACTTCCTCCTGAACAAAGTATCTTCAACATGTGCTGAAGAGGGAGAATGGCCAGTTAATCAGAACACCGAATGCTGAAAAGGTCGGACGAGGGCCACGGGTATTAACATTCACCATTTGCGTCAGCCTCCTGCAGCCTGCAAGCCTCACAACTGGCAGGGGCTGGTGGTACCCGACAAAGGGATGAGGGCTAGCCCTCAGCCCTTCTTCCACCCCTTGCAGACAGGGACTGCTTCTCCCAGTATTACCCTCCTCTAATGGGCAACCCAGACTCCTGTCATCCACAAGGCCCCACCTGCCTGGGCTTCTGCATCCTTCTCCAACATCATCTCCTACCACCCTCTCACTTTTGATGCTTCAACCACAGTGGCCTTTGTGTGCCACCTTGAACGTGCCAAGCTCCTTTCAGGCACAGGGCCTTTGCACTTGCTGAGCCTTGGCATGGGTCTCTCTTTCGCCTGATTTTTGCATGGCTGCTTCCATCTCAAAATGCAGCTCTCAACTCAAATGTCATTGCACAGAGGCCTTCCGAAGAGACCCCAGCCATTGAAACTCCGCATTGAAACATCTCCCTCAATGCTTTTCTTTATGGTCTTTACCACCTGTCATCCCTGTCTGTTCATGTGTTTATTCTCCGTCTCACTCTATTCAAATGTGAGCAGCTTGAGGGCAAGGATACCATCTGACACGGTCACTGTTGTATCGCTGGGGCTTAACACAGCACAAGTCCACAGCAGGTCCTCAATCCATGTTTACTAACAGAGTGACAGTGACATGCAATTTATTTTTTAAAAAATCCGTAACTCTGACTCCTCTCTGGTCACTGAAAACTTTCTTCTGCCTGCTTCCCCATGTCCCTTTCCTCACTTTCTTCTTGGAGGACCCACAGCACACCCTCTGGTGACTCAAGAAGCCAGGTGAAACCCAGCATTCAGAATATGAACTCACTGCAGCTCTTCAGTCCAAGGAACATCAAGGGACCAATCCAAGATGGAAGTGTCTTACACAAGCAGAAGGCGGCATCCTAATTTATAGTAACGGGACCATTTTCAAGACTCCAGTTTTGAACTGAGGTCTACTTAAAATACTAATAGCTTGAAAAGGCAGAAAAAATTCCTACAATTCCCTTTGCTTAATTTTTTGGTGCAGAGCATTCTAATACTATTAAATGATATATTTAAATGTTGAAGTATTTTAAATGAATATTTCAATGTATTGAAATGTTGAAGCCAAACAACAGCAGGATGAGAAGGCACTCCCTGCCATTCAGGGTCCTCCCCTTGAAGGTCTCTCCTGAGGGTGACTCTGTTAGCTGCTTGGGGCAGACTTTGGTGGAAGACAGCTGTTCTTCTTTCCTGGAAGAGCTCAGCTCGGGACTAGCAAAGGATGAGCCAGAGCCAACTGATCTGCTTAGGCAGCAATAAGAAGAATGGACACCAAGATGTCCATAGGCCCTACAGGAAATAAGGACTCGAGTCAGCCAGCAATCCCTGTTCCAAAGGCCTGAGATTCATGTCTATATCCCCACAAAGTGGAACAAGACTGGTTTTTAGCACCACAAAAATGTGTGAGGTTGGATGTGTTGTCTCTGAAACAATGTGGAAGATTTCAGTCCAGAATGTCTCTCTTTAGCCCCAAGGTAAACAAGGAAACAGCCATATGGCAATGCTTTATTCTCAGAAGTTTTCTAGGAATCCAACCAAAGCATCCCAGAAAGGCCTGTGTTTTTAATTCCTTTCCAATTAGACCCTGGGATTTTAGGACAGCAACATGGGGAGGCTTCACTGCCACAACATGTGACAAATTTCTGGGAGTGCTTTAGCTCCAGATCTTGGTTGGCAGCAGGCAGAACCATTTGAACAGCTGCAGCTTGGCCACGCTCTCTCTCCTTGGCTCTCCCGCACCTCAAGGATGAAAGATGTTAAGAAGTGCAAGGAAGCAGGTTTCCCTGCTACTGTGGGGTTTCTGCAGTAGGCCACATCAGGAGTTGGAATCAAAGATCAGGAGAGTAGAAAAGGAAATTAAAGCTAATGGTTTTAAAGAGTCTGCCAGCTATGATCCTTGGGAGAGGACAAATCAAACACAGTTCCACAGGTGACACGGGATGTACCTGAATAGAAACCTAACAGAGTTTCACATTTCATCTGGCTGGAACTTTGTTCTCCATGTTCTGCTGTGAATAAACTCAGATCCAACAAGCAGGATCAAGATCCCAGAGTCTAAGACTTTGGTGGAACCAGGAGACCATCTCGTCTAGCCTCTGCATAAGAAAGATACCCTTGTCCAAGGGGAGTTCTGGCCTTTGCCCCCTGCCCCTGGAAGGGGATTGCCAAGCCCTTGGACTGTACTGCCTGATAAGAGCATCTTTGTTTAGCTGGGGGCTTTGGGCCATGACACAGTCTATGCTAACAATGTGATTTATGGTCGAGGGCCACGGACCATGTGGTGTCAGCTCAACCTCTGAAAGGCCAGACACTATGGTCAGCCATGCAGCCAGCCAGCCATATCCATGTGACTGAGTCCCAGTAACATCCTTGGATGCCAAGGCTCAAGCAAGCTTCCCTGGTTGGTGGTGCTCTGAGTGCATTGTCACACACCAGTGCTGTCTGCATAACTCCACTGGCAGGGGACACTGGGGAGTTACGTGCTTGGAACTCTTCTGGGCCCCATGCGCCTCTTCCCTCTGTTGATCTTAATGTCTCCTTGTGCTGTAATAAACCATAACCATGAGCATAAAGGCTTTTGTGAGCTCTGTGAATCCTTCTGGTGAATTATTGAGCAGCTGATGTCAGAAGTGAGGGTAACTTTGGGGACTGCCAATCTCTGTGGAAACTAAGGTCCAAAGAGTAACAGGAAAAGCCTGGGAGAACTCAGGTCTCTTGATGCCCAGTTGAGTTCCCCTAGCACGGGAGGTGCATCACACACAGATTCCTGAGCCAGGAAACAAACGTGCACCAGAACAGAACCGGTGGGTAGTCATTCCTGTAGTTTAGCCCATGGGCAGCTGTGCCCTTGGCCTTGCTGTCAGATGCACCTGGACCCTCCAAGCCAAAGTCTACTTGGTCTCTCCTCTTTGTCCCCCAACTGTGGACATGTTGGCTTGTCATCTAGCCCATTCTAATAATTGTATTTCACTGAGTAAAGATCAGTTGGCAGGCCAGGACTTTTCCTAGTGCCAACTGGCTTTTTCTGCAAAAAGGGGATTTTCCAGCAGACGGTGCTTCAGGGATTCCGTTTGTCTTATGCTGGGGAAAGTCAGTCTTGAGCCAAATGTAGATACCCATCCCAATAGACGAAGAAGCCTCAGGGACTGACCTCCCAGGTTGGCTTGGGGTCCATGCAGGGTTCTGGCAGGCACACCCACACATGGCCTGCTGAACGCCACCAGCCTCCAAAGCTACCCAAGTTTGTCCTTTTCTTGTTAATGTTAATCTCTATATCTTCCAAAGTTTAATGCCCATCTGGCATTTGAGGCTTGGCTAAAGAGAATCACGCCTCTTAATAAAACAAGAAGCCAATTACACAAGTTGTTACATTTGGCAGCTGGTATCTTGCTAATTTGCAGCATGGGCGGTCCCTCTGTTAATCCCCTCCCTGGGCTCATTGCTCCTGTGTCTCCTCAGCAGGACCTGGGTGGAGAGCCACACTGAGACATCTCATGCCACTCACAGCAGAGTCTCAGAATATCACGATGAGAAGGGGACTGAGAAAACAGTAAGGCCAGCCCCCTCTACTGCACAGAGGGAGAAAGTGAGGCCACCTGGCAGGGGATTCGGTGGGAGGACCAGGCTTGTTCCGTCACAACCCAGTGAGGTTAGAACACCAAGTCCTGGCACCCAGCCTGACACAGCCCCTCCCACTGCCCAGGCACCTACTTTCTTATTCTCCACAAAATGCTTAGCTTAGGTGGGCCCCATTCTGACAGGTGGGCGCCTCCTACACAGTGTGATTTTAGAGACTCTAGCAGGCTCATTGGGCCTCAGATGACACCATTAAGGGCAACACCCTTGTGCCATTTGATTTACTGGGTGGGTTCTGTCACCTGGCATCAGCAGGGCTTAGTTAACCCATTAGGCCCCCCGCTCCAGATAGTCTCAGAGCTGAGGAATCCCTGGTGGCAGAGGACACAGGGCAGCTAGCTATGACACAGGTAGAAGAGCACCTCCCTCCCTCCTCAGGTGCCAGCGAGGCACTGCTGATTTGACCCCTTTGTTGGGGTTGGTCCTGTCTAGCAGGGCTGCCCTCCACCCACCCAAGCCAAGCCCACCTACTGGATTCCAAACTCCCTCCTCCAGGAAGCTTCCTGGCCACCCAGCTCTTACTGTTCTAGCTCCTTTGAACTGTCACCATGCATGTCATCATAGTCCCACAACCTTCATCTTCAATCATGCCCTAATATTTTCTGTCTGCCCTGATGAGACCCAGAGTTCTCCAGGGCAGAAGACGAACATGATTTCTGCCCAGAGTTCTCTGCTTGTCGCTGAGGAAATGACAAGGTCGCTTGGAATATGGCAGCTGTTGTTGGCAGGCTGGGCCGTGGGCAGGGAGACAGGCTGAGACTGAGATGGCCCCTCACTTGGTATCTGCCTATAGGCCAGCCTCTCTAAAGTGAAGCATCTGGATCCTATTTAAGGAGTCTTTCCCTGTGGGAGAGTCCTAATTTTTTTTTAAAACATTAGCCATGGCTGGGCAGGAAGCCTGCTGGAGGATACTCAAAGGGAGACAGGGGTCCCAGGCCTGAAGGGAAACAGGACAGTAGTTCTCCCAGGCAAGCCAGCGTGCTCAGGGTCCTGTGTGGTCTGGCTTCCTAGGCAGAGTTGTGTGGGGACAGGCTCGAGAAAGGACAGCATGGGCCCTCAAGCGTGGTCTTTGGGCAGCCTTGGGGTTTGGACTCCTGTCCCGCCAGCTGGAGAGAAGGAATGAGGGATGAGGCGGTGCTGTGGGAAGTGGGGAGAAGGGGTAGGCAGGTGTGAGGCAGCAGTGAGTCAGAGGCTCAGGCAGCCTCGCCCTCAGAGCAGAGGGGGTGGTTTCAGGAATGAGAAGAAGGAAAGAAAGCCAGAGTTCAAAGACCCATTGGGGTCTAAGGCAGCGGGCCCCATGGAGCAACAGGGAAAGGCAGGTTGGGGTCATCAGTGGGTGCTGGGGTGCTGAGTCAACCCAGGGTAAGAGATTGCTCTCTCCTGCCATGACTGGCTGCAAACTGGGTCCCCAGCACAGACATGAGCTTGGACATCAGGCCTGTGATGACAGAGGCCCTGGCTGCCTCCCTGGCCAGTACCAGCCTGGCTCTCTGAATGCCTGGGTAGTTCTGGGCAATGCTGGCAAGCAGGGCCCATGCAGGGATGGGGCATGGAGGGACAGCGCACAGAGGGCCAAGGGCCCCGAGGACTCAGAGGGTCACCAACCCCAGGCCATCAAAACCGGCCAGCTCTGGGACTTAATGGAATGAGCCAAACAACCTACAAAGGGTGTCCACTGAGAGACTCTGATCACGTATGATCTGCCCATGTTTTGGGGCTGCCCAGAAGCCAGCACTGCTTTCCCAAGGCCCTCACTGCAAGAGGCATTCCTGACATTTAACATATCTACTCCTGAGGGTTTATCCCATGTAGTTCTCATGAAATTTAAACTCATGGCTAGTGTCCCTAAAACTCCCGGGATGGGAAAAAGCAAGCATGAGGGAAGAGGGCCTAGGGAAAGTGTGGGCCTGACTCCTGGTGGCAGGACGCACCTGTCTAGGGTGTGAGAGCCGCTGAGTGTCCCTACAGGGCCTCCACTTGTCTGGCACAACACACGAGCTCCCGCGGGTAAAGCCTCCATTTGAAGTGCCTGTAAAGTAATACGGAATGTGGCAGATGATTCATGTGCGTAAATATCAGTTGGAAGACAAGGAAGTGTCATTTTCACCTTTGTTCTCAGATTCCTTTGAAGTGTGAAAAAAGATGGTTTCAGCGATCACTGGGCATTGTTTGTTTCAGGAGCATCATTAAAGAAACTGATTTGGGGCTTGAAAAATACTGAGGTATGAACACTGTCTATTAGAGCTGGAAGGATTCCTCATCGTCAGACCTCACTCCCAGGGCAGAAATTCCTCCGCCTGTTCCCCAGCAGCCTCGGCTGCTGCTTGTCCACTCCCAGGGACAGGAAGCCCACTTTGTCACCAGGAGGCCCATTGCAAAGACAGCCCCAGCTGTCAGAAGGCTCACCATTTTATGGTAGAAACTGCTTCCAGGAGAGAGGAATTGAAATCCATGACACTGACAAGCAGGACATTTGAAATTGGCCTCACTGTCACCCACCCACAGGCCGAACATCTGCCTGCTGGGGCTGCCCAAACATACCTCATCAAACTTCCAGGTGAAGGGCCATCAGCTTTGGAGACACTTTTCATGTTTCTCCCACCAGGGAGATAATGCTTCATGCTGAGATTTGAGGACTGGCAGGGGAATTTATCTATCTATCTATCTATCTATCTATCTATCTATCTATCTATCTATGTATCTATCTATCTATCTATCTATTTTTTAAAATTTATTGTCCTGTGGGATAAAGTTTCTAGACTGTGTGTGATCCTAGTCTTTGCCCCCTGGAGGTCACCTGTATGTCAGAATCCCCCTACGCATGTGACACCAAGGAGAGAACACATAACTGAGCTCAGTGTTTCCCTTGGTATTAGGACTCGGTCATGGCCCAAGGCTCCTAGTCACCAAACTTCCAGGCCTTTCCAGGAGCCCTGGAGTCAGCAGGAAGCCAGCCTACAGGCTTCTGCAGTGGAACTTTTAAAGGTAGTAAAAAGCCAACGAGGACAACTGCAATTCCAAGCAACACTTGGAGTGGGAGCCATAAAACCAGCCCGATGAAAGAGAGGTGTTGTGTTTTAGTGTTAACCTCACTTATGGGGGAATGGATCCAGACACATTCTGAACAGCCTTTGTTTCCCCTTGGGTAGCCAGCTCCTCTCTGGAGAGTTCAGGGAATCTGCATATCAAATGTGGCATTTTATGATGCAAACTGGGCCTCCAGTGAGGAGGAACTGAAATTTCTGGCATATACAGGCCGGGCACTCTGCTTTAATTGTGCCCAGAGGGAGGGTGGCTCCTTGTAACAGGCTTCTTCATGTTCTTTGTCACAGCTGCTTTCTCAGCAGCTCCCCCCTGT
Source organism: Symphalangus syndactylus (assembly GCF_028878055.3). Lineage (NCBI taxonomy): Eukaryota > Metazoa > Chordata > Mammalia > Primates > Hylobatidae > Symphalangus > Symphalangus syndactylus. The sequence goes on along the minus strand of NC_072433.2, from coordinate 18,789,810 downwards.
GAGAACATTATGGCTGGCTGCTATGGACTGAATGTGTCTCCCCAGAATTCATACATTAAAGCCTAAATCCCCAACGTGAAGGTATTAGGAGGTGGGGGGAGCCTCATGAATGGGATTAGTGCCTTTCTCAGAAGAGACACGAGAGAGGATCTCTCTCTGCCATGTGAGCATGTAACAAAAAGGTGGCTAAAAAGCCACTCCAAAAAGGTGGAATACAATTTTCATAGTTGTTTAAATCACCTATTTGGTGCTATTCTGTTAAGGAAGCCCAAATGGACTATTCTAATCCCTGCCAGGAAGGCCTGCAGCTATTACGAAGAGCCCCCAGGGCTCTGCAGCCAACAAGAGCTGACATGACACCACCAGCCCACTGCCTTTTGGGGTGATACAGGAGGTGGGTGGTCAGCACCTTGAATCTTGGGCTGTGGGAATTATAGGGATTGGAAGAGTTTGTTCCAACGGTAACTTCCTTGAAACACATCCTGAGAGTAAGAATGTGAAATCCATGAGTAACACCACCATGTGGGAGGGTTGCACAATGAGCTATATGTAGAAGCAGAGATCCACTGGATGCACATACAAGAGGGAACCAGTGTGAACAGGCGGCAGCACCAATATGAAAATGAGTGAGCTGGAATATACTGCTTCATGGCCAAGCTGATCCATGACTTAACACCAGGTTGGGTGTGTGGGATGCTGGCCCCACACTGAACAACTGCTTGGGGCAGACCCCACCAAACCTACCCTCCCTTCTTGGGAAGCCTTGATCATTACCTAGTCCACGTAGACTGGGTTGGGGCCATAGTGCACCCTCCAACTCCCTGGGTGGGGCACTAAGATGGGTGACCAGCACAAGCACCTGAGCAGCAATGGTCCCCAAAATCTCAGGATGAAGCATCACTTGCCTCTACCTTCAGCAGCATGATGCCCTTCTCTGTATTGGCTTAAATAGAACTGGTCACAGAGCTTCGGAATTATCCCCACCCTTCAGGAAGCATGCGAAGTTTCCTCCCTTAGACTCCAGCTCTCTCCTGCAGTAACCACACTCAGCAGCACAGATGTGAGGGCTAAGCTGCTTGCCTCTGCCTGACCTGAAATGAAGTCCCTTGGGCAGGGAAACCCTGAGCCCCACATTAATCTAGCTAGCCATGCCCTGAGTGGTAACTTAGAAGGGTGATTTCACAAGATCCGGGAAGGTCCTCCTGCCCCCTCCCCTGGCTTCCCTATCCTCCTCCAACTGCCCACACTCAGACTTACTGACCTGGGCACAAAGGATTTTATTTGATAATTACAGGTAGTTAGATGTGCAACTTTCTCCTATTCGGTCATTATGGAGGCAAATTTATTCACAAGAAGTCCCTTTCTGGACAAGGGTCCATTGTACTGGTGAAGCTGAAGGGAGGAAAGGGGTCCACACAGGGGTTCTGGGCCCAGGGCACACAGTGATTTTACCAGAGACAAGTCTGAGTTCACCATCTCTTCTCTGTGGAATTGAGCTGTGCAGATGAAATGGTCTTTTAGTATTATCTCTTCTAGATAGAAATGGTGACAGTACTACTCTCTTGGTTAAATATGAACTTTCTAATCATATTCTTGGTGGGCAGTTAAACAAGCAAACCAAAAACCCCTAACTATGGACTGAATGTTTGTGCCTCCCCAAATTCATATGTTGAAGCATAAATATCCAATGTGATGATACTTGGAGGTGAGGTGTTTGTTAGGTAATTAGTTCACAAGGATGGAGTCCTCATGAACGGGATTAATACCCTTTTAAAAAGAGACAGGAAGATATGATCTCTCTCTCTCTCTCTCTCTCTCTACCATGTGAGGTCACAGCAAGAAGATGGTCATCTGCAAACCAGGAAGAGGACCCTCGCCACACACAGATCTGCTACCACCTTGATCGTGGACTTCCCAACCCCCAGAACTGTGAGAAATAAATTTCTTTAGGCCACTCAGACCACGATAATCTGTTATAGCACCAGACTGACTAAGCACGCCTCATTTCAACAATTCAGGCCTATGACAGTGTCAGGTGACATGGGGCCACAGATCTGACAGAAATCTTGGAATCTCAAAATTTTAGAGTTGGATGGAACCTTGAGAGGCAATCAAATTCATGTCAGCCATCTAAAAATCAGTAGGTGGTATTCTAGGAGTGAGCTGGTGCATAAAAGGATTCTCTGCACTTTCCCTGCAGCACTCTTGAGCACCCATCACCTGCTGTTTTCCAAAGAAAACAATGGTTTGACTTACTGTTGAGTAAAGAGATCCATTTATAAAGAGCTATTTTGAAAAAAACCCAAAACATAGGGTGTGCATGGCATATATATATATATATATATATATATATATAAAGAAAAGACTCTACAGTTACATACCAAAATATTATCCCTGGTTCTCTCTGATGGTAAATCACTTTTATTTTTCTCTTTTGTGCTTTTCTGTATGTCCTGAATTCTCTGGAAATAATATATAATACCTTTGTAATCAGAAAAACAACAATAAAAGGAAAGCAACAGCAGTTACTTTTAAAGACCCCTAATCAAGATTTTCATGCCTTGATTGAAATAGCAAAGCCTCATGCTAGTTCCCCATTGTCAGAAAACAGCTGGAGTGTTGGTGAAAGCATGAAAGGAAATAAACTGATTAGTAAAAAGCGGTGGAGGAGCTTTAAAGTAGGTGCTACTTTGTGATAAAAATGTACCTTATTCTACTCTCACTCCTGTTGGGTATAGTTGATCCATTAGAGGCAACTACCAAAAATATCTGCTTGTCTAGAAATCTGTCTTTCTGTCACATTGGGATCAGTAATAGCCTCTAAAGTTAATTTGTTCTTCCCACACTGACATGATTTAAAGTGACACGAACCCTTGTGAGATGAGTGGAGATAGTAGAAAATATTACAAGTTTCTGGAAGATCCATGGCCTTAGAGAGCACACACACTGCTTGCACCAGTTGATATTTATACTTAAGTAATGGAGAGATATACTATGTTTACGGATGGAAAGCCACAGTCTTGTAAAGATGTTGATCCTTCCTGAATTTACCCATAGACTCAATGCAATACAAATCAAATTTCCAACAGGTTGTGTGGATACACACATGTGTGCACTTGACAAGCTGAATCTACAATTTATAAACATGTACAAAGTCCTGAAGACAGCTTCAGTGCTCTCAAAGAACAAGGACAGGGCTTGCCCTATGAGATATCAGAACTTACTATATAAAGCCTTTATAATTAAGACATTGTGGTATTGGTGCAGGAATAGATCAACTGAACAGAAGAAAGAACTCTGCAATAGGCTCCTGCAGAAACAGACATTTGCTACAAGACAGAGGCAGTATTGTAGATCTCTGGGGGAACAGATAGACTTTTCAATAAATGGCATTAGGGCAAATTGGAATTGGAATTCATGTGAAAAATAATAAAACTAGGCCTTTGCATTATACCATTCACAAAACATTAAATCCAGGTAGACTAAAAAAACAAACATTGGGTCCCGCTTTTAGAATGATGGCATAATGAACTCTGCAGACATGCTCTTCAAAGAAATAAATATAAACGGTGAAATGATGATTTGATTTAAAAAAACACACACACACACACTCCAAACCCAACCAGTTGAAGTATCTGGAGATTTTCCTAAGTACCTATAGCACATGAAGAAACATTTATTCAAGAAAATCTACTTTTGGGAGGCCAAGGTGGGTGGATCACCTGAGGTCAGGAGTTTGAGACCAAACTGACCAACATGGTGAAACTCCGTCTCTACTAAAAATACAAAAATTAGCCAGGTGTGGTGGTGGGCACCTGTAATCCCAGCTACTTGGGAGGCTGAGACATGAGAATAGATTGAACCTGGGAGGCGGAGGTTGCAGTGAGCCAAGATCGTGCCATTGCACTCCAGCCTGAGAAACAGAGCAAGAGTCCATCTCAAAAAAAAAAAAAAAATCTACTAAATTCAGTAAAAACAGCAAGAGTCTTACTTGAGCCATGACCTGCTTGCTCCCTCTCTCTTTGCCAGCTCAATGTGAAGAAAGCTTCATTCTGGATGGAAGTGCCAAGGAGACAGGGTTCCCTCTTCCTCAGCTTCCAGTCAAGGTATATAATATTTCCCTAGGAGGTCAGGATGCCAGCACAACTAAACCCCGCCAGCTCCAGGCTGTGGAGACTAAATTCCAGGCAAATGCAACTGAGGAGTCTGGGGCTCTCATCTTCCACTCAGCTCTGACTCGTAAGATGGAGACTCTACTGCTGGTGTGACATGCCAGTAACAATGGGACCCGAAATTTCCCTCACCCCAGTTTACTCATAGGATAGAGATTTCATGCTTGGAGAAGTGAACTGAGAGACCAGAGTCTACCATGACAACCAGGCTAGAATTACAACTAAGGGTGTCATTCTAAGAGAACTGGGCCATTATGCCCACACCAAACTCTGGAGCAGCGGCTTGGAGATTTTGGCCATGGGGAGAGACAGACCATTAAAATGGAGAGCTCTGACTGAGAGGAATTTGGAACAGAGTATGAGGAAGTTTGAGCCTAAAAGTGCTCTTAAAACAATGAAGATTTTGGTAGTAAGTAATTAAGAGGAGGCTGGTAGCTTCATGAAAGTGACAAGATAGACTGTAGGCCAGCTAGTTTACTAGGGAAGAAAAGGAACAAAACAAAAAATGAACAAAGCCTCAGAGAAATGTGTGACACCATTAAGCACACCACCATACGCGCAGTAGAAGCACCAGAAAAAGAAAAGAGAAAGGAACAGAAAATTATTTGAAGGATTAATGGCTAAAAACTTCCTAAATTTGATTAAAAAATTAATCAGTACATCCAAGAAACTCAACAATCTTCAAGGAAGATATACACAGAGATCCAGGTGCACTCTACTAAAAATACTGAAAACAAAGACAAAGAGAAAAATTTGAAAGCAGCAACACATTTTTTTTTTTTACTCATGTACAAAGGAACTTCAATATGATTAACAGCTGACTTTTTGTTAGAAGCTAAAGAAGCCAGCAGACAGTGGAATGACATATTCAATGTGCTAAAAAACAAAACTGTAAACAAAGAATCTTATATCCAACAAAACCACTTTTCAAAAATGAAGGCAAAATGAGGACGTTCTCAGATAAACAAAAACAGATAATTCATTGCTACATACTCACTCTACAAAAGGTCAAAGAAGCTTTTTAGGCTGAAAGCAAGTGACCCCAGATGGTAATCACATCCACACCAAAAACAAAGAGCACTGGCAAGGATAACTATGTAATTATACAAGACAGTATAAATATACATTTATTCTCCTTTCTTGTTAGCTGATTTTAGAAGCAATTGTATAAAATAATATGCTTACAACGTATGATTGTGCCTGTAACATACAGAAATACAACATACTTGAAAATAATAGCACAAAGGATGTAGGTGGGTGCAAAACTGTATTGGAGTAAGAAAATGATATCAAATGATAACTTGAATCTACAAAAACATTGAAGAAAACCAGCAATGGTAAATAAAAAGGTTAACATACAAATTATATAACTACATACTTGCTCTCATTTATTCCCTCAGCTTCTTTAAATGACAAAATTATTTAAATCAGTAAATTTAAAACATGTATTATTGGGTTTGTAACATATATAGGTTTATTTTGTGTAACAGTAATAGCAGAAAAATGTAAAGTATAAAAAAATATATAGGAATAACATTTCTATATCTCACAGAAATTAAAAGTTTTTAGTATGAATTTGAAGTAAATTCTGATAAGTTAAGATGTATATGGTAAACCCTAGAAAAATCACTAAAAACACCCTCCAAAAATGTAGGAAAAGTATCATTAAATGACTTAAAATGCTACAACAGAAAATTTTCAGTTAATGCAAAACAAAGCACTAAGGGAGAAACAGAGGAATAAATGAGACATATAAGAAGCAAAGTAAAATTTCAAATGTAAATCCAACTATATCAATAAACACATTAAATGCTAAGGAATTAAGCAATCCAATCAAAAGGCAGAGATTTTCAGACTGGATAAAAAAATAATATTCAAATATATGCTGGCTGTAGAACACATACTTTAGAATTAAAGATATAAATAGGTTGCAAGTAAAAGCATGGAAAAAGAAACTACAAGAAAGCTGAAAGAGTTATACTAATATCAGACAAAATTAACTTTAATACAGAACAATGCTACTAGAGATAACCAGGTGTTATATAAACAGATAATAATAAAAGGGCTAATCAATTTGAAAGAGTTAATAGTTTTAAACATATACACATCTAACAACAAATCCCAAAATACATGAAGCAAAAGCAACAGAACTAAAGAAAGAAAGAGATGACAATAATACATGGAGGCTTTAACATCTCACTTTTAATAATGAATAGAACAACTAGGAAGATCAACAAGAAAATAAAAGACTTCGACAAAACTATAATATGACTAAACCTACTAGACCCCACTAGAACACCCTACTTAACAAAAGCAGAATGTATATTTTTCTCAAGTGTACATAGAACATTTTCTAGGATAGACCATATACTAGACCAGAATAGAAAGTTCAATAAATTTAAAAGAACTGAAGTCACACAAAATATGTTCATCTACCACAAGAATGAAATTAAAACCAACATCCAAATGAAATCTGGGAAATTCACAGATACGTGGAAATTAAACAATACACACCCACATAACTAATGGGTCAAAGAAGAAATTACAATAGAAAATACACTTTGATATGAATGAAAATAAAGACACAACATAACAAAAACTTATGAGATGTAGCTAAAGGAGTGCTTAGAGAGAAACTTGTACCTATTAATGCTTGCATTAAAAAAGAAACAGGCCAGGCACAGTGGCTCATGCCTGTAATCTCAGCATTTTGGGAGGCTGAGGCAGGCAGATCACAAGGTCAAGAGACTGAGACCATCCTGGCCAACACGGTGAAACCTTGTCTCTACTAAATATACAAAAATTAGCTGGGTGTGGTGGTGTGCACCTGTAGTCTCAGCTACTCGGGAGGCTGAGGCAGGAGAATTGCTTGAATCTGAGAGACAGAGGTTGCAGTAAGCCACTGCACTCCAGCCTGGTGACAGTGTGAGACTTTGTCTCAAAAAAATAAAAAAAATCTCAAATCAATAACCCAATCTTTCACCATAATACAGTGGAAAAAAAAGAGCAAACTAAACCCAAAACAAGCAGGGCAAGCAAGTAGTAAAGATTAAAGTGGAAATTAATGAAAAGAGAATAGAAAAGCAATAGAGTAATTCAACAAACCCAAAAATCGGTTCTTTAAAAAAAAAATCAACAAAATTGACAAACCTTTAGCTAGACTAACAAAAAATTTTTTTAGATGTCTCAAATTACTAAAAATAGTAAGGAGGATGATATTACTACTGACTTTACAAAATAAAAAGGATTATAAGGGAAAAGTATGAACAAGTATATGCCAATAAATTAGACAACTTTGATGAATTGGACCAATTTGTAGAAAGACACAAACTACTGAAAGTAACTCAACAAGAAATAAAAAATCTATATAAGTAAAGAGATTTAGTTATTTAAAAATTTCACACAGCGGGGTGGAGCAAAGATGGCCGAATAGGAACAGCTCTGGTCTACAGCTCCCAGTGTGAGCGACGCAGAAGACAGATGATTTCTGCATTTCCATCTGAGGTACCGGGTTCATCTCACTAGGGAGTGCCAAACAGTGGGTGCAGGACAGTGGGTGCAGTGCACCGTGCGCGAGCCGAAGCAGGGCGAGGCATTGCCTCACTCGGGAAGTGCAAGGGGTCAGGGAGTTCCCTTTCCTAGTCAAAGAAAAGGGTAACAGATGGCACCTGGAAAATCGGGTCAGTCCCACCCTAATACTGCGCTTTTCCAATGGGCTTGGAAAATGGCACACCAGGAGATTGTGTCCCACACCTGGCTCGGAGGGTCCTACGCCCATGGAGTCTTGCTGATTGCTAGCACAGCAGTCTGAGATCAAACCGCAAGGCGGCAGCGAGGCTGGGGGAGGGGTGCCTGCCATTGCCCAGGCTTGCTTAGGTAAACAAAGCAGCCAGGAAGCTCGAACTGGGTGCAGCCCACCACAGTTCAAGGAGGCCTGCCTGCCTCTGTAGGCTCCACCTCTGGGGGCAGGGCACAGACAAACAAAAAGTCAGCAGTAACCTCTGTAGACTTAAATGTCCCTGTCTGACAGCTTTGAAGAGAGTATTGGTTCTCCCAGCACGCAGCTAGAGATCTGAGAATGGGCAGACTGCCTCCTAAAGTGGGTCCCTGACCCCTCGAGCAGCCTAACTGGGAGGCACCCCCCAGCAGGGACAGACTGATACCTCACTCGGCCAGGTACTCCTCTGAGGCAAAACTTCCAGAGGAACAATCAGACAGCTGAATTTGCGGTTCACGAAAATCCGCTGTTCTGCAGCCACTGCTGCTGACACCCAGGCACACAGGGTCTGGAGTGGACCTCTAGCAAACTCCAACAGACCTGCAGCTGAGGGTCCTGTCTGTTAGAAGGAGAACTAACAAACAGAAAGGATACCCACACCAAAAACCCATCTGTACATCACCATCATCAAAGACCAAAAGTAGATAAAACCACAAAGGTGGGGAGAAAAGAGAGCAGAAAAACTGGAAACTCTAAAAAACAGAGCACCTCTCCTCCTCCAGAGGAATGCAGTTCCTCACCAGCAACAGAACAAAGCTGGATGGAGGATGACTTTGATGAGTTGAGAGAAGAAGGCTTCAGATGATCAAACTACTCCGAGCTACAGGAGGAAATTCAAACCAATGGCAAAGAAGTTAAAAACTTTGAAAAAAAATTAGATGAATGTTTAACTAAAATAACCAATGCAGAGAAGTGCTTAAAGGAGCTGATGGAGCTGAAAGCCAAGTTTCAAGAACTACGTGAAGAATGCAGAAGCCTCAGTAGCCGATGCGATCAACTGGAAGAAAGAGTATCAGCGATGGAAGATGAAATGAATGAAATGAAGTGAGAAGGGAAGTTTAGAGAAAAAAGAATAAAAAGAAATGAACAAAGCCTCCAAGAAATATGGCACTATGTGAAAAGACCAAACCTACGTCTGATTGGTGTACCTGAAAGTGATGGGGAGAATGGAACCAAGTTGGAAAACACTCTGCAAGATATTATCCAGGAGAACTCCCCCAGTCTAGCAAGGCAGGCCAACATTCAGATTCAGGAAATACAGAGAATGCCACAAAGATACTCCTCGAGAAGAGCAACTCCAAGACACATAATTGTCAGATTCACCAAAGTTGAAATGAGGAAAAAATGTTAAGGGCGGCCAGAGAGAAAGGTCGGGTTACCCACCAAGGGAAGCTCATCAGACTAACAGCTGATCTCTCAGCAGAAACTCTACAAGCCAGAAGAGAGTGGGGGCCAATATTCAACATTCTTAAAGAAAAGAATTTTCAACCCAGAATTTCATATCCAGCCAAACTAAGCTTCATTAATGAAGGAGAAATAAAATACTTTACAGACAAACAAATGCTGAGGGATTTTGTCACCACCAGGCCTGCCTTACAAGAGCTCCTGTAGGAAGCACTAAACATGGAAAGGAAGAACCGGTACCAGCCACTGCAAAAACATGCCAAACTGTAAAGACCATCGAGGCTAGGAAGAAACTGCATCAACTAACAAGCAAAATAACCAGCTAACATCATAATGACAGGACCAAATTCACACAGAACAATATTAACTTTAAATGTAAATGGGCTAAATGCTCCAATTAAAAGACATAGACTGGCAAATTGGATAAGGAGTCAAGACCCATCAGTGTGCTGTATTCAGGAAACCCATCTCACGTGCAGAGACGCACATAGACTCAAAATAAAGGGATGGAGGAAGATCTACCAAGCAAATGGAAAACAAAAAAAGGCAAGGGTTGCAATCCTAGTCTCTGATAAAATAGACTTTAAACCAACAAAGATCAAAAGAGACAAAGAAGGCCATTACATAATGGTAAAGGGATCAATTCAACAAGAAGAGCTAACTATCCTAAAAATATATGCACCCAATACAGGAGCACCCAGATTCATAAAGCAAGTCCTGAGTGACCTACAAAGAGACTTAGACTCTCACACAATAATAATGGGAGATTTTAACACCTCACTGTCAACATTAGACAGATCAACGAGACAGAAAGTTAACAAGGATACCCAGGAATTGAACTCAGCTGTGCATCAAGCGGACCTAATAGACATCTACAGAACTCTCCACCCAAAATCAATAGAATATACATTTTTTTCAGCACCACACCACACCTATTCCAAAATTGACCACATAGTTGGAAGTAAAGCTCTCCTCAGCAAATGTAAAAGAACAGAAATTATAACAAACTTTCTCTCAGACCACTAGTGCAATCAAACTAGAACTCAGGATTAAGAAACGCACTCAAAACCACTCAACCACATGGAAACTGAACAACCTGTTCCTGAATGACTACTGGGTTCATAACGAAATGAAGGCAGAAATAAAGATGTTCTTTGAAACCAACGAGAACAAAAACACAACATACCAGAATCTCTGGGACACATTCAAAGCAGTGTGTAGAGGGAATTTATAGCACTACATGCCCACAAAAGAAAGCAGGAAAGATCCAAAACTGACACCCTAACATCACAATTAAAAGAACTAGAAAAGCAAGAGCAAACACATTCAAAAGCTAGCAGAAAGCAAGAAATAACTAAAATCAGAGCAGAACTGAAGGAAATAGAGACACAAAAAACCCTTCAAAAAATTAATGAATCCAGGAGCTGGTTTTTTGAAAAGATCAACAAAATTGATAGGCCGCTAGCAAGACTAATAAAGAAGAAAAGAGAGAAGAATCAAATAGACGCAATAAAAAATTATAAAGGGGATATCACCACCGATCCCACAGAAATACAATCTACCATCAGAGAATACTACAAACACCTCTACACAAATAAACTAGAAAATCTAGAAGAAATGGATAAATTCCTTGACAAATACACCCTCCCAAGACTAAACCAGGAAGAAGTTGAATCTCTGAATAGACCAATAACGGGCTCTGAAATTGTGGCAATAATCAATAGCTTACCAACCAAAAACAGTCCAGGACCTGATGGATTCACAGCCGAATTCTACCAGAGGTACAAGGAGGAACTGGTACCATTCCTTCTGAAACTATTCCAATCAATAGAAAAAGAGGGAATCCTCCCTAACACATTTTATGAGGCCAGCATCATCCTGATACCAAAGCCTGGCAGAGACACAACCAAAAAAGAGAATTTCAGACCAATACCCTTGATGAATATTGATACAAAAATCCTCAGTAAAATACTGGCAAACCGAAATCAGTAGCACATCACAAAGCTCATCCACCACGATCAAGTGGGCTACATCCCTGGGATGCAAGGCTGGTTCAACATACGCAAATCAATAAATGTAATCCAGCATATAAACAGAACCAAAGACAAAAACCACATGATTACCTCATTAGATGTAGAAAAGGCCTTTGACAAAATTCAACAACCCTTCATGCTAAAAACTCTCAATAAATTAGGTATTGATGGGACGTATCTCAAAACAATAAGAGCTATCTACGACAAACCCACAGCCAATATCATACTGAATGGGCAAAAACTGGAAGCATTCCCTTTGAAAATGGGCACAAGACAGGGATGCCCTCTCTCACCACTTCTATTCAACATAGTGTTGGAAGTTCTGGCCAGGGCAATCAGGCAAGAGAAGGAAATAAAGGGTATTCAATTAGGAAAAGAGGAAGTCAAATTGTCCCTGTTTGCAGATGACATGACTGTATATCTAGAAAACCCCATTGTCTCAGCCCAAAATCTCCTCAAGCTGATAAGCAACTTCAGCAAAGTCTCAGGATACAAAATCAATGTACGAAAATCACAGGCATTCTTGTACACCAATAACAGACAAACAGAGAGCTAAATCATGAGTGAACTCCCATTCACAATTGCTTCAAAGAGAATAAAATACCTAGGAATCCAACTTACAAGGGACATGAAGGACCTCTTCAAGGAGAACTACAAACCACTGCTCAGTGAAATAAAAGAGGATACAAACAAATGGAAGAACATTCCATGCTCATGGATTGGAAGAATCAATATCGTTAAAATGACCATACTGCCCAAGGTAATTTATAGATTCAATGCCATCCCCATCAAGCTACCAATGACTTTCTTCACAGAATTGGAAAAAACTACTTTAAAGTTCATATGGAACCAAAAAAGAGCCCGCATCACCAAGTCAATCCTAAGCCAAAAGAACAAAGCTGGAGGCATCATGTTACCTGACTTCAAACTATACTACAAGGCTACAGTAACCAAAACAGCATGGTACTGGTACCAAAACAGAGACATAGATCAATGGAACAGAACAGAGCCCTCAGAAATAATGCCGCATATCTACAACTATCTGATCTTTGACAAACCTGACAAAAACAAGTAATGGGGAAAGGATTCCCTATTTAATAAATGGTGCTGGGAAAACTGGCTAGCCATATGTAGAAAGCTGAAACTGGATTGCTTCTTTATACCTTATACAAAAATTAATTCAAGATGGATTAAAGACTTACATGTTAGACCTAAAACCATAAAAACCCTAGAAGAAAACCTAGGCAATAACATTCAGGACATAGGCGTGGGCAAGGACTTCATGTCTAAAACACCAAAAGCAATGGCAACAAAATCCAAAATTGACAAATGGGATCTAATTAAACTAAAGAGCTTCTGCACAGCAAAAGAAACTACCATCAGAGTGAACAGGCAACCTACAGAATGGGAGAAAATTTTTGCAACCCACTCATCTGACAAAGGGCTAATATCCAGAATCTACAATGAACTCAAACAAATTTACAAGAAACAAACAAACAACCCCATCAAAAAGTGGGCGAAGGATATGAACAGATACTTCTCAAAAGAAGCCATTTATGCAGCCAAAAAACACATGAAAAAATGCTCATCATCACTGGCCATCAGAGAAATGCAAATCAAAACCACAATGAGATACCACCTCACACCAGTTAGAATGGCGATCGTTAAAAAGTCAGGAAACGACAGGTGCTGGAGAGGATGTGGAGAAATAGGAACACTTTTACACTGTTGGTGGGACTGTAAACTAGTTCAACCATTGTGGAAGTCAGTGTGGTGATTCCTCAGGGATCTAGAACTAGAAATACCATTTGACCCAGCCATCCCATTACTGGGTATATACTCAAAGGACTATAAATCATGCTGCTATAAAGACACATGCACACGTATGTTTATTGCGGCACTATTCACAATAGCAAAGACTTGGAACCAACCCAAATGTCCAACAACGTTAGACTGGATTAAGAAAATGTGTGGCATCTATACACCATGGAATGCTATGCAGCCATAAAAAATGATGAGTTCATGTCCTTTGTAGGGACATGGATGAAACTGGAAACCATCATTCTCAGTAAACTATTGCAAGGACAAAAAACCAAACACCACATGTTCTCACTCATAGGTGGGAATTGAACAATGAGAAAACATGGACACAGGAAGGGGAACATCACACTCCGGGGACTGTTGTGGGGTGGGGGGATGGGGGAGGGACAGCATTAGGAGATATACCTAATGCTAAATGATGAGTTAATGGGTGCAGCACACCAACATGGCACATGGATACATACGTAACAAATCTGCACATTGTGCACATGTACCCTAAAACTTAAAGTATAATAAAAAAATAATTTCACACAAAAGCACAGGACCAGATTAATTCACTGGTAAATTGTATCAAACATTTAAAGAAAAAATAATTCTTCATAAACTCTTCCACAAAATAAAAGAGAAGGGAATATGTTCCAACACATTCTATGACTTCAGTATCAACCTTATATCAAAACCAGGCAAGACAACACAAGAAAACTACTGACCAATATCCATTATGATTATAGATATAAAAAAATCCTCAACAAAATACTAGCAAACCATATCTAGCAATATATAAAATATATATCACGTATATATAACTTATAAAATAAATTTATAAAATAGATATATTTATCCAATTATACCTAATATCAAATCCAGGGTACAAAAAGGATTATACATCATTACCAAGTGGGATTTATCCCAGGAATGTAAGATTGGTTTAACATATGAAAATCAATTACTGTAATAAACAATAGGAAAAAGGGCAAAACCCTCAGTAGTTGCAGAAAAAGCATTTTGTCAAAAGGGGTTTTATAGTCACAAGTGTTAGTAAGAATATGAATTATGGGAACTCACACACTGTTGTTTCCAAGGAAAGCTGGTCAACAATTTTGGGAAAGAGTATGGTGATATCTAGAAAGGAGAGTGAAGTACAGTGCCTAGCGTACACGCTAGAGGAACACTTTCACAGGTACACAGTAAGACATATACGAGAATGATTCCAGTTGCACAGCTTGGAATATCCCCAAATGGGAACTAACCCAAATGCTGGCTGTCAACAGTAGAATGGATACATTGTGGCATAGTTATACAAGGGGATATCCAGGAATGAAAAGAACAAGGTATGACTATACCCCATATGGACTAGTCTTACAAATAAGATACTGAGTTTAAGAAATAAATCTGAAAAGAACACCCACAGCATGGTTCCATTCATGTGGAGTTCAAAAACAAGAGAAAGTAAACCATGTTGAGACACATTTATGAATATAAATTTAGATAACTATAAAGAAAGCTGGAAGATGATTATCACAGAACAGACAGTGGTCACCTCCAGGCAGGGAGGAGGATGTTGAGTAGGGAGGGGCAGGAGAGAGGGAGCATTTCTAAAGCACAGCCTAATTCCTAAAACACGGCTCTTGTCTTCATGATCATTCTTTTAACTGCATGTACCCATTTTCATCCCATTGTCTGTGTGCCATACGTCATAACAGAAAATGAAGAAAAACATTTCCTTTTCATCAAGTGGATTCCCTTACAATCTATGAATGTGCCAGTAGGTCAGCCTTGCACGTGGACACAGCTATGTGCAGGGTTGTGTGTTCAAGCATTCCTATGAGCACTCAGCTCTCGCTCTAGTTAAACATGCTGGCCAGGATGCCGTGGACTGAGGAAGAACATGAGGAAGCAGGGCCTCTGTCCTCCATGGAGAAAGTTAGCCAAGTTAGCTGTGGCTGTGGGACTTACTTTTCCAAGGAAATGGGGGTTTAAGTGAATGTGTGTCAATTCCAGATTCTATGTTGGGGTTTTACTCCCTCCTCACATCCCCTTCCCCATCCTGTACTTCCTTCTGGTCATCCCAGAGCCCAGACCCTGGTGGGCTCAGCAGGGGCTGCCCAGATACCCCCTGAAAGGGTGGGGAGAGACACCCTCTCACCGAGGAGGTTTGCTCAGCACACCCCTCTCCTGCCAAAATCCTCCTGGTTCTCAGATGCCCGGCCTTCCCTACAGCACTGACTACAGAAGGCCATGTGGGCCTGGGTCTGTGAGCTGAGCCCCTGCGGACCCATGCTGGATGTATTGTGTGAGTGAGAAACTTTTACTGGGGTGCCGAGGCTTTGCAGTTGTTTGTTACTGTGGCATAACCTAACACTCCTCTGAAACCTTCATTTCTTTACGTGGGTAATAATTTCCACCTACTTGTGATGATTGTTAGTTCTCATCATTCCCTCCTCCTCCTCCTCTCACTTTGAACTGGATGCAAGAACACTGAGAAACAACTCATTTGTTGAATTAGTCATTTACTTATAATCCAGACTGTGATTGTTTGGAAAATTGGAGAGAGGGATTTCTCGAATAAAAGACAAACTTGCTGGCTCATGTGGGGTTGACAGCATTCACAGGACCATGAACAGTCAGATGGCATATTTCATCCCCTGATGCTGGGGAGCATGGGTGATCATCTATTTCGGACTGTGTCTCAACTCTGCTAGGGAAACTGCTTAATTCCCTCAACATAGAACTAGTAGCTTGCACCATGTAATACATACTCCCAGTTAACTGGGAAACACATTATTTCAGTCACTTGTTTTAGATATGTATAGGCACGCTCAAGTCAGACCTCACAGGGAGGGCATGGAAAGGGAAAATGAAATAGGAGGTGAGAAGATGAGGAGGAGTACAGGGAAAGAAAGAGGGCACAGACAGAGACAGGGAGAGAGAGAGAAGGGGGGTGGGAGAAGGAGGAACAGAGCGTGCAACTGCCTGGTGGATATACAGGTGGCTGGACCAGGCTCTGCGTGCTCACATGGACTTTACTGACATGTTACTACTTGGCTCATTTTGAAATGACCTCTCCATTGGCATGACCAGCTACTCCCCAGCTGGCCAAGCCCAGCCCACCCTGATTTTGTCCTACCCTGCGTTTCAAATATCTCCCAGTGACAGCTCTTCCTGCGGCCCACATCCGGCACTTCCTCCTGGCCATTCCAGAGCCCAGACCCTGGCAGGCTCAGCAGGTGCTGCCCAGGTACCACCTGAAGGGGTGGGGAGAGCCATTCTCTCAGGAAGGAGGTTTGCCTTCTGCCAAAATTCTCTTGGTTCTCAGATGTGCAGCTGTGCCCTCTGGCTTTGAGATTCCTGGGGCTAGAAACTCCCAACCAGAGAGTCTCAGTGGTGGCGCTAAGGTCGGGGGAAAAGGAGAGCCTTTCTGAAAGACGTGTCCTTTCCTGGGTCAGGCAAAGGTATTTGTCAAAACCAGATCTCCGTCCCATTGAATGACAAACGAGTGCCCACTTCCCTGGAAGGAGTTTTTCTCCAATTAACTTAAGTCATGTACCTGCCTGTCTGACTGACAGGCCCCAGGGCCCTGGGAGAAGACGACATCCCATCGCTCGGCGGGGACACCTCAAACATTTGCTCTGTTAATTGGCTGCTGCCTTATTAAGAGGCAGGTCTCCTGCCGCAGCCTTCATTACCGATTTCCAGGAGTAACTAGGCTCCCCCACGCTCCAGTCACCAAGGCGGTTGATTAAATACCCTGATTCCCATGTCTTTGAACTCAGCAGCTTGCTGGCCGAGGCGTGCATTTCCCAGACAAAGGTACCCTTAGAAAGGAGCACACTTGGATCTAATCAGCAGCCTCTGTGCTCTGCCACTCCTCTCCCTCCATTTGTGGACTGTTCTTTTGTTCTGAGAAATCTGACACCTACATTCCCCTTTGGTCTTTCTCCCCTTAAGTTTGCATCTTACATTTTTTGAGTGTTTAGATATAATTTCAAATGGATATTGTTTAAATTATTGAGCTTCTGGAAGAAAAGAAGACTTTGCTGGGAAAAATGTGATTGGCAGAAAGCACCTCTGAGGCTGGTGGATGAGGAGAGGTAAAGACTTCTGGAATCAAGCTGCTTCGCCACCCTCCTGCGGAACCCCTGCGTACTGGAGGTGGAGGTTGCAACGCAGGAAAGTACGGTGCAATGACCCTAGAGTGCAACACTCCATCCATCTATAGTCCAGGACAGGGACTGAGCCACAGGGTAGGAGAATCACACTGACTTGGGCATCCAAGCCACATTTCCTTTCTGAGTCAGTGGCCCGCTCTCCAGACGGGGTGGTGACAGGGTGAGCCCTGACGAAGGGCTGACACTTCCACAGGGCTGTTCAGGGCCCAGCCCAAATGGGATACTTGGCTCCTGTCAGTTGAAGGATTTCACTCAGGCCTCGCTGAGATCGCTTGTACTTCTGCTTAGACAAGGACTGGCTAAGGATGGAGGAAGGCAGTTAGAACCATTCTGGGGTGGGCAGGTGTGATGGTTAATTTTCACAATCAGTGCCTGGTCCTGCTGACTGTGTTTTTCCTAAGTGGTTCTCCGGTCTGCCCACTCCCCTGATTCAGGCCTCTGTGTGGCTTTGCTGAATGTCCTCGATGCCTCCTGCTGGGCCCCTGCCTCCAGGGTCACTCTGTCCCAAGGGCAACACAGGTGATCTTTCTGAACACCAGGCCTATGGTTTAAAACCCTAGAATGCTGCCTCCCCTTGCATCCAGGAGAAAGTCCATGCTCCTTAACCTGATAGTGCAGGTCTGGCCCCAGCTTGGCCAAAGCTCCTTTCCAGGCTGGCCCTTGCTGCTTTCTCTCTGCCCTAAACTCTGTATTTGGAGAAACACCAATTGGCTCGTGGCTCCCCATGCTGGCTTCATACCCTAACCTTTGGCCTAGAAGACTCCCTTCCTCTTTCTCTAACCCATTTCTCATCATTTAGTACTCAGTCCAGATGGCACCCCCTCTTGGAGGCCTCCCCATTCTTTTAATAAAAGACTGGACGTGCTCCGTCGTGGCGCTCCCCACCCTGGTTTACAATAGGCAGGGGGTGTGTG
Organism: Symphalangus syndactylus; assembly: GCF_028878055.3. Classification (NCBI taxonomy): domain Eukaryota; kingdom Metazoa; phylum Chordata; class Mammalia; order Primates; family Hylobatidae; genus Symphalangus; species Symphalangus syndactylus. The sequence continues at coordinate 18,771,519 of NC_072433.2, read as the reverse complement.
TCCCCACTCAGCTCCCCACAGGCAGGGCCCTCTCACACTCCTCTTGGACCCCCACCACCAGGCCCTCAACTAGGACTGGTACACAGCAGGCACTCAGCACTGTTTGTTGAAGAAATGAAATGCGGAATTGCAGAAGCCTGCCAAGGCATGAATGGCCCAGATACAAGAATCACAGATCTTTCCATGAAATCATGAAACACAAGAATGAAACTTGATCGGCGCAGCATTGAAAACAGGGACCACTACTTTACTTTCCTCAGGAGTGTGAACAAACAGGCAGGATGAGGTTTAGAGCACATGCTGGTACCACTCATGGGTTCCTGTGTGATGTGCACTAGAGAAGCTCTATCCCTGATCACGCCCACCCTGAATTCCTTTTCCAAGGCTGCCATCTCGGGCTGCCCCACAGGCTCCTGGTCCCCCTAGAACCCAACCTGGGCTGCACAGAGGCTGAGTCCACTGGCAGCAAATCTAGTTAGCAGCTCGGTCCCGAGCCCACCCTGTCCATCGGCTCCTCTGAGGTGAGCCATACACAGTCCCCGGCTTTTTGCTAATTTTGAAAAAGGGACAGACTGCTCAGGTGCTCACTGCAAGGCCTCCTTTCTTTTTTAATTACAGAAATCATTATATACATAGATGGTGTGGCATAGTAGAAGGAACAAAGAAACAAAGGTTTTCAAAAACCATCGCAATTCCTTTGTTGAGTCAAGAGTGGCTAACAACACCGGCACATGTCAGCTACATGTGCAGAAAGTTACCTTCAGAACACAAGTGAGAGTGCAGGCACAATCTACCCAGTTGCTGAACGATAATCACTGTGTATGTTTTTAAAAAAATTATACATGTAAGAGATGTGGCATAGCAGACAGAAATGTTAAATGACAACATTTAACATTTCAAATCAGTCTTTATTGCAGCTCTCCTCCTCACCGGTTGAGTGGTGTTGGGCAAGCATTAAACCTCTGTGAGCCTCAGTTTCCTCACTTGCCAAGTTAGGGGTAATAACAGTCCTTACCCTGAAGGGCTGTCATAGGATTAAAGAACAGAAAGTGCACAGAATGCTCAGCCTTGGACCTGGCATGTCACACGGGCTCTTTGAGTTAGTTGTTACCCTGCCCTCCATTCTCATCCAATCTCTGGTTTTTTAAAAAGGGTAAGATGTGTAAAATCACAATCATTTGCTGCAAAGCTTGATGATTATAATCACGGCCAGCACAGTCTCTGTGGGGCTATAGCCACAGGAATCCTGGTGGTGCCTTCACTCCGAGTTCTTTCCTTCCCAGCCTTCTAGACAGGCACGCTCAAGTGTGCATCTTGTTTTGTGCAAACTGTTTCTCTAAATTAGTATATGGGCTTCTGTCGGCATGTTTTACAGAAAGAAACCACATTTCTCAGCAGTGGACTTTGCCTTCCCTTTGTATAGATTCCCCATTTCTTCAGGTCTTCCTGATACCCACAGTTGTTTACACTGAGAACCACAGAAGTTTTTAATACGGAAAGTTCGTTCCTTTAAAATTGCTAGGAGAATGTTTACTGAGACAAGCCTGGCATATAAACAAGATCTTCATGTCACTGAAATTTGGCAGGGGGCAGAGGTGGGGACACTGGTGAGAAGGAACCCAGGCAGAAGTGGAGACACAGAAAGGAGTGACCGAGAAATATGGGCGTTTTTCTTCCTGTGCGATGAAGCCCTCACCCTGTATTTCATGTGGCATTGGCGGGGACTTTCTTCCTTTGTAATGTGCTCACTGGGGTTGTCACGTCACATAGCCATGTGGAGACAGCCACTGAAGTTCAAAGACAAGATGGGTGTAAATGTGATTCATTTCATTAAAACAACTGGATATACAATACTTGATGTCTGCGGTAACTCTAACTTCTCCTCATTTCCCTTTGGGGAGTGAGAGTTTTTAGGTACCTGCTGTCTGATCAGTTGCAAGTGCCAAGTCTGGTGGAGGAGGAAGGAATGCAGCCATAACATCAGCAAAGCTGCATGAAGTATTTCCCTTTGCTGCTGCCCCTGCCCTGTACCTCGTTGTTCATGTCCCACCCACCCACTCTTCCAGGTTCAGGTCAAGCCCCACTCCCTGACAAATATCCCTCCTAATCATGGGAGTGGCCACTGACACACAGTGAAAGGGGATAGGCAGGTGCCAGTACTGGTGCTGTCATTTACAAGTTCAGTAACTGGGAAAGTTATTTGGCTTCCCTTTGCCTCTCAGTAAACACCAACTAGGAAAAGGAGTGCATGAGATGACATCCATACAGCCCCTGGCGGTGGGCTGGCAGCCTGGCACATTCTCCGTGAATGAGAATGTGTATTTCCCATGATCCTATCCACACCACCCTGATGGCCATTCCTTCTTTTCTGCAAGGCTGTGTCCCATGGTGGCCCTTTATTGCCTTGGGGGTTGAACTTCTACCTCTATCTCTTAACAGGGCAGCTCTTCTACTTTCTTTGCCTTTTCTTGGCAACAGAGTTTGGCTCTCATGCATTTCTCTCTAATTGGTTAATCACATTGTATTGACTACAACATTAGAACCAATAGTTCAGGCCTTCCCAATAGTCCTGACCATGTCACTGGCATACTGACACATGCCCATGAACAAAGGCTACATCACACAAGGAAGACAAAGTGTGACCCGCTGGGGTTTTCTTCCACTTCAGTTGCAGCCCTGCATGCTTTCTGGGGAGCACACTGTAGCCACCGAGATGAAGGCATGGGGAGGCCCAACCGTAGGGTCGAGCACGTCAGTCAGTGGCTGATCCTTCCCATGGTCTCTGGATACACCGGAGAAGGCAGGAGGTGAAGTCTGCCAGGTCAGCTGGGAACAACCAGGGACACGTGTCTGGGGCTGCGTGAGGTTCGTTCTGGGCTCTGATGGAATATTGCCTTCATGTGTGCTTTTTAACATACTGAGTCAAGAATTATGCATGATCTGTTGAAATTCCCGTAAGTCAGTCAAGAAAATTTAGTGCACTTAATCTCATCATTTATCCTTTGCAATTTTTGGTAACTATATTTGAAAAAGTTATTTAGACACCTTCTCATTTCAAGAGCCTCTGTCCTCACCTAAGCCTTGAGTTCCTCTTTGTCAGATTCTCTGATTTCTCTGTAGAATGTGAGGGGTTCATCTTTCACTTTTTTTCCCAGCCAAGAGTACGTGGGTGGTGTATTATTTGAACCCTTGCTTAGCAGAAAATACTTGTTATTGTTTCCATACATGGATCACCATTTGATAAGTGTAGAATTCTTGCATCACGGTCTTATCGCCCCAAAACTCCACCAATGTTCTTCATTGCCTTCTTGCTTTTTAATATCGCAGGAAAGTCCAAGGACAGAATGTTTTTTTCCTTCACACCAGACAGTGTCTGAGACTCACCTTTGACACAAATGTAACTGAAGGGGAGAAGCTGCCCCTGGGCAAGCTGGTCAGCTGAAACCACTCGAGAGCCCCCAGTGCAACACCAGGTAGAATTTTTTTTTTTTTGTCTGCTTTGTTTTTCTCTTCCTGGATACTTCAGATCACTTTAATTTTTTTTTCAAAACCTAAAATGTTAGCAATTATATTTTGACTTATTTGATAAATCTTTCAGCATAGGGCACTTTTTTTTTGGATCTCTCTTTGCTTATTATGTCCATTTGAATTGCTCTGAGGTCTTGAAGATAACCAATCACTATTATTTTAAATCTTTTATCTCTGTCTTACATAACTATAATCCTCTCCCACACTATTTTTTAAATCTTCTTCTCATTCTCGGTGTATTCGGGGAGTGGTTTTCAAGTTTGTTCCCTGTATTGGAACAACTATGATTTCTGTATTGTTAATCTTTCCTTTTACTGCTTGAAGTAGAGAAGGAACTTCTGCAATTGTATTTCAGGTTCTTTATATTCTTTCCTTACCTCCCCCAGCTTCCATTTTATTTTTGACTGTAGCTCAGCCAATTTACAATCCCATTTTTTATCTCATTTCAGAGTTCATGTTTTCTTGAATTGGGAGTAGAACACAGTTGCTGTCTAAAATGTGCTTCTGTTTCTTGTAATAATTTTTCCCCAAAGCATGCTCTTTTGCTGTATCTTAAGTGTGTGGTCTCCTCCTCCTCTGTTGCAGAAGCCAGCTTCCCTTTCATTCTTGTTCAGACAGATCTGTTCAGGCTTTACCTCTGTTTACTCTCACCGCAGCCCAGTGAGACTGACCAGACTGGAATTACAGCTAAATCCATGGTCAATGCCACGACATATTGTACCTGGAGAGGGGTCTTAACTTCCCTGTAACCAGCATTCATGGCTAAACAGTTAAGAGACACCCTTGAAAATCTGGAGTTCTGCACGTGGGTGGGAAGGAGAACAAGGAAGCTCACTGTCTACGGAATTAGGATGATGTGTCACTGACCCTTTCTGGTACCACCTCTGCCCCTACCCTGGTGACCCCTTCTGAAACCTCCTCCTTGGTCTAGGGTATTTCTTCTTTTGCAGCTTTGCAAGAGACATCTTCCTTGCCCCTGCTTTCCTGTCCATCACCCACCTATCCAGAAAGGTTCTGCCCTTCATAACCTCTGATGCCTCTAATCTAGGGTTCCCCAAATCATTGGACAAGCTTGCACGGAGAAAAGATTAAAATCTCAGCTATGAGGACTCATGCAGACCTGGGTCTGTACAAGCTCCACCTGACCGGATATAAGCAAAGATCTCTGCAAATCCCTATAAAAATACCTTGGGTTTATTATATTTTGATGGAAATATGGATCACTGGATGAGCATCTGAGAAACAGAGACAAAAATGGGATGGAGAAAGACAGAGAGAGACAGAGATGTACAGGTGTATTGGAGTAAGAGTCAGAGAGCTAGCCAGGCCAAATGAGCAAGGGAGGCAAAGGCTCAAGGAGGCATTTGCTGGACCACTGTAGACCAGGCCTTTGGGCACACCTTAGCCAACTGAAGGGGGCATGGGGTGCACTGAACACAAGCAGTGGAAGAGAAAGCACAAGTTCCCTAAGGAAGACAAGAAAAGAGAGATGGCTGCTAAGTTCCTGGATGAGCCCTTCTTTCCAGCTACAAAGAGAAATGCACAACTCAGATCACCCTGCTTATAATAAGTGGACGGAGTTCACTGCATCTGGCTATTTTAATTACCTGCAAGCAAAGTGATTTTGCTACTTTCATTTAGAGGAGCTTTTTGAAAGTAGTTTTCACTCTGATTACTTTCATTAACAAGTGATCAAAATGCATCAAAGCAGAGATGAGCACACAAGAAGAAAAGCAGAGGGAAGAACTCTCTAGGAGATGTCCAAACCCAGCAGTCACTGTGAAACTCTGTCTTCCCTCATTAGCCTGGAGAATACATGTGTTCTGGATCTGGGCCTCATGAGGCACCCAGGTGCGGGACTGGGCACAAGCTCACCTACAATCAGGAAGCATGGGTGGTTCCCAGAGACCCAGGATGCTGTGTAGGGATGGGCCCCAGCTTTCTGTAGTTCTGTCCCTCAGTTCTCCTGACCGAGGACTCAACTCCACAGACCTTAAATTCAAGGTTTGGTGTGCTCTTGTTCCTCATGCATCCAATGAGCCTGCTCTGCTGGGAAGTGTTTACTCCTGAAGACACTCTCTGCTGATGGAGATGAGCAGTCATTTACTCTCCCCTGGGTCACTGCCTCCTAATCCCCCTCATTTATTTCAGTTAATTTGACACAGTGGCAAGTGCTCCCCCCTAAGATGGCCCAAAATGGGTCATTGCTTCCCTGTCCAGAAAAGCAGGCAGAGAGGCTGAGTGCCCATGCCAGACACAAGGGCTGGGGCGAGGGAGGGAACAGTCCAGCCCCCAGGCCTCTGCTCAATTCTTGTACCCACTGTCCTCCCAGCCACTGGCCCCTTAAATGCCTTATATCACCAGGCAGCAGAGGAACCTGAAAGGGATCCCACATCTAGAAAAGAGCATGAAAGTCCTGTCCTCGAGCTTGCTAGTGAGCATAAAACACTTTGAGGCAGGCGTACAGAGACCACGTATTTGAGTTCTGGCTGGTCTGACAGCTGCTGAGTCTATCACACAGATAATTAGATAAACTGCTTGAGCACAGAGATTCAATACATGGTGTCATTTAGCAGCTGCTACATGGGGGCCTTGATCTTAATTGAAGGCACAATAGGGGAGAACCTTAAAGGAGTCCCAAATCAACTTCTTCTTGCTCCAGTAATTAAACATCTGACTCCTGGTGATCATCTGAAACCTCTCAAGTGTTGGGCATAGGGTCCACTCACATGGATCTGAGCACCTGAGCCACCGGCACCCCTCCTGTCCACACAGGGCCTTCCTCAAACAGCCTCCTGCGGAGGAGCCTGGGGAGGAGGCTCCATGTCACTCCCTCCCCTCGTCAAGGCCACTTTTGGGTGGGCCTCACAGAGTAATGAGAAGGGCAATATAGCCAAGTGGCAAAGAGCTTGGGCTTCCACTGGCCAACAGGGCCCTATGGGGAGATCAGCCCCATCAGCCCTCTGACTTGTTCAGTTTCTCTCTGCTTACTCACCCTGGTCCAGCAAATCTGGCTCCCTTGTGAGCCCCCAAACATGCTAGGCAAGCTCCCACCTTAGGATCTTTGCAAACTTTGTATTGCCACTGCCCGGGATACTCTTCCCCCAGATATTCAAATGCCTCACTACCTAACCCCCCAGCCTGCTGCAGGCCTTTGCCCAAATGCCACTTCTCATATCAGAGGCTCTGGCTAACTGCCCTCCTGGCTTTATTCTGCTCCATGGCACTTGTCACCATCACATAGACTTCATCTCTTGTTTACTGTCTGTTTCTCCCACAAGACTGTACCTGCCATGGGGACTGGACTCTGTTTTGTTCCCTGCTGTGTCCCCACATCTCCGAATAGTATCTGACTCATAGTACATGAATGTTGCTGAACAACTGGACAGAAGGGTTCGAGCAGGACAGTACCATGGTCAAAGTTCCATCTTGGAAAGCTTACTCTAAATGCCATATGGAAAGTGGATTTGAAGAAGCATCTGACCCAGGGCTCAGAGAATAGCTAGGAGGCCATAGAGGTCATCCAGCCAGGAGATGATGGTGGGATGGACCATCCCAGGTGGAATGAGAGGTAGACTGAAATGTGAGGAGAGGTCAGGGATGAAGATATGGTTGGGTCTTTGCTCATGGGACAGTCTGGGTCTTTGAGGCATGGCTGCAACTGTGAGAAGAGAGCCCCAGGGGACACACCTGGAAGCAGCTGCAAGAGAAGGAGGGGCCTATGGAGAGCCAGAGGGATGGGGGCTGGTCCCCAGAAGACAGTGGAACAGGGTTGCAGGAAGGATGCAGCAAGACCAGGCCTGGAAAGTGCCCTCTTGGCGTTTAGAAGGGAAAGGTGATCTTAGCAAAGTCAGTAGCAGGGGTAACAGGACAGGAGCTAGATGCAGATCCTAGAGGGCGGAATTCAGGGAAGTTGCAGAAGTGGAGACAGCCAGTGCAGGAAATGCTCTGCGGCCTGACAGGGAAGAGATGAAAGGCTACCCAGGAGGATGCTGGGACAACAGCCTGCTCCTCTGGGCTTTAGGATGAGAGAGACTGGTCTGCCGGCAACCAACGAGACTGAGGAGTGCACAGCAAAGGAAGGGGGGTTGGAGAAAGAAGGACAGGGCGCCAGAAAACAGCAGGAAACAATGTGGGGGACTCGGAGGCTGTAGCTGGTTTCCATAAGTGAAATCAATGCACCGCGAGACTTTCTCAGCTCAGTAACGTCTTAGCAATTTTTAATTACTGGAACGTAATTAATTCACTCAAAGTGCAGCAGTTCTGTGGAGCACACCACACATGCCGAACTGATAATATTCTTGCACATTTGTGGGGTGCTCACACCAAGACAGTTCCTTGCATAAAACCTGGGAGAAATATCCAAAGAACACACATATTTGTTTTAGGTCACTTTTCTTGATCCTGGAAGCAGATACTGTAAATAGGACAACTGAGCTCCCAGGGATGCTGGACTACGGGGCTATGAGGGAACTGTCAGTTCAGTCAAGTCCTCGTTGTTTTCACAGATGCTGACAGAATCTGCGGAGGAGTAAGGAGAGGATATCCAACTGAGAGACAGTCCGTAAAGATTCCCGTTTGTGCTTGAGGTCTTGGAGGCATCTCTGGCTAAAGCAGCCCCCAAAGGATAACCCAGAGAGTGGAGATGTGTGGCGTTTCTTTTGGCTATAAATTCCTTGAGGTCAGGCCTGGTGTTCTGATCATACTGGTATCCTCAGGTCCTGGCACAGCCTTAGCACCCAGTGGGTATTCAACAGATGTCTGTGAAGGTGAGTGGCCTGGCAGAAAATAGCCAAACCCTCTTCTGTGGAGCTTAATGTGAAGGCCAGGAAGAGGGCTGGGGACAGAGAGATCCCTTTGCAAAGAGTGAAAGAACAACAGCGGCTACTGGACAGAAATGTGGGTAGGCCCAGGAGTGGAAGGGCAACTGGAAGGACAGGAAAGGGAGTCTGGAGAGAAAGTGGAGGCCAGCTTCCAGAGCCAGACCAGGCTGAAGGTGGGCTTGTCCCCAGAGGCTCTGCCTGCTTTTGACCCCAGATTCCCCTGGCAGCCTTCTGGGTATCCCTGAGTTTCCTACTCATTCCTTAGAAAGGAGACAGGGGTCTGGTTTCCTGATGTCCAGAAGCTCTGTGAGTTTGGGATGATTGAGCCAGCTTTCCCTGGAGAAAGTGTAGCTGGCTTCTTAATGACCTGCGGAGCAGGGAAGCCCCGCCCAGCAGTGGCACGCAAGGCCCTTTGACTGCCCATGGCTCCTGAGCCTTCCTTCTGCACCAGGAGGTCTCCTAGGGAAGAAGCATAAAGCAATTGCATCTGTTGGGGACATGCCTTGCTGAGCCCTAACTAAAAACAGCCACAAAGCTGTGGGTGCCTTTGAAGGGCCTGCTGCAGCAGCAAAGGTTGGGCCCTGGCTTGGCTCTGCCTGTGTGACTTGGGACAGGTACTGGCCCTCTCTGGGCTTCAGGGTCCCTCTTTGGGAGATGAGAATGTTGCAGTAGCTTACCTGACACTGAGAGGTGACAGCATGCTGGCAGCCCTCGCTCACTCTCGGTGCCTCCTCAGCCTCGGCACCCACTCTGGCCATGCTTGAGAAGCCCTTCAGCCCGCCGCTGCACTGTGGGATCCCCTCTCTGGGCTGGATGAGGCTGGAGCCAGCTCCCTCTGATTGCAGGGAGGTGTGGAGGGAGAGGCACTGGCGGGAACTAGGGCTGCGTGCAGCACTTGTGGGCCAGCATGAGTTCTGGGTGGGCATGGGCTCGGTGGGCCCTGTACTCACAGAGGCCAGCTGGCACCACCAGCCCCAGGCAGTGAGGGACTTAACACCCAGGCCAGCAGCTGTGGAGGGTGCGCCGGGTCCCCCAGCAGTGCCGGCCCACCAGTCCTGCACTCAAATTCTCGCCGGGCCTCAGCTGCCTCCCCGCAGGGCAGGGCTTAGGACCTGCAGCCTGCCATGCCTGAGCCTCCCCACCACCGTGGGCTCCTGCATGGCCTGAGCCTCCCCAACTAGTGCCGCCCCCTGCTCCATGGCGCCAGGTCCCATCGACCACCCAAGGGCTGAAGAGTGAGGGCGCACTGCGCGGGACTGGCAGGCAGCTCCACCTGCAGTCCGGTGCGGGATCCACTAGGTGAAGCCAGCTGGGCTCCTGAGTCTAGTGGGGACTTGGAGAACTTTCATGTCTAGCTAGAGGATTGTAAATACACCAATCAGCACTCTGTGTCTAGCTCGGGGTTTGTGAATGCACCAGTCAGCACTCTGTATCTAGCTAATCTGGTGGGGACTTGGAGAACCTTTATATCTAGCTAAGGGATTGTAGATACACCAACCAGCACTCTGTATCTGGCTAATCTGGTGGGGACTTGGAGAACCTTTATGTCTAGCTAAGGGATTGTAAATACACCAATCAGCACTCTGTCTCTAGCTCAAGATTTGTAAACACACCAGTCAGCACCCTGTGTCTAGCTCATGGTTTGTGAATGCACCAATCAGCACTCTGTATCTAGTTATTCTGGTGGGGACTTGGAGAACCTTTATGTCTAGCTAAGGGATTGTAGATACACCAACCAGCACTCTGTATCTAGCTCAAGGTTTGTAAATACACCAATCAGCACCCTGTGTCTAGCTCAAGGTTTGTAAATGCACCAATCAGTGCTCTGTGTCTAGCTAATCTAGTGGGGACTTGGAGAACTTTTGTGTCTGGCTCAGGAATTGTAAACACACCAATCAGCATCCTGTCAAAATGGACCAATCAGCTCTCTGTAAAACAGACCAATCAGCTCTCTGTAAAATGGACCAGTCGGCAGGATGTGGGTGGGGCCAGATAAAGGAATAAAAGCAGGCTGCCCCAGCCAGCAGTGGCAACCAGGGTCCCCTTCCACACTGTGGAAGTGTTTGTTCTTCCGCTCTTTGCAATAAATCTTGCTGCTGCTCACTCTTTGGGTCTGCACTGCCTTTATGAGCTGTAACACTCACCGCAAAGGTCTGCAGCTTCACTTCTGAGGCCAGCGAGACAACAAACCCACCGGGAGGAATGAACAATTCCAGATGCGCCATCTTAAGGGCTGTAACACTCACCGCGAAGGTCCGCAGCTTCACTTCTCAGCCAGCGAGACCACAAACCCACCAGAAGGAAGAAACTCCGAACACGTCCAAACATCAGAAGGAACAAACTCCGGACACACCATCTTTAAGAACTGTAACACTCACGGCGAGGGTCCGCCGCTTCATTCTTGAAGTCAGTGAGACCAAGAACCCACCAATTCCGGACACAACACCGGTCAGCTTGAGTTCAGACTACCCTGCTTGGCACACAAGGCCTTTCCCCAGCTTGCTGTGATCCATTTGTCTGCCTTTATCCCCAACTATGCTCTCCCCCACACCCAGGATCCCATAATCACTTGCTCTTCCCCGAGACTGGAGGTACTTCATGCCTGTACCCCTAGAAAGCCTTCTCCACCCTCTCAACCTAGCAAACCTTCCCTTGCTCTTCAAGATCCACCTTGAAGGTCCCCTCTTCTCCAGCACCTTCTCTAAACATTCTCATCCTCAGGCAGATGAATTCTTACCCCAGGCTCCACTGGCATTTCCTGAGAGCCCAGAGGTGCGTTCTAGGAGCTTTGTCCAGACTGGGGATCAGAGATACCTGATTCTCCCCTTGCTTTTCTACTAACCTGCTAGATGAACTTGGGTGGCTCCTTACATCTCTTTTCAAAAACCAAGACAGAGAAAGCGATCATTAACTTTGATCAACTGGAGGTCAAATTTCTAGTCATTCATTAAATAAATATGGAGGGCCAACGTTCTTCTCTCCCCTCATTCACAGGAGGACCCACCATCCCTGACCTCTTAGCTCATTACAGAGTTGTCACATAAATGGGCAAGGGTCTTATAGCTTGTTGCATCTGCTCCTTGAACAAGCCGTGATGTTACAACGGCACCAGCATCAGTGCTGTTGACACTGCTTAGAGAAGAATGCTCACTGCACGCCAGGTGCTGCTCCTGTCATACTCACAACACTCTACGAGGTAAGTGCTGTTATTATTCCCATTTTACAGATGAGGTAAATGAGGCACAGAAAGCTCATGTGCCAAAGCAGTGCCCTCGAGCACGTGCCACATTGTCCCATCAGCCTGGGCCTCCCTGATGCTTCCACAGGCCCCAGCACCTCTTGCTATAGGGACTGCTCCAGCAGAGTTACACCAAATCCCCTATCAATGCCTGACAGCATCACAGCCCTGCAGCAGGATCTCACACATCCCAGGAAGTGAGTCTCCCGCTGAGAGTTGGACTGGGCTGACTAAGCTGGGGATGTAAGAAGCTTTCCCTGGCAGGACAGAGAAGACTTGTGGAAGTATAGAAATGCCCCTGGAGGTGTGGGGCCCAATTTAAATTCCTAAAGTAACAAGACTCAAAGTAACAATAACAGCAACAAAATAACAAGAAGAAGAAGAAGAAAAAAGGCTCTTTGGCAGCAAGCTCTATTTGCTCTGCTAACCTGCAACAAAATACTCAGTTTTTATGTCTGTTTAGTAACAAGTAAGAAAAAAAGATGTCTTAGTGAGCCTGTAGTATGTTTAACTTGTTTCCAAAAATGGAAATGATTTCCTGTCTTTCATTAGCTTGGGAACTCCCCTCTGAAGCACCCAAACCCACCTGCAACCGCCAGCAGGCTGAGGAAGCTGAAGGGGCCCCTTAAAACGGAACCTCTAACAGTCCCCTTTCTTCCATAATTTCATGGTTTGTTTGGAAAACTGCCCAACTGTGACATTGTATCATCTGGTATAATACAACGCTGGCTTGGTGAGTGATTGCTGAAAGGGAAGCTCATCTTCGTGAACAGCGTAGGAGATAAAGCGTGAATTCAACACCAAGAAAAATGAGTTTAAAAGTGCCAACTAATACACAAATAGGAATGCGATGTCACAAGATAACTTTGAAAACACAAACTCTATAAGAAGTTAGACAGTGAAATCCACCCAGTATCTTGGCATTCTCTTGGTAGGATTTGGTGTTGAGGAAAAATGTAACTCTAATTTTGCTACAAGAAGAGATACATCTTTCCCACACCCCTGTTGCCCCTGACTTTCATGAGACCCTGTTTGTGACGCAGGGGATCTGGGATCAAAGCTGTAAACTCTAGCTGCAGCAATCCTTTTGAGTCTGGTTGATTTCCCGTACATGCTAATGATCCCTAAATGATATATTTCATTTTACATTCACAAGGAATCCCATTGCCATAGCAACTGGAATGTGATACCAGAAGTTTTCTTGTAAATGGGATTTAGAATGCTGCCTCTTCTCCCTTGCAGGGTGGTGAAGGCTATGTGTCCCCCACCAGTCCTCAGGAGAACCCCCTCCCTGACAGGAAATCAGGGGCTCTGGCCACAGATGGGGAGCTCTGGACTCTAGCAGCTTAGCCCAGCACAACCCATCACTTCTCTCCTCTTGCTCCACACACTCCAGCTGCACAAGGAATTGTCCTAATATTGACTTCTGGGGGCAGATAAAGTCTCAGAGAATGAAGTCACAACTTCTTCTTGTAAAGTCTGATAGAAATAGGGAATGAAAGATGGATGATTGTAGAATTTTTGCTTGCATGAAAAACAAGTTTTTTTTTTTGTTTCCTGTATTAATAACTCTCTGGAAATTTGGGGCAAATGACAAACTGTCATTCATGGGCCTCAAGCTGTTATTAAATATTCTGCTGCCATTGTGGGGTGGGGACTATAGGAACTTGTTCTTTATATCCTCCTTTGTTCCAGGACCCTCTGTCCCCACAGAGGCTCCCAACAGTGCCTCTGTCATCTATTTCGTTCTACTCCCCCTGGAGCCGTGGTTCTGGTGAAGGTGACATGCTCACCCCAAGGCACTCACCTCGGGGCTGGCCTGCCTTCCATCCGTCAGGCTCCTGTGAATCAGTGCCCAGGTCTTTCCTGTTTGCTGGGCACTCCCTATAGGAATGATTGAGAAGGAAAGGCAGCCCAGCTCTCCTGCCCTCCCACCAGGACTACAGCTGACCCTGAGGGTGAGGCACTGAAGGCTTTCCAGTGGAGTCCAGACCCAAGAGGCCATCTGCAGAAAGAGAAGCCCTGGCTCTAGGTGGACACTGCTGGGACAGGCCCCAGCAATGAGTGTCTGCCTGACACTCATGTCTTCCTCACCCACTCTCCAGCTACCATTAAATAATCTGGGCCCAGAAATCTCTCCCCAAACCTCCCAGGCAGAACCCTTGCTCCTGCCTCTGCATTCTTCACAGTTTGTGCATCTCTCTACTCTCGGCCTGTGGCCACGCTGGATTAGAATAAATAATGATGGCAGGTCTCATGAACACCAAATCCATGCAATGCACCAGGCAGTGTGCTAAGTGGTGTTTCTGCAGCCCCTCCTTTACTTCTCTCCATGGCTGCAGCAGGTGGGTACTGCCGTGAGTCCCATTTTACGGCCAAGGAAAAGGCCCAGAGAAGCAGAGTGATGCAACCAACACCACACAGCTGGGAAGTACCAGAGCTGGGATGCCACCCTTGGTCTTTCCGGGAGCTCACGGGCACCACTCTCCACCAAAAAGGGGTCCTTAAGAGAGGAGTTCTGCTACACCAAGTGGGCGGCAACTCACAATCTGTGAAAAGCTCAATGAGTCAGAAGGATTCGGTGGATAAATTCAATCAGCATGAAGCAGAACTGAGCCCTGATCTGCTCAAGGCTGCCTGCTCCCCGCTCCACGCCAGCTTGTCCCCACCGCTCCTCACCTCAGTGGGTTTTGCGGTGGCTGGTTTTTCCCTCCCATTAAATGAGAAATGTTGTTTGAATAACCGATGGTGAGAGAGGCTGTGCACACTCTGATGCAGAAATAGAAACTTTTAGGAAGATGCAATTTGGAGGATATTGGAAACCAGAGAATGGAACATCAGTCTATAAAATTCAACGCGGCCAATAAAGCTGGAGCAACTGGTCAAGTGTTTTAGTGTGCACGGTTGCAGAGGAACTGGCAGCACGTGGCCGGGCAGTGCTTCCAGACTGGGGACGTTTTTCCTAGGCTCATTTTGGCCTCATTTCCATAATGTGTCTCACGATCTCTGAAGCACCTCGGCATTAGCATCATAAGCACAGCTGTGAAAGTGTCCAAGACCATTGTCATCACCGGGTAAAGGTGCCTTTCCCAAGCCCTGCCCTGCCTAGCATTCCATGCTGCCACGACTGCTGAGTGGAGTGGCCCATTAGGTGGGTGCAGGTGACACAGATAGATGTAACAGAGGCCAACACACCTCAGCCATGAATCCGCCTCCACTCACGTGTCACATGCATCATACCATCCTCAGTGGGGGTCTGTGAGGGTGAGGCAGGAGCTCTGCCCCTTCCCACTTGGTGCCCAGGCCTTTACAGCCTGGACTGCTCTCACGCCTTTGTCTTCTAGTGTTGCAGGCGCTTGGCAGGTCTCTAGTCCAAGCCTCCTCCTCCCCTTCCTGTGCAACCTAAAGCACATTCCTGACCTCATGCAACTCCAGGTGGGCTCTCCTAGCTCAGGCTATGTGGGCCTGTTCCCATCTGCCTGCAAGCTGCTTCTGTCTTCTACACATTTCCTAATTCATGTATACCCATTTTGTACACAAATATTTGTACACAATAAATACTTCTACAGGCCACGGCATGTACTATTTACCAGGGCCACATCAGTCAACACAGGATGTGCATTCTGACTCTTGTATCTTCAAGCATCTGGGAGCCATTGAGCATTTTCTTGGTGCAAGGCACGGTGCTAGGTGCTAATACATAAGCACATAAAACAGCCATAGCCACTGCCCTAATGGCTCTTACCATCTAGTGGGAGCTGGTACTTCCCTTCTTTTCTGACTCAATCTCAGCCCAAAGCATGAATCCTTGGCCCCAGCTCCACAGACATGTTCTGATGTCCATGCAGGGGCTTCCTTGTCTTGCTCAGAGGTGTTCTGGACAGGCAAGACATGGGATGCCTTCCCATCAACAACTGCCCCAGACCAGAGTTTGTGTCCTGGCCATGCTGGGAGCCATTGTGCTGGTGTCTGCCTGACCACATTCTATGCACGGCACAGCCTCCTGATTCATGGGACTGTGCAGAAGGGTAAACATGGTCCTTGTCACAACCTTGCAAAGGCCCATCCTGTGTGGAGACCTGGGTAGTGCCCTGTTGCCTGGTCCCTAGTGAACCTGTACCAGCCAGGGTTTAATTTGACCTGCCTGGATTCTACTCCCCAAGGAGCTTCCTCTAAGGGCAGGGGTCTCTGGAGGTGGGACACAGAGTATGCATCACCAAAATGCCACTGCTGCTATTTTGTTACACACCAGTCTTTGTCTTTCTTTCCTAAACATATGTAACTTGTAGACTCAGCACCCAGGTCACTTGTCAAAAAGGCATTGGAAGATCCATCACAAAACCCAAAACCACAGGGCAAGGGCCCTGTTCCTACCTTTGAGGAAACAGTCCTTGCTGTGGGTGACAGTGATCCTCTTTCCCAGGAGGCAAGCAGCACGGTGGAGCTTACAGTGGTTTTCATAAAACCTCCCATCAGAGCCGCACACAGGTACGTAGCTGGGCCTGCATGCCTCCAGGCACTGGCATTCGGGCTCCCCTGTCTTCCTGCTGAGCACACACCGGCTCCCTCGGCTGCAGAACTTCTTCCCGCAGGAGGCCAGCAGCTCGTTGTGGCTGGAAAGCCCTGCCAGACACACAAACACAGAGGGTCAGCTACAAACACTCAGAGGGTCTGGGGTCAAGGGCTTCCTTTGTAGCTCACAAGCAGACTCCATTTGCCTATACAGCCAAGCTACTCAAGGTGGGGCCTGGGGGCTTGGGGTCTCCTAGGGAGTCCCTGTCCCTCCATGAGGTGGCCATTGGTGCCAAGAAGGGTGTCCTGCCTTGCAGAGCTCAGGTTTCATGGCTGACTCACTCTGAACATCTGAAACACAACACCTTTCCATCCTAGGACCCAGCTAGGGGCTTTTGATAAACTCTTGGTTCTTTCTTAGGCTTACTTTTCCTGCTTCTAGTTGAAAAATGAAACACCCAGCCATTCTGTGCTCACAAAGAAGCACCTTACACCGAAGGACAAAGCCTGCTACTACTGCTCCCAGGCTCACAGTCAGCCTCCTGGACTAGAGGCCTATGAAAATCAATCACTTTTTAAAAAAGTGGTCCCCCCCACCCCTCGCCTGCAATACCTTTTCCTTCCTTCCTTCTTTTCCTTTACTGTGTCATGACTTTGGACCAGGCTGTGTACTAGGCACCTTAGAGGTCTCAAAGATGAACAAGTCATGCCTTTCCCTCTTTCTGACTTTGTCATTCTGTAAGGTGGTGACATGTATGCAGATCAGGCAAAGAGCATGGGAGCCAGGGAGCTAAGTTTGGGAGAAGTAACTGGGAGTGGCAGAGATCACGGAGCGGGTGATGTGTCAGTGGGCCCTGCAAAGGAGAGAAGGGTTTTCCCAGAAACACAGCAGGCTTGAGCCAAGACTCCTCCAGCCGCCCTGTGGGTGGCATTTGCAGGTCTCAGGTAGAAGACTAGATGTGAGTAGGAGTTTTGTAGTGTGATTTCTGGGAGACTTGGAGAGAGCCAAGCAGAGAAATTTAGGTACACTACTGTAGGCACTGGGGAGTCACTGCAGGGAGGAAATGTGGCATAAGAAGAAAGTCATGCTCCAAGTATTCAGGATGGGGGTGGGGGTAGCCGAGGCAGGGAGACCAGAGGCTGGCCATTTCCTTGGGGGAGAATGTGGTTCTCCATGACACATGACATCAGGGGAGATACCAGCAGCCTTTCCCCACCGCCCAGTCCTTTCTAGCACAATGTTGCAGTTATGGGCAAGAAGGCTGAGCCCCTGGAAATGGCAGCTGCCACATTGCTTGAGTGTCCCCTGCACCCTACAACACCCACAGTGATCTCAGGCAGCAGCACCCAGAGCTCACACACAAAGAGGGCAGGGCAGCTGGAAAGGGCACGTTTAAGTGAAAGGCGAAACAGGCGTCCATCACCAACATCACACTGCATTCTGGGAGTCTGGAAATGAGATAATCGGCACATGTCACTGAAGGTACAGATGGAAAGTTGAGAATGACACAGGGACACCAAAAGACAACTGAAATGTGAATACAGATTTTTATGGCCTCAGAAGACTTTGCTTTAAGTGTTAATTAAATCTCCATCAAAATACTCAGCAAGAGAGAATGGCCCTAGTAATCATGACTGAACTTTTAGCCCTGGCTCCTACCCATGGGATTAAAATATCTAAGCAAAAAAGAAGAAAAAAAAAAAGAAAAAAAAAAAATCTCTTTTTCTTGTTTTTGGTTAAGTCTGCTTTTCATCATTATAGATTTGAAAGGAAAAAAAATCAGTTATTGGCAGATTAACTGCTTGATTCAATAATTCATTTAAATTCCTCCAGCCTTGGCAAACTAAGAAGTATTGACTTTTTCTCGAATCATAATAAACTAGAAGGTCAAATATCTCTGAGCAGTGTAAAAGTGCAGATCCTAAGCGGCCAGGAATCTCTTTTATCCACTTTGCTAATTGTTCGCATGTCACCATGAAGGCCCAGTGGCATTCAGCAGCCCCTCTGCACGCCTTTCTGTCAAGGTTGGCGATGGTGGGGAGGGAAGGAGGCGGATGGCAGGCAGGTGCCTGGCAGGGAGGCCCTGGTCTGGAGGCCCCCCACTCACGTGTTTATGGCCGCTTTGCCACGGAGCATATTTGATTAGCGTGATTCTCCTGGGTTGTTGGAAAACGGGTTACCCTAGAAAGTGCTGGTGCCTACTAGAAGAAACTAACAGCTCTGAAAATATCAGCCTTTGTTTCTCTCTCAAGACAGGGCCAGGACGCAGAGCGTTGCCATCGGATCACCGTTTTAATAACCTTCCCATGCAGATAGGATTCAACCCACTAATTGCCCATTTTGAAGAAACAAGAGGCAAAGTCTCTGCGCCCTGGACTCTCCGAGCCTGCTTCAGAGCGTGTGCCCTGGCCCCACTGCTCTCTCCCTCTGGCTAAACCAGCTCCAAGTCACCTTGTAGGCATTTCCTCTATGAAGTGCTTGCTACCAGCCCAAGTCCAAGTGTCCCTCTCTGAATCCTCCTACCCCAAAGTGCCTGCCCTGCTCTGGCCTCAGGAGGCCCCACAGGTGCTAGGCCTTTCTGCTCATGTGGCCCCAGTATACTCAGGTTTTAAGAAATGCAGAAATTTTCAGAACTGATCTCCTGAAGGCCAATTCAGTGCAGTTAAGAAGCCAGGCTAGGGGCTCGGATGGGGAGGGTGGTGAAGCCTCACACATGTTGACCCGGTAGGGGTACATTTTCCCTTGCCTTCTCCAAAGTGGGCAGGAGGGAAGTGGAAGGATGGAGGTATGAGGGGAAGATGGATGTCTGTGGAAGTGGGTCTTCTGGAGTAAAGAGAACTAGAATCCTGGAGAAGCAGAGTTGGAAGGGGCTTCACAGACCACCTACTTCATCCCAGGCGGCAAACCAAAGCCAGTTCACGGGGGGCTGGGGGAGAAGCTACTTTCCCCAACCCGCTCCTTTGAAAGCTGTGTGTCCAGATGTAGTGAGCAGCTCTGAGGCCCAGCGTCACACAGGGCAGCAGGCGCCCACATTTACTTAGCCTGCTGGGGAGGCTCCCATGGCCTTCCCTGCAGGCTGTACCGAGGGGTCAGTGTTAAGGAAACACTGGTGCCAACCTGTGGCTGCTGAAGTTGTCAAGAACACTCAGGTTCTCCCTGACATGGAAATTGGCTGTCGGCAAATATTTGATTCCTGATTACTTGCAATTAAGACAAAAGTAGCATGAAGGCCCTGCATATGCCCTTCACAATGGCCCCACAGAGGGCTGAGAATACCCTGGGTTGGGGAAGGCCCAGAATCTGATCCACAGCCACACAGATGCTGACCCAGGAGTGGGCTCCTCATTAAACAAGCCCCTTGTTACCACTTCCTCCTTGTCATTAAAACAGAAAGAATTCCCCACTCCTACCACGATGGTGATAAAACAGTAATGGGAAAGGTAACCAAGTGAGACTACCAGCAACTGCCTATAGTATTTATGAGGACAACCACAATGCATGAAAAGTACAATGTGCTTAATTTATAGTCATCAAGAAAGCCATTTACTCAGGTTAAAAACTGATCATCTTGCCAAATAAGCTGCTTTTCACCACAAATTAAATTTACTGAACATGGTCAGAAATGGGAACTGTTACATTAACATTATGGCGGCAGGAGAAACAAGTCTCTTGGTACCAGTTGGTGCTAAAGACTCCCTCTGTGATCTGAATAAGGATTTTCAATAAGAATGTCACATACCCAGGACTGCCGTGAACTGGGAGCATAGATAGGTACAGGTCGTGCAGTTGAGCGGTTGTGAAAGGCAAGCCCGTCTGACCGCGGTGGAAGGCATAAAAGGAGGCTGAGTCCTGAGATGGACCCCAGAGAGAGTGAGTCTACATCCACATGGAGCAGGAAGCCCCTCCGTTGTTCTCCCACAGCCAGCCACAACCAAGAGCACAGACAGTTGGGTAATTTTGCTTCCAAACTCTGACTCAGCCTCTGTAACCGCTTCCTGGGCCCAAAGAAAACTAACGAGTGCTCCCTTCTCAGGGACAGTGCCCCAAGTGGCAATGAGGGAAAACCCACGAGCTCTTCCACTCTTGGATGCCAACGGCTTGCTGGCATGTTCTTCCCAACACAGCTTTTCTGTGTCTGAGACCTCATCTCCAGCTTGACTATTGATGACAGCCCCGTCTCTCCTGACAAGGCCTTGGGAGCTCCCTGCTTCCATCTCAGCCAGAGGTTCTGCCTAGGCCTCCTCCTGAAGGCTGTCAGTGCCCCCAGCACACGACCTAGCACTGAATTCCACAACCTCACCCCAACTCACTATGAAGCTTCAATGAGGTGATGGGTTGGCTCCAAGGAGACCACTCACTGGAAAGCCCAAAACTGGCTGAAAAGAGCAGGGCGTGAATGCAGAAGACCAGAGGCAGTGTGTGCAGCACCAAGAACCTCAAGAACCTCATCTGCCACCTGCCACGAACCCTGGCCCAGCAGAGCAGCTGTCTCCAGCTTCTGCAGACAGAGGTACTTGTCCAGCCAAGTGCCTGCCCATGGGCAGATACAGCCCCTTACACATGGCCTTATATACTTTATCCTCCAGGTACTGACACACCAACACACAGGGGAGCGGCAGCCCTCG
The DNA here is from genome assembly GCF_028878055.3 of Symphalangus syndactylus. Lineage (NCBI taxonomy): Eukaryota > Metazoa > Chordata > Mammalia > Primates > Hylobatidae > Symphalangus > Symphalangus syndactylus. Next base: position 18,750,792 of record NC_072433.2, on the reverse strand, counting down.
CCTGGGGTCATGGTTGGGTTTCTTAATGACCCAGAGCTGAGGCTTTGCCTGCGGAAGAGCCATGTGCATGTAGCCATGTGCAGATATGTGGGGTGCGCATCCAGGGATTGGAGGTAACGGTCCCAGTATTCTTCCCCGCTTTAAGGTAACTTACACCCTCACACGTGGTAAGGTGGTCCAGGGACAGAGAGTGCCTGTCAGTGTTGACTCTCTCATTGCAGAAACCACCCAAGTGCCTGGTATGCAGCTGCAGAATTCAAGTTTGTGTGAGAACCAGGCAGAGGCCCGGCGCTCCAGTCCCATGCCACATCTACCCTAAGATGGGGTGGGTGGTAACAATGGGGCACTTCCGGGGTGCCTGCCTGCCAGCTCCCCACCATCTATCTACCCAACAAATATTTACTGAGCATCTGCTATGTGCCAGTCCCAATTCCAGGTGCTGGGGATTCAGACAGAATAGGCTCCTATCCTCAGGGCACTAACGTGACAGTGTAGGAAGACACACAAGAGGGTGAACTGGCAAACAGAAAAACAAGACAAGTGTAGAAGGTGTTAAACGCGAGGAAGGAAATAACCAGGGTGCAGCAGCGGGCACACTTTACTCTGGTGGTCAGGGAAGCCTCTTTGAGGAGGTGAGATTAGACCTGAGACCTGACAGTGAAGATGGCAGAGACCTGGGGGAAGGAGAGAGTGGAGCACCCTTGGGTGCCCTGGAAGCTGGCATGCAGGGAGAGGAGGCCTGGTATAAGAAGAGGCCTGGCTCCTAAAGCCCTGCTCCAGGGTAAACATCACCAGGCAGACTCAGTCTGCAGGGAGCTGTGAGGCAAATGCAAAGTTTCACTCTGCCCAACTGTCCCACCTGGGAAGTGGGGTGAGGCCCTGCCACCCCACCACTCAGCCCTCTCAGCTGAAAGAGGTCTATCCTCTTAGAGGCCAGAAAACTCTCGGCACCCCTCAGGGCTGCTGGTGGGAAGACAGCAGCCCTCTCTGAGCTCTGACCACAGGCCACCTTGGTGAGGGCATCCACACTCCTAGATGCCCTGGGTGCTGGGACTGTGTCAACAGGTCTACCTCCACCCTGTAATGCCTCATTTATATTCAAGGGTTGGGATGAGAATCTGTGATTCCTCCCAAGGACATGTGTGTGTTAACACCCAGCCAGAGAAGGCCATGTGTAAAGTGACTATTATTTAGTGAGGCAGGCCCACCAGGCACCATGCTAAACTCTTAGAATCTATGAGCTCATCTGATGCTCACTTAATCCTCCTTAAAGCTCTATTAAGTAGACACACAGGCCCTACTCAGCACATATTTGTGGCATGAATATATGCCCATTTTACAGGTTAGGAAACATGAGTCAAGTGACTTGCCTATGGTTAGACAGCAAGTAGGTGGTAAAGCCTAGCTTTGAATCAGTCTCACTCCAAATCCCTTGAACTTGGGATAATCTGCTCAGTTGCTGATATGGTCTCTGCTTCAAGGAACTCATGCCCGGAGGATCTAGATGTCCATAGTGTGAGCTTCTCCAACATCAGGATACACCCACACATCAGCAACCCTGGCCTGCAGAATAGCTGCTGCTCATCTACCTCATGGACACATAGCTTAAGGGCCTAAGTAGCAACTTCTCTAAAGGCTGGAGGTTTACAGGGCTGCAGAAGGAAGCCCTGCTTGGATCTGTGAACATCACAGCCCAAACTCACTCCTTGTCATGCATGGACACCTGTCCATTAAGCCCCTTGCCTCCCACTATGATGTTTCCAGCTTCATCACCTCCCTGTCTCCACCCCTGCTATTTTGCCTGAAAACAGACAGGTGACTGCTGGGCAGATGTGATGTACTCTCAGTGACCACAAGTGATTTCAAACTCAACTGGTGGGCACAGCCTGTATGCTGAGGTTCTTGTGCACTTGATGAAAGCAGTTTGACCAGTTCTGAAAGACTTGACCATATTCTCCAATCCCAAAGCTCAACAGAAACACGTGGTTATCCACTGCTGGAAGGTAATGCAACCTGCCATGCATAATGTTTACAGATCCTAACCTGAGGTCTGACAAATTGACTTCAAAGTCAGAAATGCCTGGAACAAGAAGAGAGAAGGAACACCTTTCATCTGTCAGGAGGCCTCTCAATTCTGCCAAAAGAGTTTCTATCTAACCAATTTGTATCAAACCAAAGCACAAATAGGTTTCTACATATTGACTAATGTCCCTGGGCACGGCTTTTGGAGGTGGTTATTTCTGGTCACAGTTGAAGATCAAACACCAAACACAAGTGCCAAAGCATACTTTTCAAAAACTTAAAAATGTGACTGTCAGGATAATCTAAAGTGAGCATATGTTAAAGCTGGGTTTGCCTTCTTCATGAGAGGGCCCACAGTGCCGACGCTGATTCAGAGGAGGACTTGAGGAGCCACGTGGGCACTGGAGAAAGAAGGTTGGGATGAGATGCCTAGGCTAGGCACACAGTAGGTGAGTGATCTGCCGGGTGAGAAAACCACAACCTTTCGGGTTCTCTTTTCCACCAAAAAGAATCATGTGCATTTTTACTGGGAACAAATGTGCAAGTTAACATGTCACTGCACAGTCTGGGCCTTTAATCAGCGGTAAATTGTGAGTTGAACAAAGACGTAACTCTCTAGCCTGGATCGGTAAATAATCCTTGGGCAGATCTGGTAAACAAGGTCCCAGAGGGAGGACTTGCCGCCCTCTCTTTCCCTTATTCCCAAGTTTTCGATAATTTTCTCAATACCACCCAAATCCCTACAGTAACCAGCGTTACCTGAGGGAGCTGCCAAGGACTCTCATCTCTTTCTTCTGCCTGGAGCATCTTCCTTCAGAGCCCCCAGCCTCACAAAAAGACCCCAGAAAGGGAGGAACGTGAGGCTCCAAGCCACTTAGCTGAGACTTACTGAGACAGAGAGAACTTTCTCCTGGGAAAGGCCGCTGGTGGAGCAGAGGGAGAAGGGGCTGGAGCCAGAGGCCCTGCTGCTGTGGCGGGAGCTGACGGAGCTGACGATGCAGCTCCTCTTCACTGAGGCGGGGGTGGGGGGCGCGGGGTGGGGTAGGGGGAGTGCTGCAACAGAACTTCCTACAGTGCTTCTGTTAATCCCACTGGGTCTCAAGTAACACAGTAACACAGTAAAACCTTGGCCTCCGCCCAGTCCTGTGCTCCTTCACAGTTGATAGCTGTGTGAACCCAGGCAAGGTTCCACCTTCTTTTCCCTATTTAAAAGTGAGGATAACAATGGTCCTTACGGGACTGCCCCTTACAGGATTGCTTTGAGGATTACATGAGATAATCCATGTAGAGAGCTAGGCACTTAGTAAGTGCTCAATTCGGACACTCTGAATTGGTGAAAGGTTGAATAAATAGGACTGGAAAAGAAGTAGCCATTTGGTTTTACTGATTCAAGTGCATGAACATGTGGGGTAGTTGCTGTCTTCGGGAGGCCAGCCTTAATGGAAAGGTGAACATATTTATATTGAAAGTATTGAATGGTTTTTAAAAAGGCAGAGTCAAAATAGCATGCTTCAAAATACGCCAAGGAAATGCTTCCCTTGCAATTTCCCGTGCGCCAGGGCTTCACTGGACCCTTATAAACTCTGCCCGGCTTCCAAGGTAGGGGAGTCTGAAATTATACATTCTTAGGGCAAAGTGACTGGAACTAACTCACAACACAAACTGCAGGCTCCACTCAACACCTAAGGGCAGTGTCAGGTAGTCACCAGGGCCGCTGACCTGCCAGAGGAACCCTGGAGCTCAGTTTCAAAGGCATCCCCCGACCTGGGCCCAATGCCAGCATATCTTGCAAACCTCTCAGGCTCACCTGCTACAGACAGGTCCTATGGTTTCTCCTCCTTCTGGGAGCCCTTTGCACTGTGTGTCATCTCCCCATCTACTGTCTGTGACAACAGTGGAGCTACCTGACTCACCATTTCCAGAGCTTTCCCCCCAGCCCTCCCAGGTCTCCTCAACCTAAAGGAGGCTGCCAGCCTGCTGGCCTGAAGACCCCGCTCCTGCGGTTCCTTAGACAGAACAGCAGGCCCTGAGGCAGGGCCCCAGCAGTGCCTTCACAGCTGCTCAGAATTCCAGGCTGGGCGTCAGGCAGTGTCTGTGGTTTCAGGGCTGGGACCAGGCTCCACTTCATTCAGAGCTCAGCACCAGGCCTGGCACAGATCGGGCTGGGTGGAAGACTGAATGTGATGAAGACACTGCAGAGACCCAAGATTGGCTGGATAGAGAGCTGAGTAATCAACCAATGGTTTTACAGAAACAGACATGGTCACAGATTGAGTGGAAAGAGTGGAGACTATAGAAAGCCCTCGGTGGGAGAATAGCGACCTAGGACCTACAAGGCGTGTCTCTTTCACATGCGAGCCTCAGTTTCCTCATGGGTATGTGAGAGGGCTGTATAGAGATCCCTGAGATGGAAAAAATCATCCCACATCTGTGAATTGAGGATGTACATCAGAGCCTGTGTTTTAACTTGGATGTCTTTTGGCTATAATAAAACTGCACAAACCTTTTTCTTTTCCCTCTATTTGTCCTATCAAGTTACCTCAACCGGCTTTTGAAGGGTTATTTTGGAGACCTTCTTGGGAAGAAAAGCTGCATAAAAATGTCAAGTACAATGGGATTTCTGCCCTTGGGAGAGTTTCTTGTACAAAACGGCTTTGTTTTAGAACACTTCCTCCAAATATATTCCTACCCCCGAGTTCCTTTTCTTTGCCTAAAGCCTCTTCAGCTGGCATCTGTCTTATTCCCTGTCACCAGCCCTCATTTTTCCTTCAGGTACTTAGCTCCTTCGTCACTTTCTCCAGCTCCTCTGGGCTCCCTCCATCTTGGAGCCAAGGGGACCAGATGTTGCTGCTCTCCAGGGTCTGCACTGTCTCGCTGACGCGCCACTACGCGGGTTCTTTCCTGCTTTTCCACCAGCTAATGATTCGAGGCCGTGACACCCCAGGCTGCCTCCAATTATTTCAAGAATCACTGTGGAGTTACTCTGTGAGCCGCCGCGATGCTCCTTGTCACTTTATCCTTGGAGACTTGCCAGCAAGGATGGGGAGCTAAATTCTTCCAGGACCCTTTACCTGCCATACAAGGGCCGCCCCAGCCTGCACCTTGCCTTGGTTGGGTCACTGGTCATTGATGTGTCTCACAGTAACAACACGCTTTTCTCTTTCATTCTACTTTTAAAGAAAAAAATGCGGGCTCAGTTAAAATATCTAATATGAGCACAAAAAACTACCATTTTCTAATCAGGAGCATTTCAATTTCTCCTCTCAAGGATCTGCCCTTGTCTCTCAATGGGATTATCAGCCATAAAAACATGCACTGGATAATATCAAGACAAAGCTTAGTAACAATATCGGACAATTTGATTTCATCTATTCTCAACTTCAATCCCCTGGCTCAACTGAGCCAAGCAGTGGCTGAGGCCTCTGACAGGTGGGCCTGAGGGTTCTGGGAGGCTGGCTTTCCTGAATGCAAGGGTGGGCTGGTGTGCTCTACCCCTGAGTCCAGAAGAGCACGTGGAGACCAGCGGTCTCCACTGGGGCCTGACAACCTGTCTACTTCTATGAGAGGCTCACAGGGTCAGCAACTGCCCTGTCAGGTACTCTCTGTGAGACCACCACTGCCTTAAGGTACTTCAGTGTTGCCTTCAAATAGGCTATGGAAAAGAACCATATACACTGGGAGCTCCAGCCTCTGAAAAAATGACTAGAATTACAGCTACTGCAGGGGAGGAGTGACACCTTAAATAGTGACAACAAAATACCAAAATGCCACGAGAATCAAGCACAGCACAAAGAGGGTTTTCGAGGGAGCTATGATTTTTGAGCCAACAAGAAAATCAGGAGAATTTCAGGAAAGAATTTAAGGAGATAATGGTCACTATTAAGACTTCAAGTCTTCCAAGGTTAAGAATATCAGGGAAATTTAAGGAGAGGATGGTCACTATTAAGACTGCAGTCTTCCAAGGTCAAGAAGAAGACATATCTCAAAATCTAGAGTGAAAATAGAAATAAAGAAAGTCTTAAAATACAGTAATAATTCCATTTAAAACTTTAAGGACAAAGAAATAGAAGAAAACTCCTTAAACAGCCAATCACTAAGTGTTTCCAATTAAAATCAGGAGCCAGACAGGGATATTTGTTATCATCATTCTTATTCATAAAGGAAGTATAATAAGACAAGACAATGAAATAATCATTAACATTTGGAAAAGAAAGACAGCTAACAACGATCTCTTTTTGCTGATTATGTATCTGTATACTTAGAGATCCAAGAGACTCCAGTGAAAAAATATTAAAATTATAAGAGAATTATGAAACTAGTTGGACAGATGATAAATATTCCAAAATTAATCATTCCTGTCAACAGTAGCAATAAATAATTAGAAGTGAAAAAGGGAAAAACCGTCTACTCATAATCATGGTAAAAACAATAAAATATTAGTAAACAAATTTGACAAGAAAGCCACAGGACCTATATAAAAAAAGACTATAAAACCGTATTGAAGGTCGTAAAATAAGATTGGAACATTTCTTATTCGTGAGTAGGAAGACATTCTCATAAATACACAAATTTAATGCAATCATTTTAGACTTAGATAAAATGATCTTAAAAAGTTCATCTGAAGTAATAAATGCCCCCAGATAACCAAGAAAAATAAGAGAAAGAATACTGTAGGGGGATGTGCCTTCCCAGATACTAGAACATTCAACCCAGAAAGCTGCTGTGATAAAGTCAATATGAGATCAACCTAGGAATAGGCAAATCAGTGACTGCAGATTTGGCAATAAAATAGAAAACAGGATCCAGAAATAAATGCCAATGTATATGAAAATTAGATGTACAACAAGAGTTACCACTCCAGTGGGAAAATGATAGCTCTCTGATAGATGATGCTGGGGCAACCTGCTATCCACCTAGAATGAAACAACACTGGAAACCTTTTCCACACCACACAAAAAATCAAATTTGAATAACTATAAATGTTTAAATTATTCCTATTAAATAATGAGTAGACAGAAAAGAACACTTCTCCACTCTGTGGATGGCTGAAGCATTAGCATACAACAAACGGATGAATCCATTCATTTAAGGAAAAAGAACCGTGTCTTTCATTTTGAATTTTTCCATGAGTCCCTCTCCAGTTCTATTCCCTCATTGCCACTCAGAGATAGTCATTAGCCTGAATTTTGTGTTTGTCATTCTTTTGGTTTATCTCACCTTTGTGTTTCTATGCAGTATGTTGTTTTACATGTTTTTGAACTTTATATAAATGAATCACACTCTGTGTACTCATCTGAGACTTTCTTCTTTCGCTCTCCCATGATATTTAGTTACATCCATGTCTGCATATAGTGGTGATTCATTCATTTTCCTTACAGTACCCTCACATAAACATGTTATTTATTTAGTTTATATTAGATTGTTTATTTGCCTTTTTCTGTGGTCCTCTTTCTCTCTTTTGTTTCCTTATTTTGAATCAAATACTTCACCCTGATTTTCTTCTTCTACTCATATAAAAATTAAATATCTCTTTTATTCTTCTGTTTATCTCAAATTTTGAAATGTATAATTAAGCCAAAGTCTATAATCAACACTTTAACCCTCCCCATGAAGAACCTTAGAACACCTTAGAACCTTTCCTGACCTAACCATATGACAATACTGTATATTGTAAGTCTATCTTTATTCCTCATAATTCCTTCTTATACCTCAAATTCTCTTTATGTTTGTCTAAAATGTCTATTTTATCCTAATTTTAAAGAGCTATTTATGCTGTTTAATTATTCTTACGTTCGTGTATTTTTTTTCTTTCAACTTGATAAACATTTTGTTCCCCTGCCCTCTGGCTTTGTTGAGATGTTACCTGATAGCCTTTTCATTCCCTTGTAGGTAACCCATTTTTGATGTCTGGATAATTTTAACATCTCCTCTGGTTTTCTGCAATTTCTCTGTGATGCAAACACGCATATTTCTTTGCATTTATTCTGCTTATCATTCATCAGGTTTCCTGAAAGTGAGGATTTCTGTCTTTCATCAATTCTTGAACATCCTTACCTACCTTCCATTAAACGGTATCTCTATTCCATTATTTTTCTCCTTCTTTCCCAGTATTATAATTAGACATATGCTACAAATTTTCATTCTATTTAAGTATCTCTTATCTCTTTCACATTTCCCATCTTTGGTTTTTCTACGTTGCATTCTGTATAATTTTTTCAAATCCATCTTCCAGCTCTTAAATTACCTCTTCAGCTATTTCTAACCTACTGTTACACTCTTCCACTGAGTTCTGAATTTTGAATTTTCAGAAGTTCTTTTTAGCCATTCATAAAGATGATAGGTCATTTGTATAATCTCTTGATTTTCAATCATATTTTTAATTTTTTTAATATATTAAATATACACATTTTATATTCGGTATCATTTTGTTATTCACAGATTTTGTTGGTTCTTACATGGCACTCTGCTTTTGGTGTTTTGATTTCTTTTTAAAACAGCTCACATTTTCTGGAAATTAATCTGTGAAAATTTTTTGAGATATAGTTTGGATATAGGCTCTTCTTGATTGTGCCAGGCACCCAAGGACTCCACCATTCTGGGTTAAACTAAATTTTATGTTTGAGATTTTTCAGGTTGCTCAGGTAGTTTGCATATGAGCTACAATTCCTTCTGGAGATCAGTTTATGGTTATAAATTTTTAAGGAAATTTCTCTCTCTCTACTCAGTGCCAAGATTTGAGACAGGAACATTTTCTTGCCAGTCCTTAGGACTGGGTGGATTTCTTTCTTTCTTGTTCACCCTTACACTGCAGATACAGTACTTGAGGGGCCCAGGTGTATATATATAGGGGACTGGGAATGGGAACCTTCCACATATGCCCACCTTGGGAGGACCCTGGGATTTGTCCTCGGTATCCTGAGCCACGGTGGGTATGTAAACCAAAACCAACGTTCACCTAGTTTGGCAAAAGCCCTCAAGGTAAAGTCAGTCTCACAGCTATCTTACCTCTCTGGATTCCCGATTTCACTTGTATTTTTAGCCTCTAGGTAGATCTTATTTTCTTACCAAGCACATCAATGTTTAAAAGGATTTAAAAAATATTTATCTGCCATATTGCCAGAGGCAAAAGTCAGATTATGACTTTTAAAAATAGAATCCAACAATTAAAGAAACACTTAGAGGTAAATACAGGGGTATTATTTTCAACACAGCACCATTTAGCCCTTTGGAGAAGAGACAAGAACAATTCCTGTTGCAGAAGAACCCCAGGAGCCTGGGTTATTGCCAGACAGCCTATTTTCATTTTCCTAAGCCCACCTGCATGTTAAAAGCAAGTTTAAACTCTCCTGCCACCAGGAATTTAAACAATAAAGAGGAGCCTATTAATGGGGTACAATGGAGGGAAAAAATGGACACATTTGTTACCAATAACCTATGCACCTCTCTTCCACCTCCAAACCCAACATAGAAGCCCTTAGCATCAGTACTTTCTTTCTTCAATATGTAGATGTGGCTGGCTACAAATACAAGGTCAGTGACTAGTTCCTTTTGAGCTACTTCTGATAGAAGAAATCAAAAGACTGAGTTGAGTTTGAAGTATCTTCTGAGCAGGCAATGCCTTGCTTTAGGCAGGCCCACCACAGTGTGGGTCTTGACCTACATTGTCATCTGATCTCTCATCTATGTTGGTCAGGACAAGCCTGTTTGACTGTCCTGCTCTCCTGAGATGGTAGCAACCGAAAGTGAAGGCTTTACCCTCCACTGTCGTTGACATATTCCCACCTAAAGTTTGGACAAAAGTCATTCTAAGTACTGGCTCAGTCTTACTTATGGTGGCAAAATTAGACAATCTTAAAAATCAAAATATTCTTCTGAGCAGGTCACATTAACCAAAACTAAATTATCTTTGATTTTTGTTAATATACTTAGATCTCAACTCTAAACACATAAGAATGACGTTTGCCTTTTTTTTAATTCCAAGGAGAGGAGATTCTAAAAATGTTTTATCTTCAAAAAGTCATAATAAAGAGGAGGTGGCAGAGCATGGTGGTGGCCAAGTGGGGGTCAAAGCCATCACAAGGAAAGGGACATCACAAGTGGGAGGGTGGCTTCGTCGGTCTCTGGTAGCAGCTGGGGCGGGTGGTGGCAAGGTGGGATTAGGTGCAGGAAGGTGGCTGAGTGGTGCGGCAGCTTGGCAGGGGCAGGAGGTTATTTTATATGCAGGAGAATCTAACAGCACATAAATATATTGAGGACAGTGGGAACTAGGTTTTTCATGGAAGAAGAGAATGACAAATATGAAAAGAGGGAACACTAGAATGAACTCTGTGGTTGGACTGGCATTGGAGGTATTGAAGTGAACTCACGGTTTATAGCTCAAGATACATGTGTATGTGTTTATGTGTACATAGGTCCTTATCCCTGCTTTCAGAAAGAATCTGCAAGCAGCAAAACCCCAATAGCAAGGAGCACGTTTAACGATCACATCTTTTCTTCTCAAAATAGCTCACCACTAAAAAGAACCAAGGCTCTTTGAAAAAATGGTTTGTTCCAGGGAAGGGGCAGGGAAAAAATAAGAATAGCCTGGAACATCTTGTACCAGAAAGTAAGGAATCACTTAAAGAATCATGAGATGCATCAAAAAGGACACAGAAGGCAGTCTGAAGAAGCTCCTACTGGCCAAGTCTGGGACATTTTAAGCATGAAAATCGTAAGGATCATAATGGGTAATAGCTTTCTGTCAATTTGGTGGAACTGATTTTTAAAAAGTGAACAAATAAATGGGGACAAGAGAAACTCTTCTTTACAGTAAATTTTAACTTGTAAATGTAGAAGAAATGATGGAAGTAGAACATTTTCATTTGGCAATCACAGTACTAGTTAATTCTAGTTACAGAATTGAGACATGTTAATATTAGCGGGTGAAAGAGAAACAACAGATATTTACATAGTCTCAAAGTATCTCATCAGAAAACATTTATTACTTTTATACATTTTATTACTTTTAAAGAAAAACAGGACAAGTTTATAGTGGAGAAAGCTGGCAGGTATCATTTTACTCAAGTGATCAAAATTAACATTACCAATGGTGTCACCAGTTGACATAAACTCCTACTTGATGGGATGTGGGGAGAAGAGCTCGGCATAATTTCAGAAATATTCTTGCCAAAAGTTCATGAAGAAACATCAGACAAACTCTAATAGAAATAAGTGGCCTGTAATTCTGAAAACTGCTAAGGACATAAAGATCAAGGAATGACTCAAGCACTGTTCTGAATTGAAGTAGGCTGAGGACAGATGACAGCTAAGTGCAATGAGTGCTCTGGTTTGAATTTTCTTTCTATGGAGGACATATTAAGACAGCTGGCAACATTTGAATGGGGTCTTTAGGTAAAGGATGTGGGGAAGTTCTGTGTACTGTACTTGCAGTTTTCCAATAATATTGAACATACTTGAAAAAAATAGGGCATCCAAAATCGCATACACAGAATTCTACTTCTAACTAGGATATAGAAGTTTGAAAAAGATTGTTGCTCTCATAACAAAAAATGCCAAATAAACTAAAATTCATATCTTTTTAAAAGCCATGGGGCAGTAATGAAGGAATATATGTCTAAGTCAATCATATTCCAGAGAAGAACAAGTCTTTAGTAGAACTGATATACATAACATCTGAAATAAAGGATTAATTGGCTTCGATAAGATTAAGAGCTGACTGGACATAGCAGAAAAAGGGATCAATAAATTCAAAGACAGGTCAACAATAGAAAAGGCCCATACTGAAGCACAGAGAGAAAAAAGAATGAAAAAAAATTAAACAGATCATTAGAGAACTGTGGGACAATAAGAATAGGACCAACATACATGTAATTGGAATTTCAGAAGGAGAGGAGATAATGAATAGGGCAGAAGGAATATTTGAAAATACATTGGCTAAAAATTTACAAAAGTGAAGAAAGACAACCCAATATCCGAGGCAAGGAATCCTCAAGAAAAATAAATACAAAGGAAACCACAAAGGCAAATTATTATCTAACCACTGAAAACCAAAGATAACGAGAAAGCATAAGCAGCAGCCAGAGGAATAAAAGACACATTATTTTCAGGGGAACAGTAAGAATGAGGTTGCAGCTGGGTGCGGTGGTTCACGCCTGTAATCCCAGCACTTTGGGAGGCTGAGGCAGGTGGATCACTTGAGGTCAGGAGTTTGAGACCAGCCGGGCCAACAAGGTGAAACCCCCATCTCTACTAAAAATACAAAAATTAGCCAGGCGTGGTGGTGCACAACTGTAGTCCCAGCTACTAGGGTGGCTGAGGCAGGAGAATCTCTTGAACCCGGGAGGCGGAGGTTGTAGTGAGCTGAGATTGTGCCACTGCACTCCAGCCTGGGTGACAGAGTGAGATTCCATTTAAAAAAAAAAAAAAAAAAAAAAAGAGGTTTCACTTATGATCAGAAACAATGGGAGCCAGTAGACAGTGAACTAACTTTCCACCTCAAGAATAAAGAAAAAGTAAAGAGTGTACCAAAAGGAAGCACAAACAAGAAAAGTAAGGAAAAGACATCACTAAACTAGAAAATGAATAATAGAGAAAAATCAGCAAAGCTAAAATGTAGTTCTTTAAAAAAATTATGAATGTATAAATTCTTTGCAAGTCTGATCAAGGAGAAAAAAGATGGATATTATAAATTACCGATATCAGGAGTGAAAGAAAGAGTATTTCTATAGATATTACAGACATTAGAAATTATTAGGTGATATTAGAAATTTTACACCAATAATCTGACGAATTAGATAAAATGAAAAATTCTGTAAAAAGCATAATTCATGAAACAGGTCAATATGCTCATGGATTAGAAGACTCAATATATCTAAGATGTGGATTCTTCCTAAATTTACCTACAGATTGGACACAATCTCATTCCTAATACCACCAGACTTCTTGAAAAAAATCGACAAGCTATTCTAAAAATTATATGGAAATGGTTATAGAAATAAGGAAATAAAGTTTATATAGAATATGCAAAACAATCTTGAAAAAGAACAAGTTTGGAGAACAAATGCTACCTTAACTCATGAATTACTATACAACTACAATAAATAAGACCATGCGGTACTTGAATAAGGAGAGCGACTGAGAGGCCAGAAATAGCGTTATACTATACGGTCATTTGACTTTTAAGGACACACATTCATTGAAGTATAACTGACAATTAACTACACCTATATACAGCATACAATTTGAAAGGTTTCGACATATATGTACACCCATGAAACCATATCACAACCAAGACAACAAACACATCACCCAAGATTCCTCATGCCGCTTTGTAACCCTCCCTTTGCCCTTCCCTGTCCCTCCAACCCAAGTCTGATCTGGTTTTTGTCATCAGACATTAGTTTGGATTTCCTATAATTTTATATAAATGGGATCACGTAGTAGATGCTCTTGTTTTGTGTAGCTTGTTTTACTCAGCATAATTATTTTGAGATTCATTCACGTTATAGAATACATCGATAGGTTTTAGCTTCATTAAAAGTTTGCCATGTGTCAATAGTTCATTCCTTTTTTAATTTTTAATTTTTATTTTTTGAGACGGAGTCTCGCTCTGTTGCCAGGCTGGAGTGCAGTGGCGCAATCTTGGCTCACTGCAACCTCCCAGTTTAAGTGATTCTCCTGCCTCAGCCTCCTGAGTATCTGGGACTACAGGCACGTGCCACCATGCCCAGCTAATTTTTGTACTTTTAGTAGAGATGGGGTTTCACCACATTGGCCAGGATGGTCTCATATCTTGACCTCATGATACCCCCGCCTCAGCCTCCCAAAATGCTGAGATTACAGGTGTGAGCCATCACGCCTGGCCAGTTCATTCCTTTTTATTTCTGAGTAGCATTCTACTATATGGATATACCACAGTTTGTCTATTCATTCAACTGTTAATGGACATTTAGGTTGATTCTGATATTTTACAATTTCGAATAAGGCTGCTATGAACATCTATGTACGAGTATTTTTACGGACATATGCTTTAATTTCTTTTGGGTAAGTAGGTAAGAGTAGAATGGCTGGATCATACGGTAGATGTAGGTTTACTTTTTAAAGAAACTGCCAAACCATCTTCCAAAGTGGTTGTACCATTTTACATTCCCATCAGCAGGTTATGAATGTTCTGGTTCCCCCAGATCCTTGCCAACACTGGCTATGGTCAGTCTGTTAACTTTTAACCTGTTTAAATTTAGTGGCATATTACTAAATGCGTAGTGATATATCACTGTGATTTCAATCTGTATTTCCTAATGACTGATGATCTTGAGCATCTTTTTATGTGCTTATTTGCCATTCATAGGTATATATCCAAGAGAAATGAAAGACTATGCTCACAAAAGGACACATACAAAAATATTTATAGAAGTTTTATTCATAGTAGTTCCCAAATGGAAACGAACCTAATGTACATTAACAGGAATCACAAAACAAACTGTGATGTAGTCATACAATAAAATACTACTTAGCAATAACAGGAACAAGCAATGGATTTTCCCAGCTACATGGATAAAACTCAATGTTATATTGAGTTTGAGTCAAAAAAGCCACAAAGTTTCCTTACTGTATGGTTCCACTTACATAAAATTCAAAAATAGCTAAAACTAATCTATGATGCTAGAAATCAGAACAGTGCTTGCCTCTGTGGGAGGGTTGACTAGAAAGATCATTTTCTAGGTTGATAGCAATGTTTTATATCTTGATTGAGTGATGGTGTATATACATTTGCTGAACATCATTGACAAAAATCTATGGATTTAATTGTATGTAAATTATACCTTAATTTTAAAATAATTCATATTCAGGTTTTACTTTTAGTTCAAACCACACTTGTGATTAAATAATCTCAGGTGGAAATTTAAGAAATCTTTTATTCCTCCCAAATCTTAACGAGCAATCCAGGGCTTCACACCTGTGCAGGCTGGCAGGGGCTCTGGTCCACTCTAGGCTCTGAAGATGATGGGGGCTCTCAGACAGGGACTACTGTGCAAATTCCCTGACCTCAAATGATGGTGCCACCACGGCAGCAGGAGCAAGAAGACAACAGGGACCTGGTGTGGTCCGGAGCTCCTCAAACTGCAGAAATGCTTCTAACACAGGAGAGGGTCATAGAGCCATGCTGGTGGGCCCTGTGTTCGTGGCTGCAGCCAGAGCTGGCCCATGGGTGCGTGGCTGCTAGAATAATACGGGGGACCTCATTCAGAAGGGCCTCGAGCTTGGGGCTTACTGCTGGGGTTCTTGTCTTGAAATGCTTGCTGATCCTCTTTGAATTTGTGTTCTATAAGAGAAGGGTGACGGGACGGTGGAGAATGTGCCAGGGCTTGGAGCCTCGGCTCATGTGTGGCCCTGACTCTCACCTCCTCCTCAGCGTCCCAGGATGGCTCTCTGCTGCCTGCTTCCCACCCCTATCCCCTGGGTGGCCTCCCCCACTCACCCCTGCTGCTGCCTTCAACCTTGAACAGTGACCTGGTCACACTGGGGGAGGGAGCATTCTGCTATTGCCCTCCACCCCTGGCAGGGGCCTGGGTGTGGGTATGGGTGAGGCAATGGTTGGGCCCACACCACCAGGCATCTCAGGGCGGGGCGAGGGGATGGCTGTCGCTGCCCAGGCTGATAGCACCATGGCGCATACAGTGGGCCTCTTGTTCACCTTCAAGTCAGGTTTTGAACACATCCTGGTACAGGGGTTGCAAGCTGCTGGACGTTGTCTGTCTGTAGAGGGTTGGGCAGTGGGCCCAAAGGAAACCCCTAGCTGAGGCTCTACATTTGCCTTTTGCAGTGGGTCCCACAAATTACGTGGCCAGTTCTGGCTACAGCCACTGTCGGAAGACTCTCCAGCCTGCTGTCTGTATACTTTCCCTTGCATGATCCCAGGCCCGACAGCTGAGCATATGGGATACAAGTTTCCGCATTCTCTGAGCTCTTCACTTGCCCTTGTGGTGTGCATTCCACAGGGTGGCCATTGCCCTAACGGTGGGTAACACTGGCAAGCTGGTCCAGGAGGGGGGAGCCATTTCCAACGCCTTATGTGCTCTCTTCAGAAATGATCTCTAAGTGCTACTCTCGGGAGGATAACAAGTGAGCCCATCCTGCCACCTTGAATGAGAGCCCATAGGACACAAAGATTGGAAGCAAGCTCCTTTGGGTGGGCATCATGATCACTCAGTCATTCATTCATTCATTCAGATACCTATTGAGTGTGTGCCAGGCCATATTCTAAGTGCTAGAGATATAGCAGTGAACAAAACATACAAAAATCCCTGCCTTTATGGAGCTTATATTTGAGTGGAGGAGACAGGCAAGAAGTGATAAGTACCACGAAGAAAGAGAAAACTAAAAAAGGAGATGAGGAGTGAAGGGACAAGGGATATTTAGATAAGCTGGTCAGGGAGGGCTCTTGGAGGAGGCAGCCTTTCAGCATTGAGTGAGGGAACAAGCTGGAGAGGATCAGAGTCCAGACCAAGTGCCAAGTCCCTCGGGTGGGAGTGAATTTGATGTTTTCAAGGAAGAGCAAGAAGGATGATTGGGATGAAGGAGAGAAGAAGGATGTGGGTGAAGATGGGGTTAGAGGCGAGTTGGGGACAGAGCAGCAGGGCTGGGTGGGGAGCTCCAGCTGCATCCTAAGTGTAGTAACAAGCCACTGGTGGATTTTAAGCAGGAGAGTGGTACAATATGATCTATGTTCTTACAAATGCATGCCGGCTGCTGAGTGGAGGATTGACAGAAATGAGGCAAAGGAGAAGCAGGGAGGCAGCCTAGGTCTGAGCAAGAGGGCAGGGCCTGGACTGGGGGGCACTGAGGAAGAGCAGAGGGCTTGGTGAGACAGTGGAGGGTAGTGTGAGTGAAGGAGGCGGGGTAAGAAGGACTGTGTAGGTTTGCGGCTGAACAATGAGGAGGATGCTGTTTACCATTTACTAAAAGGGGGAAAATGTGTCAAGACCAGGTTTGGAAGGAAAAACAAAATCAAAGGATTTGTTCTAAGTTGTCCATGTGAACCTGGAGCTCAGGAGGGCGGTGTCCCTGGAGATGCAGAAACGGAAGATTTTAAAGTCAAGGGATTAGATGACATCACCTAAGGAATGAGAGTAAATAGAAAAGAAAACAGTGTCATCCTACACAAATTACTCTTAGACAATTATCGAGCATGGTAATTTGTGAAATTTAACAATTCTATCTCTACATTAGGAAAGGTATGTTTGACTTGAAAATATGTGTTTAATTGGGTCATTCAGACCACTTCAAAACTCTTGCCACGTTTATTTCGTTTTTCCTTTATGGCTGCAAGTTGTAATGTCTTAGAAACAACACCCAAGCCCCTCTGGGCTGAAGTGATTGTTCTGATGAATGAGGCTTTTCGCCGTCTGAGAGAATGAGGCTAAATGAACAAGAAACAGGTCAGTGCTGTGCAGGCTCTGAACGGCTGAGCTCTAGTTTTGAAGTTTCATTTGTACAGTTGCTGTCTGGGGGAAATGGAAAGAAAAAGAAAAGATCCCCTGGCATTTCTGTCACAACAGGTTGGAGCTGGCCCACTGGCTCTGTTCTTGGACTGCACGAATGAATGGGTGGCTTGTTTCCTGGCCCCTTTTGACTGCTCTGCATTGCTCACCTGGATGAGGCGCAGCCCTGAACTGGGGTCTTGGGACATTTCCAGTATTCGTTGACATCAGCAGAAACTTCAGTCCTCAATGCATCCAGGCGGTACCTCGTGCTGTCCTGTCTGCCAGCTAGGAGCTGGAGAAGGCCCATCCTCCCTCTGCCTTGCTCTCTTGGGTCCTTCCTGCCCTCCTTCCAAGAGCCTTTCACAGCACTCTCTGTGGAAGAGGCCCTCAGCCTCCCTCCTGGAACCTCAGCGGTCAGGGTTGCCCAATTCTGCTGCTATGTGAGGAGTTAGCCCCTGCTACAGGAGTGGCGGAGTGGATGGGGTGACAGTAGTGAAGGCAAAGGTGGCTGTGGTCATCGAGGGGTGGTGGGGATGATGGCGGTGAGGTGGTGGTGATGGCTAATGGTGGTGGATGCAATGGTAGTGGTGACGGCAGGGATGGTGGTGGCTGACGGCAGTAAGGATGGCGATCGGGGTGGTGACAATAGACATGGTTAGAAACAGCTCATTTTCTTCCCCTCTGAGAATGAGTACAGACAAATGACTCATGACTGAGGCCACGGGACTACTCTCTGCACAGAGCAGGAAGAAGACAAACATAACTGAGTATAACTTTGTCACAACAGAGTACTGAGTGTGTGCACAAGACTGGGCGTGCACGTGCCAGGACAAGTCCCTTGGTGCACACAGCGCACGTGAGCTGGAGCCCAGCATGCAGCTGAGGAACAGCGCTGGGGTCCTGGCGGTTCACCAGCTTACCACCAGGTGTCGCTGTATGCAGGAGGGCAAAGGGCACTCGCAGACCAGCAGGGCCGAGCTGGGCTCTGCAGAATCGGACTGAGCTCCCCGTGGGGAGACCACATTCTGTCTGACGCCAGCAGAAGGAGTGCCTGTCCCCAAGATTTCACGGGACACCTCAGACCCGAGTCATGCAGCAGCTCCGAGGCAGGTGGTGTCCCTGAACTTTCTAGCCGTTCAAAGTCAGTGCATATCCAAGCGTTTGCTGAGTGATTCTGCTGCGCGGGTAACCAGCCAGACCTGTGAACAGTGCAGGAGGCCAGTTCGGAAGTTATCATGAGACGATCACCCAACGTGATGGAAGTATCTCCTGGGACCGGCTGACAATTTGGGAAGTTTACAGAGCACTTGAGAGAGACACAACCCGAGGGGGCTGTTTTGGAGATGGGAGATAAAAAGAGATGATATTTGTATTCAATACCTTAGAGACAGGAAATGACATGTTTTGTGAGCTTTGCATTTCCTAGCAGTCTCTCAGATGATGGTCTTTAGAATGTCCAGGGGCACCTGGGTTCTCTACAATTTCCCTGGTTGTGCTGACACTCAAGCACTACAGGAATACACGGTGGTGTCCTCTGAGAGGCACCATGGCACATCTCAGGCCAAGGGAAGCCTGGTCTGGACAGGGAAGCTGGCAGTGACCATGTGGTCACTAGGGAGCATTCCCATAGCTGGGCTCACTTCTAAATACCATGTAAAGGAGAGAGTACTGGCTTTGGAGTCTAACGATCTTGAGATCTTGAGTCTAATTCTCCCATCTGGAAAATGGGAGAATAAGCCTTTCCCTGAGGCCCGCAGAGAGAAGCACATGCCACAGTGAAATGTAAGGCACTTAGCATGGTTCCTGGTGCACAGTGGGTGCAGAAAATGCTAGGCCTTTCCTCCCTTCCCATCAAATAGATAATCTAATCAAAAGAAAATCTGTAAAAACAAAACAAAAGATATAGCAACATTTCTTATGTGCATCAGACTGGGTCTAACCATTAGACTGTGGATTAACCTATTTCAAGTGAGTATTAATAGAAAAGACCTATGGGCTCGCATGTATTGCACATTTATTATGTTCCAGACACTATAAGGACTTGATGTAGATTTTGTTACCGATTTTTGACAACACTTTATTATAAAGTTTTTAGTTTGTAAATCTTTTTAACATTAAGATTTCTTCAAAGTGACCTAAAAAAAAAAAAAGTACCTTAGCTAAGTCCGAGGTTTGTCCTAGGAGCTGCTCTCAAGCCGTTTGAATGGCCTGTCCCAGCCTGGTCTTGTCTCCCAGCAGGACACCCAGAGCAAGTCAGCCAGAGGCTGGCAGAGATAATGCCATCCCCAGGTGGCAAAGCTGTTAACCGCACATCGCCAAACCCTCCAGGCCTGAGGTTTAACAATGCCCCACAGCAGGAGTTGTGCTGAGATATTAAGAAAGAGACATAAGGGAAAGCTATTTCGAATGTGAGTTCAAATTGTTCAGCAGAAAACCTGGAAAAGTAATTAGCAGAGTCTTGTGAGGAGAGAATTAATGCCCAGTTGACCTCCCAAGACTCTGTAATATCTGAATTTCCACTGCTGGAGATTCATTTCTTTGAATAGCCCTTCTGGGTTCCTCTCTGAAACTCTACATTTGAACTTTAAAGTTAAAGCATTCATTAATTAATTCACTCATTGAATGATTCTGTGTTCCTACTATGGGTGAGATGCTGGGTCCTGGGGACACAGCACAGAATAAGGGAGATATGGATCCTGCCCTCAAAGCTTATGATCCAGTTTCTGGCTGTCATATGTAGCCATGTGGTTTGTCCACTGCACGATAAGCCAAGTGGCGGATGAAATCCAGGAGCTGGTTGGGTCCAAAGGGAGAACAGGGACGTAGGAAAAAAAGTCTGTATTTGAAGTTAGGGTGAGGAGAAGGGAAGCAGGAATGACGTGGGGGGCGCTAGTCTTCCCGTCCAAGTGCTGAGGACGCCCCTGGGCAAGACCCTTCTCTCTAGGCCTTGGCCTTCTCCTCTTCCGCATATGGGGAGCTGGAAGTGGACCAGGCTTGATTTCCTCTGTAGCTTTCACCTTCCTCATTGCCCCAACATCCCTGAGAGTGTGCCTTTGATCTCAAAAGAAGTCATCTTTCCCAGTTAGGAATTTTTAGAGCACAGAGTGTGTTAGCAGAAGAGTGAGTGTTGTCCTTCAAGCCTGACCGAAGGAAAGTCTTTCCCATGAAGGGAGGACACAGGGAGCAAAGGATAGCCGGGAGTCTGAGGATGTGAGGGGGGAGACCTGCCTCCATGGCCCTCCTGAGCTGTGCTGACCTGCAGGACCAGTGGCTTGGGTCTCCTGCATAATGAGCCCATGTCACGTCATGGGGGTTTTGGGCAGATGAACAGTGCTGCCTTGCCCACTCTGCACTCCCTAATTGGAGAATGTCATGAAGTTGGTCTCCAGACAGAGATCATTAGGAAGAGACTAACAATTCTGATCAGTCATAACGCAGCTCTCATGGCCAATTAGCAGCAGAGGAAACTGAACTGTACCGTGGGTTGGGGAATGATCAATGCCGGCATTGTGCATTCTGGCAGGGTGGGTCACTGGGTGGCTGGGGAGTGGAGGCAAAAGTAGTGGAAGTGGTGGCAATGGGGGCTATGGAGGAGCAATCTCTGGCTGGAGGCACAAGCCTCAGTCCTGTTATTTCCCAGGCAGACAGTCGGCCAGTTCTGCTTTAATAATGCACTGATAGAAGCTCCAGTTCCCTTCTCTAGTTTAGCAAACACCACTGCTACCGCAACCCAGAACACAAACCAGGCTAAAATGTTTCCTTTTTCTGAAAGTCAGCACAAGTTCTGGAAGGAGTAAGCTGAGATTTCAGGTTCTTAAACAACCTAAATCTCAGCATGTCTTATCATGTTCTCAGTGTTCCGTCTCTCAAATGCCCAACGGCCCAGAGGAATTTTGGTTTATCAAACCTTGAAATACCCCAACATTCCTCACAGTCCTGTGAACTAGCTCACACTGCCCCCCGAGACTACCCCAGCAATATCACCACTGGAGAACACGCAGGCTCTGGAGTCAGGCAGCCCCGGGTTACAATCTCACTTCGGCTGTGATCAGCTGTGTGACCTTGGACCAGCCACATAACCTCTCTGGGCCTCAGTTTCCACACCTATAGAGCATGGATAACAACTACTATCTTCCCCAAGGATGAGAGACAGCTCATGTGCAACGCCCAGCACAGTGTGGGCCACTAGAAGGTGCTCAGTAACTGGAAGGGTGCCTTGTTTTATCAGCTCCCGCAGCTGAACCCTGTTCTCAAGGAATGAACCCAGGAGCCTGAGAGGATGTAGCCTCTTTTGGCAGTAGAGATATGACAGTCACTTCCGGGGCTTGCCTTTCTCAATCTGCAGGGCTACTGCCTTCTCCAGAGCTCCCAAGCCCAGGAAACTGTTGGTAAGTGAAAGGGTGAGTGAGTGTGTGTTGCAGGGGTGGGAGTTATACACAACACAGGTGGCTCTCCTTATTAGTGCTTCCAGCAATTAGTGAACACAATGGCTGGAGGAGGGGTGGGGAGTGGCGGGGGCGACAGGGGTAAAAATGCAGATTCCTGGACTCCACACCCAGTGACTCTGTTCAGTAGTTCTGAGGCAGGGTCTAGGAATGTGCCTTTTTAACTAGGACCCTGGCTGAGTTAGGTTACAAAGCTGTGGTCTTAGATCACAGGTTGAGAAGCCCTACAGGGTTCCAACTTCTGCCGTCAGGACAGACAAGGCTTCTGTTTACATCCTTCTCAGAGGTTTCATCCGGCCACGTGGCTCCAGAGAAGTGTGAGGATTTGGGTTTTTCTCTGCGGAGGTGCACACAGGACCTTTGCTGTCTATGGTTGGGCCTTCTGGAAACGTTGGCAGGCACAAGGGGTGAGAGATGGAGCTGGGGAGGCAGCTATTTCAAGAACTCTTCTGAAGTCCCTAATGGGAAAAAAATCACACTCTATACCCAGATATCAACTTCTGTGAGTTGGGAGGTCACAAGTAATGTGTGAATAACAATACCTCAGGTGTGCTGATTTGGAAATGAGTTGCTTTTATGATAATGAATTTCAAGTGGATTTAAATTTATCCCTGTAATAATATCATTGCCGTACACTTACATGATGAAAAACTGTGTGTGTATAAAAGGGATTGCAGCCAATGTGTGGAACTAGGCAGGACTCTTGATCTCTTGGACCTGGGTATGCCAGACAGATGACGTAATCTGTCATACGTGTCATGGCAGAAGGAGGGCCTGCTGCACCATCTGGGCTGTGATCTCTGACTCTCTGGCTTGCCCTAGCTGCCCTGAGCTGGTGCCTTACTATAAGCTCACCTTGCTGCCACCTCCAACTGGACCATGGGTAGGGGCTGCCCAGGGCCTTGCTTGACATGCTTGTGGAGGGTACCCTGTCCAGAGCCAATAGGACACGAACAACAGAAGGGTCAGGTCCATTCTGGGTTCCAGCTATCCACTGTGAGGCATCTGCTAAGGATATCCTGGGCATGAGACCTGTGTGAACTGGCACCTGCGCTGTGCTCAGCATGGCAGCAGCTGCAGAGACCAAGGCTCTGAGCGCCAGGTGGTCACACAGCACAAGTGACTGCCCAGGTGCAGAGGTGCTGCAGATAGGGCTCCTGTCCTCACTCTCTGCAGAAGCAGCCTCGACTCCAGATATTGAGGGCTCTCTCATCCTGGATGCTCCTTTCTCTATGGCCACTAAACTTAACATGACTCTTCCAAAGGGTTTTTCTGTTAATTGTCAATGCCAGCACAGGGCTGGCATGTAGTGGGCATGCAATGCTTTATTGTTAAGAGTAAACTATGACACACAGAGGCACCATTTCCATTACGGTGTGAAATGCAAATGTCATCATCCTAAGCAGCTTCCCCAAGTCTTAGTTGTAGTTTCCAGAAGTAAGTGACTGCCTTCTTATCCACATGCAGGAACTTCAGTTATTTCTTCTTGGCCCTAGCGGTGGGATCCTAAGGATAGCATAAATCAGGGGAAGAAACCCAACACTAAAGTTTCCATAGAGCATTACCCTGTGAAAGCCTCTTCTCCAGAGTGCCCTGACCTGGGTCCCGGATGTGGTTAAACTGATTTGCCCCTCATTGGCCCACATCAGCAGAGATCTGCTCATAGGACGCCCACAGCCCATGGAATCATGAATGCCAAGGAGCTGCCCCCTTCATCTTTAACTCAAATGAGGCTGACGATGGCAATGGCACTGATGTGGGCTGAGCTCTTACCACATGCCAAGTTCTGTGCGAAGTGCCCCCTGGAAATGATCATCTCCACAACAATCTCACAAGGGAGGTAGAAATAATACAACCTATTTCCATTTTCTAGGTGGGAACACAGGCTGAATGAGGATTCTACTCCAGGACTGCCTGGTACCAGGTCTATGCTCATGACTCCCCCACCCCAGGGATGAAGGGAAGAAACCGCATAAGCTGGAACAACAGTCAAGCCAAGAGAAGATGTCAGGAATGGGGGCTGACTTTAAGCTCACTCTCCCTCCAGAACCTGCCTTCTCCAAAAGTAGGCCTGTCCTCTTGATTGTGAATCTCCAGGCTCCTAAAGACTTATCAGGTCATTTGGATTCCCTGTACTATGGGTTTCTGGACTGTTGGATGCATGATACTATGGGTTGCTGGACTCCCTGGGTTGTCTACAAGAAGAACAGAGCATGGTAAGTTTAGGAATCCATTCCCTGTGGGGCATCCACCCTCAGCATGAGGCCACCATCCCTCAGTGACCTCCCAGAATCCATCAACTCACTCCACCTCAAGATGTAACTCAATTAGAGGATAAAGTCCCTTCTCTCCTATTTCAGGTTAATTGGGTCTGTGCCAGAGTTCACATATTCTTGTTTTCGCATCTCTATTGATTAATGGGCAAATCATTGGTAATAGACACACACTGCATACTATGAGTATTTGAGACATGAGCTGTAAATAAGTGCTCATAATTAGTACTTGAGAAAGATTGGACAGCCATAAGATACACAAAGCACTTGGAAAATGTGAGGTGCAATTTTTCCTTGTCCAAGCAATTTTCAAACTCTAGATAGAAAGCTGCTTGGGTGTGGAATGTAAGTTGAAAGTGGGACTTTCACACTAGGGGCAAACTTTGCAACAGAGGAAACAATTGTAGAAAAACCAATTTAGTTAATTGTCTTTGTTTCACCTGCTGTTCATGTGTACCTGGAGCTTGCTGCTCTCCTGAAGCCGAGTCTCGCTCTAGTTTGAGTGGCCCTGTGGGGTAGGTCTTGCTGCTTCTGCATATATTTCCACATCTCCCAGGGGTTAGGGTTAATGAAAAAGTGGTATTTGCAAAGGATTTGAGGAGTGGCTCTAGGACAGTGATGTTTGTTGTCATGGAAATCAATACAGTCTCCAATTCATCATTATCATCTCAGCAGGACTTGGGAGAGGAATGGCCAAGCCAGAGACCTTACAAGTTTGGTCACAGATGCACCCACGAACTAGCAAGAGAAGTGGAGGAAAAACTGTTCAGGCATGCCTCAGCACCACCTGTGTCTTTTTAGCCAAATTAATACCAAAATCTTACTCCACAGAACAAAAGGGTAAAATATGACTTTCCAAAATAACAGATTGGCTTGCTCTTCCCTCCCTCTTTCCCTTCCTCAAATTCCTGATGTACCTTTCAACATGATTCCACTGGTGGAATTAGAGGTAACACAAATCATTGGTGATATTCACTGACTGTTTTTTGAAGAATGTACCCATAACTGGATATTGAGATGCTTAGCTGGCTGTGCTTAACTCTAACTTGGCAAAACTATACAGGGGGGTCAGCAGAGTCTTCAGTAAAGGCCCCACAGAGGAGGCTTAGAGGAAAAGGACACTTTATACAAACAAGAGTTTCCCCTTCATTCCTGCAAAGTGGTGGTGAACAATAAAGTGTTCTATAAAACTTCCTGGTGGACAATAATTAAATGCAACCAGAATGGACTTTTGACGGAAAAAACAGCACATATATGTTGACAGGAAGAAAATAGGAGAGACCTAGAGGGGTGCATCATGAGGGAGAAATTTCTAAGTCAAAGGTTGCAAATATAGGGCCCCCAGGCCCCCATTCCCCCAGCAGACAGTGGTAAACATCCGGCACTTTCCCACTGAGCCCAGGTGTGGCCTTCTCATTTACCTCTCACATCACTCCAGGCAGCCACTACCAAGAGAGCTGTGTTACCACCTGTGGTAGATTAAAGATGGCAACACATTTTCTGATGCTCCTTCCTCTGAGACGTAGAGTACAATTTTTCTCCCCTCAAATTGGGTGTGGCCTTAGTAACCTGCTTGAACAACAGAATGGAACAGCCAAGACTTGACTTCTGAAGCTGAGAAGGCTTGCAGCTTCCACATGAATGTCTTGGAACACTCACTCTTAGACCCCTGAGCCACCATGTAGGAGATCTGACTACCCTGCAGGAGAGACCAGGAAGGGATACTCTGAGACTACAAGGGGTGGAGGAATACAGCTAAGCCCAGCCTTCCAGCTGACCCTGTCAAGATGCTAGATGTGTGGGTAACCCTGGATAAGGCCCTCAATTATAGCCCAGCCAGCAGCTGAATGCTACTGACGCTACTGAGTAACCCCAGTCAATGCTAGCTGACGCAGAAAAATCACCCAGCTGAGCCCTGTCTTAATTCCTTATTCACACAATCATGAACTAAAATACAATGGTAGTTGTTTTAAGCTGCTAGGTTTTGGGGGTAATTTGTTACACATCAGTAAATAACCTGAATACCACACAAAGCAAAACTCACTGGCCACCTGGGTCTAGATAAAAATTGTATTCAGAGTCCAGAATGAACCCTTGGGGTTTTTTTAATTAATAATTACAATAGTGATACTAGCATTTATTAAGTGCAAGATACATTGTAACCAT
Organism: Symphalangus syndactylus; assembly: GCF_028878055.3. Classification (NCBI taxonomy): domain Eukaryota; kingdom Metazoa; phylum Chordata; class Mammalia; order Primates; family Hylobatidae; genus Symphalangus; species Symphalangus syndactylus. The sequence goes on along the minus strand of NC_072433.2, from coordinate 18,724,404 downwards.
TTTATACGGAAGAATTCATTTATATGCAAAATCCAAGTACCCAAGGATAGATACAAATCCCCACGAACTGAGCCAAACACTGATGGACCTACCTCAGCTGAGAGTTAAATAACAATTCCGTAAGACAGAGGGTGTAAGTATCAGTTATCAATCACATCTGTTCTGTCATTTGCACTTCACTATACCTCCATTCAAGCTGGGCAAGACTGGTTTCATTATCTTTAAAAAAAAAAATAGATTAGAAAACTGAGGCTCAGAGAGGTTGTGATTTGTTGGAAGTTCACACAGGTTAGTGAAGGAGGTAAATTTGGAATCCAGATGTGACAAGTCCAGGACCAATGGTCTTTTTGTACGTCACAATGCCTCTCTAAACATTAGCTAATAGAGAGAAATTCTCTTCATAATGACATTTCTGCCTCTCCCACAATATCTACCCAATGCCATGAACATCAGATAATACCCTGCAAAGGAAATAAACTTTCAAATAGACATGCACTGCACAAGAGATTTGTAGCACCTAATTTCTCAGGCTCCCTTCTGCCAAACCTACCTTGTGGGGGTGGTGTGAGGGTTAAGAGTTCGAGTTGCTATGAGACTTGAGCCAGGTGAGGCACACAGTGAGTGCTCGGTAAATGGGGAAAATATTACTTCTCCTTTAACTTATTCAACTATTATTTATTGGGCATCTGCTATTTGCATGTGCTGTTCTAGCACCAGGGATTTGGTGGTAAACCAAATAGACAGAAATCTGCTCCTTACAAATCTTATATTCCAGTGTCAAGTGGAAACCTATGGAAGATAGGATGCTGGGTGGGTGGCTGGCGAGGCCCACTCACTTGGTAACGGACTGATTTTCACACAGCAGCATTGGATTACACTTGATTCAGATTTATCCACAGCAACATAACAAATCTCCATCTTTAGAGATCCTTGCAGTACACCCCAAGCCACAAGCACTAAATCTGGCAATTTTTCATATGCTTCTGTGCCTTGCTATGGGTGGTCATGGCCCAGATCTTTTAAGCAGTACTAAGGAATGGCTTACAAAGAGAGTGCAGAAGGCTTCTTGGGTTCTATCTCATTAAAAGGCATCTGGCTCCTCTATTCTCTCTGCCCCTGACTCCTCAGGCTGTCAAAGAGGGAAGGAGAAATTTCGGGAGTTGCAAGGCAAAGAAAATCTAAGCTGTTCTCTTTTTCAGTGAACTAAAAGCCAGGGCTGAAATCCTGCATGTTTAAAACTGGAGCTCATTGGAATTCACCAAAACCTGGACAAGTTCCCCAGAGACCTGCAAAAGCTTAATAGTCCTATTTGTTTTTGAAGTAGGGGACGCTGTGCAAATCCATTCCACCTGCCTGTCCATATTTGTGTCATTTTCTGGTCTGGCGGGTTAGACGGGGGAAGGATTACCCACTAACTGGCAACGGGGCACCCACGCAACGGTAGGGCACCCCTTCAAGCCTGGAGATTTTCCAAAGTATTTGACTTTTTTGAGCACTATTAGTAAGTCAAGCTGTTTGGCATGATTTACCTTTTTCAGTTTCAATGAAATGTTTTTGGTTTGATTTCTATTTCATTCATTTGGCAAGCATTTATTGACTACTAAGTGCTAGGCAGTGTTCTAAGTGAATATAGCAGCCTGCAATGGAATTTATATTCTCATGGGCAAAGCTTAGACAATACAGAAAGGAGTCAGTTAAGAAAAAAAACCAGATGGTCGTGAGTGCAGACAATTAAAATACGTTGATTCGATAGGTAAAGTCAGGGTGGCAACTCTAGGTGATCAGGAGGCCTCTTGGAGGAGGTGGATTTAAGCTGAGACCTCAGGAGAAGTCAGCTCTGTAAAGAGCTGGGGGAAGCATGGCAGGTAGAGGGAAGAGTTGGTGTCAAGGCCAGTGCAGGTGTCTGGGCCAAGAGGGAAGGCCAGAAAGGCTGAAGCAAGGCGGGAAGGGAGGGTGGCAGGAGATGAGGTCAGACAGGGAGGCGGCAGTGGGATTTCAGGGGCCTCCGAGCCTTGGCAAAGGGAAAATCTTAGGATTTTTTTCAAGGTGTGATGGGAAAGCCCTGGAGGGTTTTAAGCAGGAGGTAATACAATCTGATTTATATTGAAAACAGATTACTCTGGCTATTGCATGGAGATTGGTCTGTAACGGGGCAAAAGGGGAGGGAGGGAGACCAATGGGAGGCTTCTAAGTTTCTGAAGATGAAAGATGATGGTGGCTTTGACTAGGGCATAGTAGTGGTGATGAGAGAAGCAGACGAGACTCAAGGTGTGTTTTGGAAGTAGAGTTGATAAGACTTGGTTTGATGGATTAGATGAGGAGCTGTGGGGGAATGTTATAAAATAAATGGAATGTTTTTCAGAGAGAATAACTCCACATTTTACTATATTTCACCCTAGTCTTTTCAAGTTACATAAATATACATATGTACTTTATAAAATTGGAATCTGGAAGTAGTTTTATATCATGCTTTTAAACTTAACATTCTTTTTGTGACTATTTCCATAAGTCATAATTTTTAATGACTGAATAATATCTCATCATATGGGGCACACCATATTTCCTTTAACCAGTCACTGCTTGACATTTGGGCTGCTTCCAAAACTTCTGCTTTGACAAACAAGGCTGCAGTAAACATCCCTAAACATAAATCTCTGGGCAATCTCTGATTTTTTTCCTTGTGATAAATTGCCTGAAGTGGAATTACTGAATCAAAAGCATTTTTAAAAAGAGATTTAATAAATAAGTACTGCCAAATTACTGGCCACAGAGTTGGTGCCATTTTATATTTTCACTGGCCACATTTGAGAGTCCCCTTTCACTCTATCCTTGCTAAAACTGAATTTTATCATTAAAAATTGCCGATTTCATAGCCAAAAATATATTATGTTACTGTTTAAATTTGCCTTATTTTGATTATTAGGAAGGTTCAGAATCTAATATTTAATAATGATGTGTATTTGGTGGATGGATGTGAATGTCTGTGTGTGTGTGTGTGCCCTCTGTTCATGTTCTTCACAAACTTTTCTATGTGGATGGTCATCTTTGTTATTGATTACTAAGAGCTCTTTATATAGTAAAGTCATTCATAACTCCAACTATTTTTCCCCAGTTTTTCATTTGCCTTATGATATACAGAAGCTTAAAGATTTTATGTCATCAAATATATCAACCATGTCTCTAATTGTATCTTCCTTTTTTATTTGGTTTAGGAAAGCCCCACTCACCTTAGTAAAAGTACAAAAATATCTGCTTATATTTATTTGAGGTCTTTTATGATTTTATGTGTTTTAGTTAACTTTTTAAGCCACCATTTCCCAAGTGATTTCTGCAGAACATGAAACACCAGTCTCATAAAATACTCAAGTAATTCTGGGAATAGCGTGTGCTATAGTTCCCTCTTGGGATTGCAGCATGCACAGTAGCATCAAAGATGGTTAAAGGTCCTGCAATAAAAATATCTGCTTAGCTTTGCTTACCATGGTGTTTTGCAGATGTATTTGACTCCAGAATCCTTTTCTTGTCATGTTTGTTAATGTCCTGTAAGAGCGTTTTGGGACAAGTGCTTTAGAAGAGCCACCATATCCAACTGCAATATGGAGTCATCCACCTTATTAAAACAAATACTTAAGCATTTGGTCCAGTACCATTTGAAAATAACTGATCCTTTTTCTCACAGTTTTGAAATGCTGTGTTAGGTTGGCATTGTGTTCTAAGGTTTGTTCCTGGCCTTTCTTTTCAGTTCTACTGGTATGTTAAATTCTCACACTATGATTGTGCTTCTATTTTTCCTTTTATTCGTAACAGTAATCACTGATATTGTGTTATTTGGTACATAAAGCTCCATGACCACAGCATCTTCTTTATGGATATTATCACCATAAAATGGCATCCCTTTTTCTCATTTAGTGTTGTTGCCTTGAATTCTACTTCCCCTCTAAATTGCTACGCTTGCTTTCTGTTTTTGTTTTTGACTAACAGAACTTTGCCCACTCTTTTTCCTTTAATCTCCTTATGCCATTTGGCTTTAAGTGTGTGTCTTTTCATTCTCTCATTCATCAGAAATGTATTAATACTTCCCACATGCCAAGTGTTAGGCACTAGAGAATATAGCAGTAATCACAAAAAAAAAAAAAACACAATGCTTATCCTCAGAAATAAGTATAGTATAAAAGATGGGTATCAGCCAATAGTTTCATAAGTATATGTAAAATTACAATGGTGGCCTATGTTTTATGGTATATGGCATTATAAACTAAGTGCTACAAAAGTTGACAATGGAATGACAATTTAGTTTGGCGGAATTGGCTCAGGAAAGACTTTCCTAAGGTGGGGACATTTGGGCTCAGCTCCGAAAGATGTGTTTGTTAACTAAACTGGGTAAGGGGGAGGCACTGGGAGTGCTCCAGATGGAGGATGACCTGTGGCAGGAAGGAGCGTGTTGTCAGTTAGTGGGGTTAAGCATGGAGAACCAAGAGAATACGGTGTAAGTTGAGGCTAGAAAGGTTAATAGGGTCAGACCATGCAGCATCTTTTGGATCCTACTGAGAATTTGAGCCTTTATTCTAGAAGCATTAAGAAGTTATTAAAGGGTTTTAAGCAGAAGTTTTATAAGCAATGATATGCTGGAGACTAGTATTTATAAGGGCAGATGATTCATATCTCTTCCCAACTCTGTGTTGCATGACATCACTGGCCTGGTCAACTGAAGTCATCCATGGTAGTAGTATTTACACTATGGAAATTGGCAAATGCTATGAATCAGGACTTTCCCACCAAGAGCCAGTTGTTAAACATTTATCAGCACACCACTGATTGACATAATCACCAATTGTGTTCTGAAAAGAAATCACTGTGGTATTTGGGTGGAAAACAGATTCCAGGGGAGCAAGAAAGAATACAGGGAGACTGGTTAGGATGTGATTATGAGAGTCTTGTTGAGAAAAAACTGCATTTTGAATTAGAGTGGTGGTAGTGGAGATAGAGAGAAGTGAATGGATTTGAGATGTGTGTAATATTTAGAGCCAAAAAAATTAATGATGGATTGGATTGAGTTGCTACAGGAGAAAGAGGTGACAAAGATGGCTCAAAGATCTATGGCTTATGAAGATGGATGAAGGGTGGTACCATTTACTGAGATAGATGCACTGGTTGGAAAACGGTGCTTTTTTGGGTTGTTGTTTATTTGTTTGTTTTTCTGGCAGGAAGGTTAGTGATGGGGTAAGACCATGAGTTTAGATTTGGACATTCTGAGTTTTAGTTGCCAGTGAGGCACTCAAGTGCCTTTGCCAAGTAGGCAGTTGAACATATTGGCCTGGAAATCAGAGCAGAGGTCTAAGTAGGAGCCATCAGTGAGAGTCACCGCACTTGGGCACTATTTCAACCTTTGGGCGTGGTTGAGGTAGCTTGAGAAGGGAATATGGAATCAGAAGAGAAGATTGCTCATTTAATCTCTAAGATTTGAGCTTGAAGAAAGAATATTTAGTAGCCAACATTTAATGCAAACTGTATATACTATATATAGTAAATAGGTTTTTTTGTTTTTGTTTTTGTTTTTTTGAGATGAAGTCTCGCCCTGTTGCCCAGGCTGGAGCGCAATGGCAAAATCTTGGCTCACTGCAACCTCCGCCTACCAGGTTCAAGTGATTCTCCTGCCTCAGCCTCCCGAGTAGCTGGGATTACAGGTGCTCGCCACCACACCCAGCTAATTTTTTGTATTTTTAGTAGAGACGGGGTTTTGCCATGTTGGCCAGGCTGGTCTTGAACACCTGACCTCAGGTGATCCACTCACCTCAGCCTCCCAAAGTGCTGGGATTACAGGAGTGAGCCACTGCACACGGCCAGTAAATGGTTTTTTTTTAGTCAATTTGGAGTCTTTGCATTATCATTGAGAAGTTGTTCTCTTCGCTTTCTTTTAAAAATTTTTTCATTATTTATGTTATTGAGCTTTCTCCCTTCGTCCTTTTCCTTTTATTATTATTATTGTCTTCAGCTTTGTGGGCCAAGTTTTCTTTCTTTGGTTGGAATTTATAGCTACTGAATTGTAACGTATTACTCTGATTATATATATTTAATTCTATAATTGACTCGTTTGGAATCTCATGGCTCATTCTTTTATGATACAATTCCTCTTCCTGAGTTATTTATTTTGATTCATTTATCAGTTAGGTGGAGCTAGACTTGAAGTACTTCTTTTAAAAAGTAAGAAAAAGCAGAAGATGGTGTATATCTGAACTCCTGCATATCTGAGAACGCCTTTCTTTTGCCCTCAACATGAACAACATCCAGGCAGAGGACAAATTCTTGGATCGTAATCTTTGGTCCTTGAAACATTCCAAATACTGCTCCATTATCTTCTGGCATTCGGTGCTTACAGGCAAGAAGTCATGAATTGATTTAATTTGTTCTTCCAGGATGCTAGTAGAGTTTTTTGGTGTGGATATTTCAAAACCCTTTCCAGGATATGTCCATGGAGTAGATGGTATTGATTGGAAGGAGAATATATGATATTGGTGGTAGGAATTATATTAGGGGTTGTTAATAGAAAAGAATATATGAAATCCCTGAATTTAGGGACACATGTACATGTCATTAAGATGTAGAGAAATAGATACAGGGTGTGGAGGAAGGAGGTGGATCTGGTGGAAACTGCAGAACCTTTACATTCACATGATCACAAGTGTAGGACGAGTGAGGAACACAGTGGGAGTTTGACTAAGTAAAGATTTCAGTGAAGGCTGAAGTGCAAATTCATCATCCGGATTGCCCTGACAATGGGGCTCACACCTCATGGAAATGACATTATAATGAGGAAAACCCACATGCAAGATATAAATTTGATTTCGAGGATGAGCAGAACTGATCTAGTTAGCTCTGCCTTTGGGGAAGGTCTGAGGAGGAGTTAGGGAGGTATCTGGCTGCAGGCTAAGAATGGGGTTATGTGAGAAACAATTTACATTATATAAAAAAGGGCTGGGATGAGCGCGGATGCTCAAGATCTTCTGGAACCTCACGCGCTTTTGATTCCTCCTGCCCACTTTGGAGGAAGTCAGTGTAGGTAATAAAGCTTGTACCTGTGAAGTCACATTGCCTTGCTCTTATTCTACATATTGTAACACTGTCTAGAAGGAAACTTGGACAGGGAAATGGCCAAGTGTGTTCCCTAGTAGCCTGGGATGAAGTGATGGGCTATAGGGATTTTCTCCCAGCCATTGCTAACATCTAAGCAGTTTGGGCCACCTGGGGATGGGGTGGGGTGGACAGGGTGGACAACAGGAATAGAACAAGAGTGTCTAGGCATATCTTCCTTTTTATGTTTCTAGAACTCAATGAGACCTTTGAATCTATTATTTATTGACTTTAAATAAAACATTCTTTTTAGAAGCCTTTTGACATGACCAGGCCCAAACTTGCCAATATTTGGTTACTCCTGGAGCCATGAATTTCTACCTTCAATCAGGACAAAAGCTATTTGAGGCCTCTGGGTGGGACTGCGATTGATACCACATGTTAAATTTTTCATTCTGTTGTTGTCAGGTGGGAGGCTGGCTGTCCTTTCTACCACTAAAAAGAAACAGCTCAGGATGGCCAGGTTGCTGCTAGCTAACTTAAGAAAACGCCTTGCCTTCATCCCTCCTGCTTCAGAGGTCTTCAAGTGCCAGCTCGTGGGGATAACTGGGAGAGTCCCTTCCCTCTTGGGGCCGATCTCTCCCTTCGTCTAAAACAGGGCTTAGAATAAGAGGTGCTGCAAGCTCTGGCACCAATATCTATGAGGGCAAAGAGAGGGTCATTCTCCAAAGACGGCTGTGCCTGACAGCGTGCAGGCTCCAGATGCACACGGGCAGCGCAGGCCACGCCACTGGGAAGGCTTTGCCGAAGGGGGCAGGTACGGGGTTTTCGTGTACTTAGCCCACCCCCACCCTCTTCCCCACAGCTGGCACCATCAGTGCCAGAAATGCCTACATTAGGAATTCACTTCCTCCGTAGTAGGCATGTTTTACTAAGGGCGTGGACACCCTGGGAGGGGTCAGACGTTGATCTGTGTTAGCTGTAAGCATAGAGGATCTGTTCAGTCATGCTGCAGACCCACAGTTCTTAGTGAGCAGAGCCCTGGGGGTGGGGGACACGTCGGGGTTGGGAGGAAGGAAAGGAAGGGTCACCCTGGAGCACAAGCCCTGGTTGTGGAAGAATGGCAGGTCCAGCTGGGTGAGTCGTACAGCAGAGAGCTCTGGAACCCGGGGCTACACCCATTCAAAGAATAATTTCTGGGTGCTGTGGAGGGAGAGGGCCTCAGTGGACAAGGTGGGCACAGGAACAAGACACATCATTTGGGTGGCTGCGGGCAGCTCACGGGTGCCCATAAGATGCCTCACCAAGCCTGTTTTTGGCAAGGGTTTGGACTTCAAGGCCCTTTCTTGTGGAAGGCTCAGCATCTGTCAGCTTCTGCTCCACAGGTCCACGGGGAGCTCTCAGCAGCCAGCCTAATGTGGGGCTGCACTGAGCCCTTACATCTGGCTGGCCAACCAAGCTGCTTATGGCAATGTCAGGCTTGAGCTGAGACTTTAAATTCAACTTCCTGGGAGAAGCAGTCGGTACTGGACTTAGCTTATTGCCTCCCCGGGATGGATGTGCCAAGGAGTGCTAATAGTTTTCCATGGAGCTGGGTCACCTCCCTGGAGGCATAGGGTAGTGGCCCGAGTCATTCCACTGGCAGAACACAACCTCTGAGAGGCCTGGGAATGTCCAAGAAGAGGGAAGAGAAGACAGTGGCGACTGCAAAGGGCCTAGCCCAGACACAGTGTGGAAGACAGGTTTCAGGCAGGACATGAGAACCACGCCCCCAGCCCTCACCCATCACTTCTCTGCACCTCCACTGGGCCCACCTCAGCACCACAGAGGAGGAATGTGTCCTAGAGGCTCAGATCCAGTGGACTACTGCCTCCTGCACTTGGCCTCCTGGGTCTGGGTCAGGGCCAGCCCTGCTCCTGAAGATAGTCAGAAAAAGGAAGAAAACACTCCCGGTGTCAGGGCCTGCACAGCACAGGGCCTGGCTTGGGGCAGTCTTGATGTGGTTCCCCTGAAATCAGACTCTGGGTAGGACTTGAATGCAAATATATTGGGAAGTGATATCCTAGGAAGCACTGGTAGGGAGATGGGGAAATGAAAGAAGGGAGAGAAAGAAGCCAAGACAGGGCAAATTAATAAGCAGGTTATCACTGAGGGCAGCTGGGATTAAGCCTGCCAGGAAGGCACTTAGGAGATGGGGCAGGATGCCTTCCTGCACCTGAGGGCTGCAGAGCTGGTACTTATCCAGCAACTCTTGCTCATTGTTGGTTGAAGGCTGCTCCTGGACACATGAACTCCCAGCACTCCCGGCCTGCCCTGTGCCCTGACCAGACATGCCCCTGCATCCTGGTAGCACCCCGAGGGGAGACAGAGAGTTGCAAAAGATGCCTCCAGTGTGTAGGAAATGATGAGAGCACTGCCAGTATCCGCTGCAGTGGCCAAGAAACATTTATTGCAGATAGGCAAACTGTGCCTCCAGCTCTCACCCATCATAGTGACAGAGGGATGCAAGTGGGAAATCCACCAACACGGAGCACAGGACAAGGGAGGGCCACCTGCTTGGAGGCCTGAGGCAAGCAGGTGATAGACAGGGCTACTGAAACTTAGAAAAGTCCAGGGAAATTGAGTCACTTCCATGAGGCCCTAGAGATGGCTGGTGGCAAGGTCAGGACCAGAGAACTCAGATTTCCCCACTCCAGCAATGTTGCCACCAGAGCCCACTCCCTCCCACAGGCATGCTCCAGCGCAGCAGGGTCGGCTGACACTGCTCTGCACATGGCAGCTTCACACAGTAAGTGACTGGCTACCTGGCAAGCCCAGCTTCTATCTTGCATGGATTTCAGTCCAGGCTGGCAGGGCCTGGGACAAGTGGATGTTCACTGGTGGAGCTCTTTTCATGCCTCTCAATGAGTATGGGTGGCCATGCTGCCAATCAACCAGTGAGTTGCTGGCATTGTACCCGCAATGGTGAGAAGCTGGGCTGGTAGGGACAGCCCCTGCCACATGGAGAAATCCCATTCTGTGGATTTGAGCTGTCAATAAATTCTCAGACGTGCAGGTCAGAGGCAGGGCCAGGCAGCATCCTCCAGGAGGAGTGAGGATGAGTCTCCATGCAAAGGTCTCAACTGATGATTTGAGGTGGCAATCACCTTCCAATGGCTAATTGGCTAAGGATAAACCACTTAGTGGTTAAATCCGACATGTCCACGCCATGGGATAACAAGATCCTAGCTATCAATCTCCTTCTATTTGGTTACAAGAAGAGACAATAGGACTGAAAATTGATGACACAGGCATCCCTTTCACCTCCCAATAACTTCTCTTTGTTGCTAATTGTATAGTTGTGATATCTGGCCATTAAGCCATTAGAATGAAAGATGCTAAATAGAGCTATGCTTGCATGGAGTCAGATCCATTTTTATTGACCTTTCTCTTCTGCAGCTTTTCTTGAGCTGTGATGTTGATGCTTTTTATCTACTATTCATCAAGATTAAGGAAAAAAAAATCCTCAACCGCTTTTGACCAGAGTCAATAAAAGCATGTTCAGCAAAACCAGTATAATACAGCATGGTGTCATTCTTTTATTTAGTTTTTAAAAAATGCTCATGCATTGGTACATAATCTTGAGCCCTGGTAAAAGTGAGAATTAAAAAACATGGAGGCATCTGTGGTATGACCCCCTGAGTCATAGGACCCCTAAATTTCATGTCCTCCCTTCTCCTGAGTCATAGAGGCTCAATCAGGCTTTTGGAGTCAGCAAAACAAAAACCACTCAGTGGCAAAGCCCACATTATACAACTGACCCAACACCATTAACATCTCTAGACTTTATACCTGATCGATCTGTTTCATTTTCATCGTATCCAAGTACACACACCATACCTTCTTCAAAGCAACAACAGGTATCCTGTATATCTTAATAAGTTTAATAAACGTGAGCAAAGCACAATAAGTCAAATCTGGTGATTTTTAAAGAATACTTTTGAAGATTCCATTTATCAGAAAATTGTTACCTCTAAATACACCTGCAGAAATATCATTCTTCTTCCATATAGACCACCTTTATTTCTGCACATCCTCAACCTCCTTTGGAGAATGTCTTCTGCATGACACCTTGTGTTCATAAGGTAAGTGTCACATTCTAATTAGAAATCAAACATGGGTGGTGGAGTCTAAATGTGGAATTTAAATTCACTCAAGGTCCAAAAATATCCAATCATTCCTATCTGAGATTTCTTCCAGGTGCAAGAAAGTGATAAGCGGAGCTCGATTCCTCTAATTTGCCTTAAAGAAATTGCAACATTTAAGGATTCCCATCTGGGAAAGCAAAAACTCCAATGTTCTAAACATCCAAGCTTGAACTGAAATTGTCACACTCTCTAGTGTTGGGGCAACTCATTCATGGTGTTGGGAGGTCCCCAGTCCCTTCTGCTAGGACATCTGTTTCTCAAAACCAGGGTAAATGGTTAACTCTTCAGGCCCATCCCTCTGGAAAAGGGGAAATACTGGGCTTTTACCTAACATGGCTGCTTTTTAGATGATGTTCTCCAATCTGAGCCTGGGCGTGTCTGGACCTGGAGTGCTTTGGTGGTGCTCTGACTCCTAGTCAAGAAATCCAACACCTCTCAGGCCAGCCCCTCTGTGGGTTCAGCCCGATATTCTGAGGAGGGCACAGACTAACTCACTCACTAGTGGGTCAATTACTGCCCATAGGGACCCTCCAGCCTCATAGGAGGCCCCATCCCATCTCTGCCCTTTGCACCATATTCCAGCCACACTTTACTGGCTGCGGAAACCCAATACCCCATATGGGGCTCTGTCCTGCCTGGGCTTTCACCTACACAATTCTCAGTTCAGAATACTCCCCCTCACTCTCTTGCTTAAGACCCTGGTGTGCTTTCAGTTTAGACATCACTTGGTCCGAGGCACCCTTCCTATCTCTCCATTTTGGGGTTTGGGGTTCCTCCTATATGCTCCTACACACCCCCTTCTTTTCCTGCTGGGCACTTGTGTTGGGCTGCAGTTGCTCACCCACCATGGCACATGGAGGGTAGGAGCCACGTCTGGATTGGTGACTGCTGTATTTCCAGTCCTTACAGTGTCTGGCTCAAAGCAGGCACTCAACCAATGTTTGTTAAATGACTAAACAACTGAAAGGAAGGAAGAAAAGAAAAAGAAAAACATAAAGACAGACAGATAGGTAGGCACCTTCTTGCCCACAGTCCTCATGGAAGGATTTGCCCTCCAGACCATTCATGATTTCATGATGGTTAGAAGCACTGAACACAGTTGGCCCACCTGGCTTCTCCAGGGCCCATCACCAATGAAGGCCAGTCCTGGGAGCTCCAGCACCCTCCTCACCTCCAGCCACCCTGCCTGGCAGTGCCCGGCCCTCTTTGGGGACCATACTGGTCCTCTGTTCCCTCTCTTGCCCAGACATGTTGTGTTCAGACTCAGTTCCCTCTGTTCCATGCAGGGTGATCAAAAAAGGTCTGTTACGTCTTTTTATTTTTTCTCTCTTGCCAGACCAACATGTGCCCCCAGTGCTGCTCTATCCAGGCCCTGGCCAGCTTTGAATCAGAGGCCTTGAGCTGCTGGGCCCTGGCTTCCCCTCTCTGAGCCCAGCTATAGCCTGTGGGTTCTCAGGGATTGGGCAGGAATGAAAGTGAAGTAGGGGCTTCTGCAGGGCGCTGGATAGGGCTGTCCTTGGGGTAACTCACACTTTCCCCAGATACGTGGTGCTTATTAGCTGTGGGCCCATGGTGGGGGGAATGAGATGAGCACACACGAGGGCTCAAGCAGCCCCTCACCCACTCCACTAAGCCCATGGCATCTCTCCTTCCAGCTTCCATTTCTGGGGCCAAGGGAGGAGGGAGAGATGCCAGATTGCTCCTAGCCCCTGTTTAACCCCCACTGTCTCCTACTGCCGCCACTGACCTTGGTGCATAGCCTGTGGAAAGGTGGAGGCAGCCTCCAAGCTGGGCGCAGACGGAAACACACACCTTGTAGCCAGCATGTGTGAAAAAACATTAAGCCCTGCACCTAGCACATAGCACCTCTTGAAGGGTAAGGACTGAAGACCCAGCAATCCAGACCTGCTTCTGCTCCCAGTGTTTTCACATTCAAGCGAAAGACCAAGTCTGCCTTCTTTTGGCATGGGAGGTGCCGTTTACTTTCAAAAATCGAGAAGCAGAGGGGCAGCTTCCAGCTAAAAAAAGCCTTGCTGGTGAGGGTCCATCTATGGGGATTTCCAGGTGAGGGACTGGCCTGGCTGCAGAAGTGCTCCCTCAGATCACTGCTGCGGGGCAGCGCAGGCCGGGGAGTGTGGGTCTGGCCTCGTCTGGGTCACCTATGGGCAGGCTGCCACTCCATCGGCCCTGCCTGCCCTGACACCTGGCTGCAGTGCTGGGGTATGCTGTCTCACCCAGGCCCTCTGTTCAAAGACTCCCAAGGATCCTTGTGGAACCTGGGGATGAAGTGCCACTCCTGGGAGCCAGTCGGCCCCACCTGGGAGTCTCTAAGATACCAAGCTGAGAGCAGACTGGGATGGGTAGCTGGGAGTATGCCAGGAGGGGCTTCAATCGGGGGATTTCTTCCCCAAAATGTGCACAGGCCCTCCCGGGTCCCCAGGCCTGTGTATTTGCCTGTCAGAGCTGCAGCAATATTTAACAGAGAGAAATTCTTGGGGATTATTTAACTGAGTTCTGAATTTATACTTGAGTTTTAAAGGAGAAAAAAAGAGACAATCTTCTTTAAACAACTTCCATGAAAGGTTATAAAACACACATAATTTACATACAGGAGCAGATGGCAGGCTGGGTGACATTCTAGGCAAACCACGTGTCCCCTGGCAGTTCTTTTTAATGGATACTACAAGTTTATATGTGGTTTATAAACTCAAGGGCTAGCCATTCCCCAAGTGATTGATTGTAGGGTATAAAAATGATGGCAGTCATGACCTTCATTTCATCTGAGGGGACTTCTCCACCCCACCCCTATTTGGGGGCAGCCAGAGCTATTTGAGCCCCACCAAAACCTGCAGGCTCTCAGGCCAGGCTCGGTGGCTCACGCCTATAATCCTAGCACTTTGGGAGGCTGAGGCAGGCAGATCACTTGAGGTCAAGAGTTGGAGACCAGCCTGGCCAACATGGTGAAACCCTGTCTCTACTAAAAACACAAAAATTAGCCGGGCGTGCTGGCAGGCACCTGTAATCCCAGCTAGTTGGGAGGCTGAGGCGGGAGAATCATCTGAATCCAGGAGGTGGAGGCTGCAGTGAGCCGAGATCAAACCATGCCACTGTGCTGCAACAGAGCGAGACTCTGTCTTAACAACAACAACCCCTCACGCTCTCGTCCACTAGTGGGTTCTGCTGGCTACCTGTTCCACAACCGTGGGGCTCTCTTCTGTTCCCAACATGCTGACACTGGCATTCCCCCCACTCCTCCAAGTGTTCTCTTTTGAGTGGTTCCTAACCCACTATCAGGAGAGCCTGCCTGGAACACATCAGAGCTCTTCCCTCCCGGGGCCCTCCACAGGTGGGAATCAGGTGCTGGTCCTCTTCCAGGCAGCCGTATTCCCACAGCCCAGCCCACTCCCAAAGTCCACAGCGAAGGTTCCTGTTTCAGCACAGGCCCATAAGAGGACATGTCTGCACACCGCTGCTCCCTCTTCTGACGGCGGATCCAGGTTCCAGGCCTCGCCCCGGTCCTCCCCAGCTCTGTGGCTCCACTCATCCTGTCCCCTCTGTGGACCTCAGTCTCAGGCACTCTGACCACCCATGACTGGGCTGGTGGCTGAGGGGGTTCTGGAGGCAGAGGAAGAGAGCGCAGGTCTAGGGTATTGAGATCACAAGTGGCTCCTGTAGGCTGAAGTGAAAAGACAACTTCTACAAAGTACATCTTTCTGCTCTTCAGGACCCAGGAGACTGTTCATTGTGGGCTCCCCTGCCGATGCTCTGAGGCCGCCCATGTGCTGTGATGTCAGGGCAGCAGAAGAGGCAGTAGGAAGAGCAGTGATGCTGATATCCAGGAGGACTTGTGTGCCAGGCCCTGGGACAAGCCTCTTGGTGAGGTGTCACCACCAGCCTGTGTGACAGCAGGGGAAGTCAAGGCACAGAGTGTGGGCACCACCTGTCCAAGCCTCTATATGGCCAAGTGTCCAGCCCAGGTCACCTGGTGCCCAAGTCCGCCCTTTAAACCACTGTACTATTCTGCCTTTTCTAAAGGCCAAACTTTTATCTGATGAATCAGAACAGTACCTGATGCATCGCCCAGAAATCTCCAAAGAAGATTGGAGAAGCACCTGGCTGGCAGGTCAGAAAGAACAACCTGCTTCATAAGAGGGTGGGTCCAGTTCCTGCAGTTCGAATTCCACAAAGTTCACAGAAACACATGACAAGCAATCATGTATGCAGGATTATAATTTCTTTTTCTTCTTTTTTTTTTTTTTTTTGAGACTGAGTCTCACTGTGTCGCCCAGGCTGGAGTGCAGTGGTGCAATTTCGGCTCACTGCAACTTCTGCCTCCCGGGTTCAAGTGATTCTCCTGCCTCAGCCTCCCAAGTAGCTGGGACTACTTGGGAGGTGCCTGCCACCACATTTAACTAATTTTTGTATTTTTAGTAGAGACAGGGTTTCACCATGTTGGCCAGGCTGGTCTTGAACTCCTGACCTCAAATGATCTGTCCGCCTTGGTCTCCCAAAGTGCTGGGATTACAGGTGTGAACCACCACACCTAGCCTAGGATTATAATTTTCTAAGATATCATTTTAGTGCATCTACATAATCCCACCATTCTGATGGAAATTTCCTAATTTTTCAGCAGAACTCTCCTTTTTTTTTTCTTTCTTGGAACAGATGGCAAGATTTTTTAATTTCAGGTAACTTCCAGGAGGAAATTGTTATTTCTCCTCTTTGTTTGCATGTGTGAGTACACCATGTTTCACATTTAGCATGAAAGTAGCCGTGGTTTAGTCTTTGCTCACACTTGAGATGCTGAGAACACACTTTAAATTAAGCACTATCAGTAAACAGTGATCACAAAGTAGCAGGAAGATAACATTCCGTTAATTTGCCCCTGCTGAAACCATATGCTGCTTCCCTCCCCAGGGCTGCCCTGCCAAATGGTTTCTGTTCACTCTGTAGTCACAGTCATGGCTTCTAGACTTCTCCCTGCACCTCTATTTTCCACAGGCCCAGCGACCTTCCTCAGTGGCCCAGGAGATCACCAGGCCCAGCACCCACGCCGCCTGAAGGGGAGAAACAGGGGGGTCCCGTATGCTGCCAGTGGCACAGCTCAGAGTGCAGGTGTGTGGATGGCTCTTCGTAACCCATCCCCTCCAGGTGCCACCCTTGGCTTTTCAATGCGTTCCCTCAGAGCACACGATGTCAGGTGTTCCCTGCTCCCGGGGCTCACAGTAGGGGGCACACAGAAGCTAAAGGGCGGTAACAACAAAGTGAATGGGAGCAGTGGGCACTCGCCTCTGTCAGAGCTCAGCTCACTGTCACTGTCCTCACGACACCATTGGGAACACACTAACGTCCCCACTCTCGAGACAGAAGACTGAGGTTGAGAGGTCGCTGACAGCTCCCAAGGTCAGACAGTGCGGCTTCAGAATCCCCGGGGGTGCGGGGTGGGGGGCGGGGGGGGGCTCAGAATTTTCCGCCTTTTGCACGAACTCCCCAGATGCTTCTTAAACACAATGAAGTTTGACACCCAAAGGTGATAAGATGGGGTTTTAAATTCAGGTCCCCAAATCTAGTTCTCTTTTTAAGCCACAGCTGCTACCAACGTTTAGGTAATCAGCTGACTAATTCTCACCCAGATGTTTAATGGCGATTGACTGATTTATACGGGGGAGGTAATTCTGACAACTCCCAGATAACATTTCCATTTTAGTGGTAGCCTTCAGGCATATATATATTATATATAGACAGGGGTTGAAAGGGAAGGGAGCATCTCTGCAAACAGCCCCACTCCTCTGATCCCCTGAAGATGCCCCCAAACAAGCGCTGAGTGTTCTACAGAACGATCCGCCCCACGCGCCCCTGTGCCCCTGAGTCTGTACACACAGCAGGCCTGGGGGGTAGGGTGGCCTTGCCCTGCACTGCCCCTTCGCGCCTCACCTTGAACCTGCTTGCCAGGTGGATTCCTGGCACTGAGATGACCCCGACACCCCTCTTCAGAACGCTGGGCCTGGTGCCTTGTTTGGGGGGCATCTCAACCCCAGCATGTGGAGTTCCGTGGCATCAGGCACCACACGGAACCCTTTGGGGCTGTGAGAGGGAGGCTGGCATGACACCGTCAGCTGAAAGCTAGCAAGGCCAAGGGAAACCACGGCCAAATAGTCTAACACGCGCGGGCCTCTGAAAGGCAGGAGCTGTGGCTGGGGTTGGGGCCTGGAGACAAGCCCGTGGTTTGGGATCCAATAAAGCAACCAGGAGTGATCTCCACATGGGGAAAACCTGGAAAACAGACAGTGGCTGAAAGGGCAGATTACAGGGAGAGCCTTCCTCAAGCATCCACCCCAGGCGGGGTCCGAGGTGAGGGGTGAGGTCTGCGTCCCTCCCGTGTTTCAAGATCCATCACAGCAGTTCCCAGACTTCTTTCTGAGATGGCGGGTGTTCCCTGTGGGGTGCGCCCTTTTCCTCTCCCTTCCAACACCACTGTGCAATTCATTTTCCCTGTGGGTCTTTTAAGTATTGGCAAATGCAGGAAATTTAAAAAAAAAATGAAATGGAGGGCAAATTGGATTTCATCCTGAGCGAAAGGAATCTATAGAATTGATCCCCAGGCCCTCTGCTCTTGGGGTCCCACTAGGCCTTTACTGGGGACACACTGTGGTCAGTTGTCTAGCAGAAGTTACAATCCAGGCTTCTCTTTCTGGGTTTAGGTCAAGTTTGCTTCAGAAATGTGAAAGGGCTTTTGTGTTGGCAGCCCCTGTACAAGTGGCTTTGGAATAGCCACTTACCAGCTGGCTTTGAAAGAATTCTTTTTGCTAAGAGCTTTACCTAGGTTCCGCACCAAACACAAATACTAGTCTTTCCTCCATCTCCATGCCCAAGGCAAAAACAGCCCATGATGCAAACCCACAGCAAGCAAGATGATTTCTATCAGGGGAGACTTTTACAGGCAGACCAGCTGTAGGGTCCATTCTCTTTATGACAAGCATTATGGATCTCCCCAAGAGAAGGAGGCAGAGGAGGTCACCTGAGGGCGAACCTACTGAGCCCAGAGTGATGGGCCCCTGAGGAGCTGGGAGGCTCAGCCGGGACTGTGCCCTAATGGCTGGGGGAGGCTATGGGCTCCGGCCCTGCTGCTTCCTTTTAGCCATCTGCACGCACACCAAGCACTCACGGCCCACAGGGCCCAGGGGAGCTCTGAGAACCACTACTAGTCTTGTCCATCTTTCATAATTCAGTTGAATCAGGGTTAAAAAAAAGTGCATGAGCAATCGACATAATTTATATGCTGCAAGTGGACGAGCTGGCATCCTCTCGCATCATAAAGTTTAAATAACGGTGGTTTAACACCAGATGTAAGTGCAGCTGTCCTGAGCAGAACGCCATTAGCTCCATTACAACAGGAGATGGTACTTTTCCCAGTTCAGCATCCCCAGGAAAACATCACACCTGCCATCTTGGTGCCACAAGCAGCTGACTTAATGCAGAGTCTACCGGCACCTTTTCAGATCAGATCCATCAGGGAGCTGGGGCATTCACAGAGGAGGGGAGATCACGGCTGCAGACCAACGGGGGAGAGCCAGGTGATGCCAGCAAGTACATGCTGAACAAGAACCAGACCCCAGGTGTTCCCAGGTAGCCAGACTCTTCACCCTGGAGGGGGAATGGGGTGAGTGGAGGGAGACAGGGTCAGAGGGAGGGAGAGGCATGATGGGAAGGAGGAAAGAAGAGGAACTGGGAGAGGAAGAAGAATGGAGGGAGAGGAAACCGAAAGGATGGGAGTTAGATCTGGGCCTAGGTAACTCGGAGAAGGAAGATCTTTCCCAGTTATGGCAAAGTCCCTACAGGGCAGGTTGAATTGATTTAGGCAGGCAGGGTCTGCACACATTGATTTGTTCCACCTGCATTGGCCGAGGGTCAATGTTTCCTGTCCAATCAGGAAGCCTTCTGAGGGCCTGCTGTTTACGAAAGGAAAGTTTGAGAATGTTGGCCAGGCACGGTGGCTCACGCCTATAATCCCAGCACTTTGGGAGGCAGAGGCATGCGGATCACCTGAGGTCAGGAGTTCAAGACCAGCCTGGGCCAACGTGGCAAAACTCTGTCTCTACTAAAAAAAAAAAAAAAAAAAAAATTAGCTGGGCATGGTAGCAGGCGCCTGTAATCCCAGCTACTTGGGAGGCTGAGGCAGAAGAATCGCTTGAACCCAGGAGGGGGAGGTTGCAGTGAGCTGAGATCGTGCCACTTCACTCTAGCCTGGGCAACAAGAGCAAAAGTCTGTCTCAAAAAAGAAAAAAAGAAAATGTTAACATCAGGAAAAGGCCAACACGGCCAAAACACAGCAGAAACACATGTGTGGAGCACAGCCACCAGCCTCTGTCTGTACTTGGGCTAAGCCAGGGTCCGTGGAACACTCTGCTGGGTACAGAGCAGCCTCATCTCAGAAATGAGAAACTGAGGCCTGGGGGGAGGGACAGGAACTTCTCCAAGGCTCCTGAGGCAATTGAGAAGGAAACAGAATGGTTCAAGTTGGGAGGAAGAATTGAATATTTCTGTTTGTCTGGCAATGGATTTGCTGTACCTCTCCACCAAGGGAAGAGAGCATTGAGATTGCCCATGACCTACAGGCACCAAGGCAGCCACAGCCAAAGAGAGAAGGAGTCACCTGTCCTGCTGTCTGCCTGCCTCGTAATGCTTCCCTGTCAGGCACTGTAGATGCAGACATAAAAAGCATGGTCCCTCTTCCCCCAGGAGCCCACACCTGGCTGGGGAGAGACCTACAGAGTATCTGGGGCTTCCGTGGAGTTCCACACAGCAGGCTGTTAGGGCACAAAGGATGGAGCCCTCCCATCTTGGCAGAAGAGCCTTGCCAGGAGAAGGAGAAGCTGGCTGCCTGGCCTCACTCCCATTGGAAATATAAAAACTCCAGCTGCACGGCAGAGTGTCACTCTTGCCTATCTGATTACCTGGGGAGAAGCATGTCTAAGAAGATACAGACTATTCTTGTTGTATCATCCTTTGCTCATATCTCTCAAGTACCAAACCAAACAACTGAATTTTTTAAAGGCGACAAAGGTATTTGTGTTTCAGTGAGCAATGAGAGGAAAACAACACAGGAATACTTAGCGGGATCTGCAGCCAGAGAAATTTTCCTGAGCTAAGAGATTTCTGTGCAGGCAATTTCCATAGGCACTTCTCATTTAAATGGAAATTCCTCCGGAAACACCACCACCACCAACAGCTAACATCTAGTGCTTGACTAAGTGCCAGGCGCTGAGAGGTGTACATGTATTAACTCATTTAATCCTCACAACTTCCTTATGAGGTAAGTGCTCTTATTAAATGTACTGTATAGATGAAGAAATTGAGGCTCAAAGAGGTTAAGCAATTAGTCCAAGATCACTCAGGTTGTAAGTAGAGCCAGGATTTGAATCCAGGAAAATAGGAGCTGTGCTTGGGCAGCCCCAGTGGATGCTCTTCCAGGGACCCCAGGCAGCTGAGTGGAGCGTCCTGTTGCCACTCATGCCGGAGAGAACACACATGGCACAGCTCTGCTGTTCTCAGACCACATCTAAAAGACAGGACGATGACAGTTCTTTATTGCAGGCACACTCTGTGCAGTGTCTCATTTAGTCAGAGTCTTACAAACAACTCTATGAAGCAACTGAGGCACAGCAGTGAAGTGACTTGTTGGAGGTTATACAAACAGTGCATTGTGAACTTGAATTCAATATCAGTGCCTCGCACAATGCCTGTGCGCATACAGGCTCACAAATGAATGAATGAATGAATGAATGAACAGATGAGTGACTCCAGATCCAAGCCCAGGCCTCCCCTCAGTGTGCCATACTGTATCTTCTATGTCACTCTTCTTCTACATCCAATGACAACACAGACAGTGAGAAGGCAGGAACAGAACATGGAATTTTTTCTCCTTCCTGAAGGGCCCCATTCATGCCACCTTCTCTTGAAGTCTGTAGTTCTTCATCATCATCATCATCATCATCATTCCCATGGCCTTCATATGACATCCGAGTGTACAGGGACCGCATAATAGCTTTTCCAAGATCTTGTATTCAGACTAGATGAACTTCTGAGTGCATGCTCCCACCCCCAGGCAATGGAACCTGTCCCTGGGAGTAGCACTTCACTACATCTGGGCAGAGGGGCCTCACATAGGGCCCTATGCTGTCTTATCTTGGGCTATCTCAAGACAAGTCCCTTCTGGACCCAGGCCAAGGAGCTGGGGACCAATATCTGCCTGAGCTTAGACCTCGGGGCCAGCCCTGACTCTTGCCCACCCAAGGCTGTCAACTTAGAGAAGGAAATGAAAGAGACGGAACAAGCCACCTTCTTAGAAACCTCCCAGTGGGTCTGTGGCTAGGAGCCACAGCACGCACCAAGCAAGGGCACTGATCCCCATGAACGGCCACCATGTACAGCACACAGTTAGTGTCCAATAGGGACTCTTAGGTCATCTCATGACTAATCAGGAAGAGGAGGCCAGGTTGAGGGGATGGAGGCTTTGGAGGAACAGTGGCCGCCCAGCCTCTAAGGCAGTTTTTCACAGTCCTGAAAACATTACAGCATTTTTATCTTTCCTAAGAAGTGGAAACAACTAAGTTGGGTGGAGATGAGGCATCCCAGCAAAAGCAGCTGTCAGAAGAGAAGCATAAACCATTCTCAGCAATATAAATATCACATTTCCTCCTCAATCAGCGAGTTTTAATTTATTTATCTAGCTGAGCCATGATGGATACAGTCTGCCCAAATATATTACATGGGGATAATGCAATCTCTTATCCAGAAAACCACCATATTATAGATACTATCACGCTACTTTCTCAAAAGCATTTGGTACCCTAGCAACCAAAAAAGAAAAAAAAACAACAACCACTAGGACATAAAAATTACATTGCATCTGCAATACTTTGTTGAAATTGGTTTTGCAATAAAGCATGTATTGTAAAAACAAAGGTTTAATGATATATCAGTTTGGTGAAAATCTGATTACAAAGCAAAAATACGTACATCTGAGTAAAGTTGCAGAGCTTTTAAAAATGAAACTTGGCAAGGAAATTCTGGACAAGCTTCAGCTGGAAGGGTGCTGGATTTTAATTTTTTCTGAATGGCGGGTTTGCACCAGTGACACCCCTTCCTCCACACACAACTTCAGCATCAATCCTGAATCTGAACCTTCAGCAGCAGTCGCTGGAGCTCATAAGCTCACAGAGGTGGCAGATGGCTGCCTGGACATAGAAACTATTTGTCAAGAAAGGAAAATATCTCTGCCCTCAAAGGCGGCATTTCTCTCACTATGGAATCACACGTTAGCTGGGAACATATGAAGGGAATTCATGAGGCAGCCGAGCGCAAGTCACGATGGCTGCCCCGCTCTGTGATAAGCCACCACCCACATTCTGTTGACCTAGAATTTGTCTGTTCTGAATACCACACAAAGTTTGCCAGTCACCCTCTGGGGCTTGAAGGCTCTTTTTCTTTTCTGTTGGGGGTGGTCCCTCAGCAACCAGACTGGGCCTGCAATTTCTGAGACCCCAAGATGTGTGGGCTCCTAAAGCATTCTCTCCTATCACAGGGGTCTCCTCATGGCATTTCATTTTAGAGTTTTCTCTGTTGACAATCTCCTTCACAAACTGAGATCACCTTGAGGGCAGCGCCTTATCTTGTTGACTCAGTGCCCCACCCCCAGCCCAGTACTTGGTGCACAGTAGGCCTCACTCAACGTGGGTTGGTTAAATGAAGGCATGAGTGCCAGGCTCCATACCAAAGGAGGAGGGTAGAGAGATGAGGGAGACGTGGCCCCCACCTTGGGAGGTCTGTGGTTGAGTTGAGGAAGAGTGGAGAGGGAGAGGTGCACATGGCACATTCAATAATCTCCCCATGTTTAGATTTCCTCCTCTTTATTCCTTCACCTACCCAGGCTCCTCTTCTTGGTACTTCCTAGCCTTCCTGCTTTAGAAAAAGGATAAACTCATCCTATGAAAATGCTGGGCAATTATATTGAGAGGTATTTTTATTTCCCAAGAAAATAATAGGCAAGGAAATGCTTAACCCGAAAGAATGAATGAGAGCATTTCTGGCATAGTAACTTCTGGGCAAAGGTAAAACATTGCAACTGCTGCTGATAACACAGCAAAAGATAAAAGAAATTTATTTTTTAAGCACATATATATATATGTGTACCTCATTGATTATATTTCTTAACGTATATTGATTGCGTTTTCAAATACCTGCTAGAAAGGCCTAGGCATGCAGACTTAGCCAGCTGAAGCTGACAGGAGAGGGTCTTTGAAAGAGGCCTGCAAAAGAGAAATGTCTAGAGGGAGAGAAAAGAAGGAAAATCCCAAGGGAAGTTTTATGTCAGCTCAAGACCAGATTCAAGGAGGCTTCAAGAGCAAAATGATACTTAAGGTCTTAGAAGAGAAGTGAATGGTCAAAAGGCAAAGGGTTGCTGACATGGAATTATGAACAAGACTCCTGGCCTGGTGCCCACACTCCACCACAGCCTGAGGACACGGACTTCTGCAAACCTGTGCCGGCCTCCTCCTCCCTTGCCAGGAAGGGAATGCCTCCAGCCTGGGCTAGCACCCAGAAGTTCACATGCATCCTCCCTCTGAACCCACAGGGAGGCTCCTGGAGGTCTGACAGTCGCCAAATACTTCTAGGGTCCCAGCCCTCATAGTGTCTTGCCATCAGCAAGTTCTACTTGCTATGTGTAAGGCAGGGGAGGGCGTTCTGGGGATAGTAAGTTAGCAATGCAGGTATTTCCTGTAAAGAGCCTCAGCCATGTGGATCAGCCTTTTGGGCATAATGTCCTGGTTATATTAGGACCCCAGGGACCCTTGGAGGAGCTCCTCAGGGTCCTTCTGTATCTCTGATTTCTGCAGCACGTTATTCGCTGACTCACACGTGCACATACACACACCCTAGCCCAAACCTCCTGGCGGGTGGAGATGAAGCCCACTGGCTGTGAAGCTGGCCGTCCTGAGACAAGTGGGCCATGCTCGGACTGGACGCCAGCTTAGGCCTTGTGATAGCTTTGGTTTCTACTTTTTGCTTTAGCTTTGATGTGCTCTGGGTTACACACTTGACTAGTGAGCCCTGCTTTTGGATGGTCACCCTCCCCTTTCCTCAGTGTAGCTTACTTATTAGTCCAGCTTAGGGAGGGGGAAAACCAGCTGATTCTCTGCCTCCTGCCTACACTGCCTTCAAGACCCAGACACAGGCTTTCCCTGCTCAGGCCAACAGCCCTTGGTGGTCACTGGCACTTTGGGTTAGGACCCAATAGTATGAAGCTTTCTTTCTTTCCCTTTTTTCTGAAGACTTGTCAATGGTCAAGGCATATCATACAAAGTTCCACTTAAAACAAAACAAAACAAAAAACCCTGAAGCACAAGTAACACACCACATAAGCATGCAATTTTCTTCACTACGGTTTTGCCCCACATAGGAACAAGCCCCCAACTATTTGTGACATGAATGGTTCTGAGTTGAGAAGAGCTGGGAGCACACACAGCCTGGCTGCTCCCAGAGGATGCCCCAGGACACCTGTCTGCTTCCTACCTCTGGTCCATTTGTGCCCTGCTGACTTTCTGAATTTTTGCCCTTCAGATCTCTACACAGTGCAGGAACTTGCTGAAAGACCTCATGAAATATGACTGGTGAGATTTCATTCCACTGACCTCAGCAAGGATGGAGCTAAATGCACTGGGTGGAATTTACAACCTATAATTTTCTGTAACATTGTTCCTGGAGTGGGGAGATAGAGAAAGAAAAAAAAAAGAAGAAGAAAACAAGAAAGCTAAGAGAAGGAAATATAATTTCAATTCATTCATGATTTATCTACTCCCTCCCTGTGGCTGCAGGGAAATTTTAACTCGGTTGCAAAATGGCCTGGTTGTGCAAGATGCCACATGCCATGGAACTACAAACAGCATGAGCATGTTCACCTTTCCTTCACTGGCTGCTTCCAGCCTTTCACCCTGCTGCTACCTGGCCTGACATTTTATAGATTTCAGCAACTGGGCAGGACATCACGGGCCTCCTGGAGCACACAGGTGAGTGGTACCTGGTATGCATAGACTCACCCCTTTCCCCGAACAAACAAAACTCTGTGGCCAATATGAAACACAGAATGTTTGAAATCTATGTCCTTTCCACTTCTGCTTTCTCCTTTATCCAATGCCTTTCCTTTGAAATGCTGTGAAGCCCTGAAGGGATACGAGTGAGCTGTGAAGAGGAGCCTCTTAGAATTGTCAGTTTCATGTTAGCCAGCCAAGGCAGTGGGGCCAATCAAATGCTTCTCAGCTGCCTGTGTCATTTGCACCGACGGGCTCCATCTACAAAGGAGTCGTCAGCATCTCCAGTCTGCATTGCCCCACCTGGTGTAACAAAGCCCTTCCACATACATTTCCCCATTCAATCTGCTTCTGCCATTTAATCAAACATTCTTTAACTTCCAGAAGAAAAGGGAACATAGCGACCTTGGAAGGAGTGGATGAGGCCATTAATCAATGGTCTCTGCATGCAAGTGAGGAACAGCCAATTCCTACAGCTGAGCATCAGATTCCAATTAGTGCACAAGACCGAGTCCAGGAGGAAGGGGTTAATGCCAATGTCACCAGGCAGAAAAAACACAGGAAAATTCATTCCCATAGCCTGGCCTCCGACAAGCATCTATCTATCTATACGTTCAGCTGAACTTTCCTCTTCCATTCTGCGCAGTGAACAGTCATTGTTTAAAAATGTCACGATAATAATCAGCTTTTGCGGCAAAGATATGAAAAATGTATTTTAAGATCAAAAGGATGATATTGTCTTCCAGCAGATTATACATTCCGCCCACAGAAAAGGCTAATCTGATGTCCTCAGAGAGGAAATAGGTAAACATTTTCAACATTATCACCATCTGTGTTTCATTTCTTTGAGCCTGCTCAAGAAAAAAGTTATTTATGTATTAATAAAAAAGAACGATTTTCTCCTTAAGAAAATGGTAATGGCAGCCTTGAAATATCTGCCTTGGGTTTTACAATCCCAGCTGTGTACACCCAGGAAGAAACAGGGATGCCATCACCCCACCTCCTTGGGTAGTGAGGCTCCTTCCTCCCCGTTCTGTGTCTTCACCCCAAATTGAAGTTAGGTCTGGCATTGTCCAAGGCAGCATCTCATCCCGTGTATTTCATGAGGAGAGAGTAGGCTGCCTTAATGGGAATGCCAGAGAGGTGCCCTGGGGTTGGAATCCCCGTCCCTCTGCATCTGGCAAGCCACATGTCCTCTCTGGGCCTGGGTCCCATCTGTGGATCGGGGATGGCCTGGCCTCATGGGAATGCCCCCAGATGATGGGCAACTGTTTTCCAGTTACCAGGGCCTCACAGAAACAAGCACTGGCATCACTGTTGTCTGTGGGAGTATCATCACCAAACACAAGGTGGGAGAGGAGGAGGGAAGGATTCAGTGCTGTAAAACCTGCAACCTTTTAGACTGTTTCAAGCCTTGGCTTGGACAGCCTCCTGTGAAGGCCACATCAGATCCTCCAGAAGCTCTGGAGCAGCAGGGGGTAGGGTGCACACACGCCTGTTGTAGAAGGGGACGGAGGAGAGGAGCAGGGGACATTAGACACCCCGGCTCCCATGGCCTTTGAAAGTCAGGCTGGTGCTGATGGATGGCTCAGACCGCTGCCTTAGAGGTGTGGTGTCACTGCTCCTGCCTCCAACAGACCCCACCTGCCTCTGGAAGCAGGGAGGCATGTGTGAGGCTGAAGGCTCTCGGGAAGCTTTCAGCCAGCAGTCTTCCAGAAACTGCAGAGATTCTACTGTTTTTCCCCATTTCCTTGGGCCTGAGAGGCTGAAGCAAAGGGCACATATGTTTATTCCCAGTCTAAAAACAAAGAGCAAAGCAAACCCACCGACAGTCCCCGAGAGTGCTTTCCCTTTCCCACCACCCTGGGGGCTGTCCGGGGCAGCCCTTCCTCCAAAGCAGCGGAGAGGGAAGCCCCCATCAGCCACCACCCATGAATAGTCTGCATGTGGAATTAATACCATACCAAGAGTCACTCAGTATTTAGGACAATTAAATATGATGAGGATTAGATTTTTTAATTCCAGGTTAAAAAAAACAACACTTATCTGGAACTTCAAGTGTCAATATAAAATAATGTTGTTTTTTTAAAAATTGTTTTGCTCTCAAAAATCTAACTTGGAGTTGAGTAAATTAAAAATTCAATCAGCAGATATTATCAAACATCTGCAGAGGAGACTGTGGAGAATTAACAACAAAGCAAAACCAAACAGACAGTCCTTGTCCTCCAGCAGTTTGTAGTCTGAGGCAATGGGTCACACAGGAGAGGAAAGAGGCTGTGGGGGCCAAGGCTACCTCTCTCATGGGAGAACAGGAGACCATGAACGCCAGCTCAGGCTTTGGGAAGTGAAATGCTGTGGCGTTGAGTTTTGAGTTATCTCTGATGAACTCTGGTTTATCCACACTGGACTAGTGAGCTGTGTGTCTCACCACCCTCCCCTTTCCCTAGGCAAGGAATCATGCCACACTCTCTCCCTGCCCCTGTCATGGACACAGGGTCCTCCTTTGAGGTAGGAAAATAGGATCTGGAGGCAGGAAACACATGAGGCTGATTCACACTTCAGCTACGAAAGGAAATATCCTCCCCATAAGGTGTACACCAAGTAAATGACTTTGTAACTTTACTTCATCCTCTAGAGGGTATTTAAGCCCCCATAAATTCTGTGACAGGGTCCTTAAGGCCTTATGCTCAGGCCCGCTCCCACACTGTGGAGTGTACTTTCATTTTCAATACATCTCTGCCTATGTTACTTCATTCTTGCTTTGTTTGTGCGTTTTGTCCAATTCTTTGTTCAAGACACTGAGAACCTGGACACCCTCACTGGTAACACCTTCCCCAATGCTCTTTCCAAGGGCGGCAACCAAGCCACCTGGGGGATGACAGCGCCACCTAGTGTGCAGCTGTCTGTCCGCCATCTGATTTTAGGGTCCCAGCTCCTCCTTGCAGGGACCACACATTTTCTGCTCCTGGTCCTTTGCAGTTTCCAGCTCAGTTAGTTTCACCTTATCATTGCTTCTCGCATGAACACACATTTCTTTTCTTTCTGTCTTTGAGCTCCAGGGCTCTATTCCTAGAGAAGCCTAACAGTCGTAAGCCTTATCTCCATTTTAAGAAGTAACAGGGCATGTTTTATAGTGAAACTGAAAAAAAACTGACTTTCCAGTGGGGCCCAATGCTACCTAGAGGATCTGATTGTATGTTTGGAAACTTTCTACAGGGAGTATTCACTGGGTCAGGGCAGGCCTGAATGCCAGTCACACTGCTGGCTGTGTGACTTTGGGCCAAACACCAAACTTCTCTGAGTCTCAGTTTCCTCATTTGATAAATAAGGGCTTGAATTGAGCTCTCGCTCAAATGCCTTCCAACTCTTGCATGCTGTGAGGCTAGCTTCTTATTCTCTTTCAGTTAAATCTGTTTCCTTCAGGTTACGCCAAGCAGGAGGAAAAAAAGGAACAATTTCCCTTTCGGTGCTAAAATTTTTCTTATAACACTGGGTTCCATGATATTAATTGTATGTATAAAGTAGTTTTTAGCAACATTAAAGGTTAAATAAAGTTTTGGACACTAGTCCAGAAGTCAAACCACATTCAGGAGAATACTCCTGTGGAAAAAAATGGATTTTTGTTTTCAAAGGTCCAGATGACTGCCTAATGCTAAACTGCTGGGAGCAAAACTCTCCTGCGAGTTCTGGACTGCTTGCACAAATCACTTACTCAAATTCCATCTGTCAATGTGGCTCTGATATTAAAATTTCCAATCTAAAGGGACAATGCCCTAACTAGCATGGGTTTCAATCCACGACACAATATTGGGGCCTCCATCCATCCTCCCCTGTCATAACAGACTGATTACCTCCAGAAGTGGTTCTTCAAGAACAGGGTGAGTGTCACATTTTTGGCATTTTGGCCTCTTGCAAGGGACTTAATTACATTTCTAGGTAGTTTGCTGGAGCTTAAAAAATTTTTCTATTCCATATCCTAACTCTACAGTGCAATCTCCCAGTTTTAGTTCACCAGTGTTTGTTGCTGTAAATCTGTCCTTGAAACATCCTGGGATGAATGCAAATTTGATTTTTACCCCCTAACCAACCAAACAAACCAACCCTCCAAATTAGCAAAGAAATTCTACGGAAGTTACAAGCTAGGCTCTGTTGCTGACTGACTGGACATATCTGGGGCTCCCAATAAGATATTTTTCACTCTAGTGACCTTGGAGAAGGGTTGGATGCTTCATCCTTATTCACTATTCTGCTATTCATATCAAAGCATTTTATACCATTTATATGATTTATCATGCCATTTGATCAGCCTGAGTAATAAATCTCATAAATTGTCTTCATTTGAGAACTTTACTCCCCCAACACATTTAAAAAGACTGAGATCTAGATGTTTAAATAAGAAAATAACTACACATTCTCACAACCACACCTCAGAACCTCCTGGCTCTCAGCAAGGACGAGACAAGCTCTAGGCCTAGGCAGGTTTAGAGGAAGAGTCCTGCCAAGCACAGGCCCTGCTGCCAGCCATGATATGAGAAGTAAACAATGGTCTCAGGCAGCAAGTGGGGGCCATCTGCTTTCAAAAACCATCTGACCTCCCCTGAGTCCATCACAGACACTGTCCAAAGAAGGGGCAGTGGGGAGAGAAAGGTACACACAGATCTCAAGACCACATCCTCACTGGGGCAAGAGAGCCACGACAACTGCCTCTGTGACATCCCCCGATGTCCCCTCTGGCCCCCCAGATGATGTCTTCTCAAAGAGAAAGCTGACCAGGTGCTCACATGCAGGCTTGGCACTCATAGCCCTTGAGGGGCAGGGCCTGGGAGCTTGGTCCTCCCTCTCCCCACACCCTGGAGAATTCCTAGGAAATATGCCAAGCTCTGTGTCCCTTTGGTGCCAGGGCACATGTGTGCTCTTGTTCTCACTCTGAGATGTAGAAAACACCTTAATTATATTTCAGCCCATTAACACTCAACTCTGTGGCCCAGAATTCAATTCAACTCAAGTGGACTCAAAGTAGCACATGTGGAGGATACAGGGGTTGACTCTGGAGCCTCCACTTCACTCCTAATGATTAACCAAAGACACTCCTGAAATCCCACTTCCATGACAACGATTGGTTCAGGAAGGAGCAGGTAGACTACCCTGGCCAATGAAATGTGAGGAGCGCTAAGAAGGATTCTGAAGAGATAGTCTTTTTCCTTGGATGTGGGTCTGTGAGTGACTCTGCAGGGTCCAGCTGGAAGGCTAAGCTGGCCCACGAAGGATGACAGAGTGGAAGGAAGCCGGCGCTTGATATTGATGATGGTTCTGAGCCTGGGGCCTGCCCTATTCATGGACTTAGCAATGTGTGAAAATAACTTTCCCTACTATGTGAGCCAGTTTGGGGCTTTCTGTAACCTAGAGAGCAGGTGACCTGACAGCACACTCAGTTTCTGAGCTGCCCCTGGGCCAAGGTCTCAGAAATGGGAGACTTTGTGCTCCTGGAGTTCGCAAGCAACCAGAGTCTGGCTTCATCTTCCTTCCAAAGCCTGGCTGGGGAATGCCGTGCGAGGCAGGAAGTCTCTTCTAAGTCTCAGGGATTCGATCAACTTTACTATGCATGAAGCACCAGCAAGCAATCACGGCAGGCCCAAGGCCATGCCAGCATCCTTAGTGACTGTGTGTTAGGCCTCACAGACACTCCCTGTCCTATGAGTACGTGGTGACAGAGATTTGAACAAATTTTAGTCAGGCTTTTTTGAGCCCTCTGCTTTGCAGGCCCTAATCCTTGGTCTACTGGGCCCAGTTTTAGCAAAGAATCCTGAGAAGCAAATTTATCCAGGACCCTCCACTCTTGATATCCAATCAAGTGTCTCTTCCTCCCCCTAGATGTCTAATCAAGTTCCCCACCCCCTACACCAAACCAAACCCTCTTAGTAATTTTCCATCCTCTCCCTTACTCCACCGGCTATAAATCCCTACCTGTCCCTATTGTATTTGGACTTGAGTTCAACCAAGTGTTAGAGTAATTTCTCTTCACCACTGGCCATCCATTTTCCCCTTGTACCTGTGCTTTGTGTTTCTTCTCTGGGGTGCAAACCCAAAGAGCAAGGCAGGGGAAATGGTCTGTTCCCCAAAGCATGCTCTCCTCCCTCATCTAGTCCTGGCTTCTCAACCTCCTAGGACAAATTTCTTACATAATCAGAGGACTGGGTTTTTCATACAGCTATGAAGATTAAAGTACAATATGCTGTGTCAAGGAGCTTGACTTTAATATATCCTGGCATAGATGACTGATAGCCTTTCCTGAGAGCAAATGAGGAGAGAGAACGAATACAAGTGACTGCATGAATAAATCAATTACTAAATGAAGGTGCTGAGCACCTGAACGCAGGCTGGAGAATAGGAAGGACCAGCAAAGTTAGTTGGAGGCTGGGGAAGCCAAGGACTGCCTTCTTCACTGGCATTACAAATTTGGTGCAGGGCAGTTCCAAACCTTCTTGCCAAACTATTCTTCCATGTCAGTATCGATTCATTGTTTTGAATTCAGTCTCAATCACCTCCCAAGATGACAGTCCCTGAACCTGGAGTGTGTACTCACTGACATATCACAACTGTGATGGATCAACCATCTCACGTCTCAAGGTGCCCCTGGATGTTCCACCTAGAAGCTCTGCTTCTGAGATGACACTTACACTAAGCAGTGTTAGGGCCGCCCCTCCCCGTCTGCACAAGACATCTGTAGCCCAGCCCTGCCTCTGCTCTATCTGAGCGCAAATCTACCAGGCCAGGTGCAGCAATGGAGGTGCCCAGAAGAGCCCAAGTTACTAACTTGAAGGCTGCTACATTTTCCCAATAACAAAATAACTCTTCATTGCTGAGTCCATATGCAGGTTTTTCTGGTTTAATAATGAGAAAGACAGTCCCACCCCTCCACCACCAAATACCCCAAACAAAACCATAGCCCAGGCTTAAAAGGTTCCAGTTGCTCAAGGGATATTTCTCTCTCTCTCTCTTTCACAAAAGGAAAACCTTTACTAGTTTTACAAACAAAGCATCAGCAGAGGGGCCGGCTACGTGGGGAAAGGTTCATTTGATTCCGGTGGCACAAGCAACTCTCCCAGACCAGCAGCTTCCAGCACTGAGCTCATACTCCTAGCTTCCCCACATGGAGGGAGAGGTGCAGATCAGCCATGAAGGAGGGAAAAAGCCGCTGTGAGGAAGCCTGGGGAAAACTTGGTCCCTGGACCTGGAGGCCACACAGAGTCGAGCCAGGGAGTTGCTCACCCTGCTGCAGGATTTGATGGGGGAAATTCTCAAAGGTTATGCAAAAGAAGAGGCTGTTTTCCTACTTTATATGTATTTCATACAAAATATAGTGGAGTCGACTAGTAATTTAAGTGGGACCTTTCTGTGACCTTCCCTGATAGAAGCAATCTCTACTCAACCACATCTACAATACATCCCCAAGAAGTCAGTGCTTGGCTTCCCCAACCCCCACCTACATTTCCTGGTCCTTCCTATTTTCCAACCTGCCTTCAGGTGCTCGACATCTTCGTTTATTAATTGATTCATGCATGCAGTCACTTTGTATTTACCCTCTCTCTCTCCTCATTTGTTCTCAGTAAAGGGTATCAGTCATTTATGTGAAATGGTAATTTGCACATAGGGCAGTCCAGCCTGCCATCTTTGCTACTCCCTGAAAGGCGCTGCCACATTGGCCTCCCCTGGCCTCTGCCCATGCCATGCTCACTCCTTTCTTTGCCTGGTGTTCCCTCCATTGGGAGCACCCATTCTATTTCCTACCCACGCTTCAAAGTCGGGCTCAAGTTCTTATGGCCTCTCAAAGTCTTTCCTACCTGATTTAACCCACATTGGTCTCCTCTGAGCTCCTCTCATCCATAAGACCATGCCACAGAAATATGAACAGGATTCTGTGCTGTCTTGTATTATCCTGTTACTTTCCCCCCAAATAGAGAATAAGCTTCCTGAGGCCAGGTCCCACGCCACATATTCCACGAAGCCCCAAGCAGAGTGTTGAGCCAAGCCCATGGTGGGAGCAGTGGGTGATTCAGGAGAGAGGCAGATTAGCCCTGGGTTCTAGTCCTGGGCGTGTGACCCAGAACCAGTTCTTGCTCTGGGAAGGGGGTGGGGAGGCCACTCCCCACACACATGGAGGAGCACAGTGGCGTTGGGCCAGTGCTCACTGTCCTGGCAAGGGGGCAGTTCCTCTCAGACTCTGGTGAGTGGTAGCACAGCTGCAGGTGGGCCTGGGTGACAGCCACTGTGTGAGCCTGAACAGAGGGACAGTGCGGTCTAAGGTGGGAGGAAGAAAGTCTTAATGAGGACCCTGACAAAGCAGCATGCAACATGGGCACTGAAACTAACTGTAACAGGGATACTGGATTTCCAAGTGATTTTATCAATGGTTGAAGGCTCAACATCGTGGCTAGCTTATCCTAGAGACCAGACCTCTAACCCCTATGCCAACAAGCTTCCGGTGCTTAAGGGAGAGATTAAGTTAGGATTTGTACATTTTCCTGGAGTGGGGCAGGGAGAAGGAATAATTTGTGCCCCTCACTTGGTTCTGAGTGGAAGGAAATGGGACATGGCCTCTGCCATCAAAGTGTTTACCCACTTCTTGAGCAAGTTTCTCACCACATCCTGCTCCTCACATGGGAAAGGAGGGGGCAGGGTGGGGACAGAGTCCCCGATGAGCCAATCCATCAATCTCTCTCTCTTCCCCCGGGGTTCTCATTTTGAGTGGAGTTGAGGTAGAAGAATTCCTTGGGAGAAGAACATTTACCAATCCTCAGGGTTACTCATTCATTCAAAGTTCATCCATCCACCCATCTACCATGTATCCGGTCAACATTTATTGAATTCTCTCTGAGTAATAAATAGACCCTTTGCCACATGACAGGAGTATAAAGTGAACAGGGCAAGGCCCTGCCTCTCTCAGGCTGCTCACAGTCTGGCAAGGGCAACAGAGAGACAAATGGATGCCAGACAGTGTGAAAGTGAGGTAAGTCCTAAGCCCAGCAGAGGCACAAAGAAGGGAGTACCTGACTCTTCCCGCCACGGCCGGGGAAGGCTTCACAGAGAAGGACGCCTGGCCTGAGGAATGAGGAGCAGTCTAGGGTCAGAGTGAGAGTGTGTATGCATCAGTGTGTGTGTATGTGTGAGTGTAAGTGTGAGAGTGTGTGTGAGAATATGAGTGTGTGAGTGTATGTGTGTGTATGTGTATGTATGAGTGTGAATGTATATGAGAGTGTGTATGAGTGTGTGAGTGTGTGTATGTGAGTATGATTGTGTGTATGAGTATGTGTATATGTGTATGTGTGAGTGTAAGAGTGTGTGTGTATGTATAAGTGTGTGAATGTGTATGTGGGTGTGTGCGTGTGTATGTGTGTGAGAGTGAGTGTGTGTGAGTATATGAGGGTGTATATGTGAGTATGTGTGAGAAGGAGTATATGAGAGTGTGTGGGAGTGTGTGTGAGTGTGTATGTGTACACCACTGCATTCCCTGGAACAGAGGCTCAGCGGCATGACAGACTGAAGGTTTGAGAAGCCAGGTTTCCCACGGCTGGGCCTGCAGGAGGAGGCTGGCTCTCCCCTCCCTGAGGCCAAGGGTTGCCTGATACATTGTCTCCTAGCTTACGGGAAGCCACAAAGCCGTGAAGAAGTGGCAAATTAGGATCTGATTGTGTTACTTGTGTCTTGGGCCACCCCTACTGTGACTGAGAGGAGAGCAGCTGGGAGGAAGACAGTGAGCTCAGCAGGGGCTGCTGCAGGAACCGGGGTCACAGAGGGTGGGCCTGAGTCAAGGCTGTGACGGAGGGGATGGGTAGAAGACAGAATCCATAGGTCTGGCAGGCAAGGGGGAGAGAAAGGCAGGAGTTCCCTCAGAGAAGCCAGGAGTACAGGCTTGCACCCCCACCCCGATGGAGCACACGGCTCACCTCATAAAGGCCTCGACCTCCTGAGCAGCCTGCGCTCCCTGGTGACTGCTTTCTGGCTGTTTGCTCAGACGCTGCTGGCTGTGAGCTAAACACTCCTAAAACGTTTCTTATACATTGCAGACGTTTTTCTACCTTGAAACACTCGGGTGGTTTAATTTGTTTTCTGAAATAACAAAAGCAATTAGAGTAATTGCCTTCAGAATGGGGCACTCATAGGGAACAACCTCAACCCCACACAGGAGGCGCCTGGCAGATTCCTTCCAGGTTCATAATTTATGGAGCAATTTGCCTGTCCTGTCACAGGCAGGAGCCTCTCAGCAAGGGGAAGGTGTACCAGGCACCAGGTGCCTCACCTTGTAGCCTGTTTGTAGCTCCTCTTGCTGGGAAGATGAAAATAAGAGATAGTTACTTCCCACCATGGGGAAGGCTCAGGGAGGCAGGCAGGTGGAGGCCTGCCCACCCAGCACAGGCCCTCTGGGCACCAACAAGGGCCCTGTGGGCCTTGTCTTAGTGCCCTGTGGGTGTCCCTGCCCCAGGGCATCGCTCTCCTGGTTTGCAGACGACTCCATCTCACTGAGCTAGAACCAGACCCTGGGTCCCAGAGTCCAAGATGGGTGGGAATGATAAGCTGGATGTGGTCCATGGCTGTCTGTATTTTGGTTCATTTCCAAGACAGGTGATCAGCAGTATTAGGGTGAGTTAAGAATGGAAGAAGGTGACTGTGGCTTCATCTCTTCCTCTGTTTTCTTATGAAGGCCGACTCGAAGTCTCTCTGAGAGAATTACTAGACCTGCCCACTAAGGCAGAGGAGCCCAAGCCTTGGAGCCACTGCCTTTTCTCCCTCTAGCCATATCAGCATCGTATCAGCAGCACCACCATTCAGGCCGCAGGTCAGCTGCTCAGCAAGCCACACCCCAGCCTAAGATCCAGGTCCCAGACCTGAGACTCTTAGTGTGGCAGCACTGGACAAACTCCCCCAGTTGCTCCTGTGCTGCACCCTCTGCCAAGGGACTTCTGACAGGCAGGCCAGCTGCGACCAAGCTCACCTCCAGGACTTTCCAGCTCAGTGCGGGAAACAGACGGCTACCCAACTAACGTGCATATGTAGGGCAGAATGACCTATACACTACACAATAAGACACACGAGGGAAGAGCTGAGAGGGTGGAGGGGGTGAGAGATTCCCTACAAGTGCAGGAATCAGGAAACTTTCTTGAGGAAATAGCATTTAATCCAGGCCCTAAAGGAAGGGCAGTATTTGAAAGGCAGGTATAATTACTTTTAATTGCAAAAACCACAATTACTTTTGCTCTGGCCTCATAAAAGTCAGTGCATCTCAAGCTGAACAAATGCACAGATATGTGAAGGCAGAAGATGTGTCTGAGAGGGGACTGCTGGTCTCACTTGGCCAGAGGGCAGGAGCCAGAGGAAAGCAGAGGGAGGTAAGGTTAGAAAGACACCTCAGGACCGGATTGCGAAGAGGCCGAATGGCAATCAAGGTGATGGATTCTCCTCTGTGTGCTGGGAGAGCCAATGCCACTAATTCTGAAGACCGTGGGCTGCATCGGCCAGGGAAGCAATGGAGCCAGGAACTCTGTTGGAAAGATCTGCCCAAGGAGAAGAGAACAGTCCAAGAGCTCATAACCAGAGCTGCATTGAGACGTGGATATGGGAAAGGGATGAATGACAGATGACCCAGTTTTCCAATTTAAGCAAGTGGGTGAATTTTGGTGCTGTTCCCTGCAGCCAGCATGACTGGAGGAGATGCAGATAGTGTTGGACCTGGCAGAGGGGATGAAACAGCTTTGCTTTGGGCATGTTAAACTGGGGATGCCATGTATTAATATTAGAAAGCCAGATGTTTCAAACATTTTAAAAACAAAAGGAGAGGGTTCAAAATGACAGGGTAGGTACATGCATTTCTTTCGCCTGCTGAGACTCAATTACAATGTCTTTAAAAGAGTAAATCACAAGAGTAAAGCTGGTGGAAGAGGCACCCTTGGTGAGCAAGGGATTTAAATACATTTCCAGAACATTCACTGGTGCACAGGGCAGAGGACACCTCAGTCCACAGCCCACAGCCCAGAACATATGCAGAAGAGGCAGCCGCCGTACAGGGAGCCCACCTCCAAATAACACCTCCCTCAGAGGCACAGTCAAGATAAGGATGGGGAGAAATTGAAGCGCTATATGTGGAAAACTCTCTCATGTAGAAAAAAAAAAAAAGAATTTTTTTGCCTAAAGAAATGGAATCCACAGCCTGCGGAGAACCACGGTGGTTCCTGTGGGTGTTAGCACCTTCCTTACTCTGGAAGGGCATTGCGTAGGGGCTGTTCACGTGACATCCAGCTCCCAGCCTGCTCATCCTAAAGTGGAAACTGCCAGCTGACAGGCCCTGCCCTGGAATAAGAGCTTCCAGTCAACCCTTGTGCCGTCCTCACTCCCATATTGGAGTGGACAACCAAGAATTGCCAGACCTGCAACAGAAAACACACAGAGCAGGACCACAGATGAGCTGAAAACAAACAGATGAACAAACAATGACAGCTGACTAAAAATAAAACCCAAACAGAGATAATCCATGTGACAGAAGAAAACTAAAAGTAAAAGCTAATTCTGAAAGAAAGCCAAACACTGCAAACTAGTATCCTCAGTCGGTTTCAACAAGATGCCACTTCTAGGAATCAGAAAGCAAGAAAGTGTGCTTGAAAATTAAAAGCATGAGCCTTAGGCCGGGCGCATTGGCTCAAGCCTGTGATCGCAACACTTTGGGACGCTGAGGCAGGCGGATCACCTGAGGTCAGGAGTTTGAGACCAGCCTGGCCAACATGGTGAAACCCCGTCTCTACTAAAAATACAAAACTTAGCCAAGAGTAGTGGTGCGTGCCTGTAATCCCAGCTACTTGGGAGGCTGAGGCAGGAGAATCGCTTGAACCCAGGAGGCGGAGGTTGCAGTGAGCCAAGATTGCACCACTGCACTCCAGCCTGGGGAACAAGAGTGAAACTCTGTCTCAAAAATAAAATAAATAAAATAAAATAAAATAAAGAGCATGAGTCTTGAAACAAAAAGTTCAATACTCAGATCAGATGATAAAGCCAAGAGAATTTTCCAGAATATAGAATAAAATGTATAGAACAGACACTTTGAGAGAAAAGTAACAGAAAATATTGATACAGGAGGTCTCATATGCAATTAAGATTTCTAGAAAGACAGAAACCTGAGAAGAGGAAATTGTTTAAGAAAATTATCATTGCTTTTATTTGAGGAAAGATATATGCCTTTAGGTTGAAGGACCCACAAAAGGAACCACAAAGTCAGACACATCATTGCAAAATTTTCTAACACCAAGGACATTAATGTTATTTTGTTTGTCATGGATTTTTTTGCATTAATTTTGATTTGTAAAATATTGCATTAAAATATTATTTGTTTTAACTACTGAGTCTTTGTGTTGGAGGCACATGCCTCAATTGCCTCACTCTGATCCTCGTCCTGTTTTTGTGCCAGGTATAGAAACTGGAGATAAGTGAGTGAATCAGCTTCTACTCTCATGAACCTTAAAGGGTTCATGAAGGGATTGCTCTAGTCCCAATGCTGTGTCCCCCTAAACTCTTATTTTGAAATCTTAACCCCCAAGGTGATGGTATTAGGATGTGGGGCCTTTGGGAGGTGATTAGGTCAGGAGAGTGGAATTCTCATGGATGGGATTGGTGCCCTTATAAAAGAGACCCCAGAGAGGCCTCTGCCCCTTCTGCCATGTGAGGACACAGCTGAAAGGTGCCACCTATGAACCAGAAAGTGGGCCCTCACAAGACTCTGACTTGGCCAGTGCTTTGATCTTAGACTTCTCAGCCTCCGAAATTTTAAATTTCTGTTGTTTATCAGTTACCCAGGCTATGTGATTTTGTTATAGTAGCCTCAGCGGACTAACACAGGGGATGATCCTCATAGCTTCCAGATAGATTAAATGGGTCACCCACAAGGAATAATAATTAGTCTAGCATTGGACTTTTTACCAATGACACTGCTTGCTTAAAGATGATGCCTTTAAAAGTATGATGGTGTGGTTTTTCTCTCCTGGATACATAGTTACACTACACTTTTCATCCCCCTTGCTCTAGAGGGGGCCATTCCACTAGGTCTCACATACAGAGTGTGAGTAGAATGATATGTCACCTCTGGGCTGGGTCAGTTAAGAGCTGATGGGCCTTTTCCATGTTCTTTCAAATCTCCCTCTCATCCTTGTCCATAGTGACCTTGGGGGCCACACTATAGAAGGAATCTGGTTTCAGAATTACTGTGTGGAGCGGAGAACTCCTGCACTCCAACAGGGGAATGAGCAGGCTGTGCTGTGAGTATACAATAAACTCTATTATACTACTGATATTTGGGGGTTATATAGTAGTTATACTACCTTGACTATTAGAAGAAAAATTTTTGACCTGGAATTCCATATCCAGCCAATATGTCAATCAAGTACAAGTACAGAATGAAAGCATTTTCAAATATTTGAGTAATAGAAAGTGGAACTCCTGTGCACACTTTCTCAGGAAATAACATAAGGGTGTACCCCAGAAAAAAGAAAGTGCAAGCCAAGAAAGGAAATTCAGGATATCTTGGGAAGGAGAGTGCAAGCAAAAAGAACATTCTAGATTAGAATAAGAAAAAGAGGCTCCAGAAGAAAGGACTCCATAAAAAAGACAACTGATGACAAAAGAAATCATATTAGTGAATGCCTCGAAAATGTGAGGGTATGTGGAAGGCAATTGATGGAGGGTAAAAAAGGAGAATTTATTTCATCCTGATACCAGAAAAGAGTTTTCACTGAATGGCACAGAGTTGGTATGCTGGATGCATAGAGAACTAAATGAAATACTAGGACATGATTTGACTCTCCAACAATGGCATCTCATGGTCATACTAATGTAAATGCAATTTATTTGTCTTCAACTTTCAGAATCAGCTTATAGACAAATGATGGAAGACCATCCAAATGCTGACATGGCAGGGACATCTTGGTCATGGAGTTTAACCCCAGCCTTGAAAGATGAATACACCAGGGTTCGAACAGGGATGTGATTTTCCCAAGGTCCCTGAGTGTGTAGCAGGGGTTGGACGGCAATGGCCTTGGTGCCTGTACTCCCAGTCCCCCTGTGCCCTGACGCTTGTACTGTTCATCTTGCCTGGACTCACACTCACAAGCCGTGGCAGGGGGAGCTCCTGCCCGTGACCTTGCTTTCTCAGCAAAGGCTATTGTGACTCCTGCAGGGTTTATCATCTAGTTCCAGTTCTGACATGCCTTCCCCTCCGTTTCTTTAGATACTTTTCCTCCCAGTAGGGGCAGCTGTCGATTTCTTCTCTAGAGAAGATAACCTTGCCTGTCCAATGTGCTCTAATCTAGTGCTCTGTTTCTGTAGTTTTCAGATGCTATTGGAGAGACTCTGATTTGAAAAGAAAAGAAAAAAAAAATCAATGGTGTGCTTTGTAGAGGTGACACGTCAAAGCATGTCAGCTGCTTGAGAGTTTGACTCCTAACCGCCCGGTCTGCAGTATTAGCGACAGGGTAGAATGCTTGGCCCTTTGGTCGTGACTGGACAAAGTGGCTCCTAGCTGCATGCACTGTGTCCCTCCCGTGGTCTGAGATCAGCACTGACCAGTCATGCTCGACCCCATAACCACTTGGACAGCCATCAGCACACGCTGCAGCACCACACATGCAGTGTGTGGTGATGGCTGCCCAACTGTTTAGGGGGTCAAGAGGTTATTAGACCAGACCTCTGCCTCCACATCAATACATTACCTACATATGCTTGAATAGAGGAGTCTTCCACATTTGGAATCTCTAAGAAAGGTGTAATAACAGATAGAATCTCTAGAGAAATCTTAGGTATTAGTCTGTTCTCATGCTGCTGTGAAGAAATACCTGAGACTGGGTAATTTACACAGGAAAGAGGTTTAATTGACTCAGAGTTTCCCATGGCTAGGGAAGCCTCAGGAAACTTACAACCATGGCAGAAGGCACCTCTTCACAGGGTGGCAGGAGAGACAATGAGTGCAGAGTGAAGAGGGGAAAAGCTCGTTATAAAGCCATCAGATCTTGTGAGAACTCACTATCATGAGAACAGCATGGGGGAACTGCCCCCGTAATCTAATCACCTCCCAGGAGGTCCCTCCCCCAACATGTGGGGATTGCAATTTGAATTACAACTCAAGATGAGATTTTGGGTGCGGACATAGCCAAACCATGTCATCTTGCTACAGGGATGGTATGAGCTACCC
This sequence comes from Symphalangus syndactylus, assembly GCF_028878055.3. Lineage (NCBI taxonomy): Eukaryota > Metazoa > Chordata > Mammalia > Primates > Hylobatidae > Symphalangus > Symphalangus syndactylus. The sequence continues at coordinate 18,682,840 of NC_072433.2, read as the reverse complement.
CACAGTAAAGAAAACAGATTCTAAATCTCACCTCAACTCCACCTGCTGTATTTTCTTTCTACCTTAGGCTCATCTTCAGGGGCAGCTGAGACATGGGGAGTACAGCATCTGGGGTGGCCTCTTGCATACAGGTGGTACCTAATAACCAGGGAATGGGACATTCACACAATCCCTCCATGCTCCAGTTTTTGACCCCTGCATCACCCTCTCTCATCATGTCCTCCACTCATGCTGCCCAAGAATGAACAAATGGGAGATGGGGCCAGGCTCTTGCTGAGAACTAGCAAGTGCCAGTGCCCAGCTAGAGAGCACGGCACCCTCCGGAACACAGGTTCAGGCTGGGCATTTTCATCTGTAGCCCCCGTGAAGGAGTGTCCCTAGTTCCATCAGTGCACTGAGAAATGCACAGGCCAGTGGAAAATGCCAGGATTTGCTCATTTCTGTTAATAATTCTATTCTGTAGCTGTCATTAAAGGCATTCTGTGCTCAAGGATGGGCAAAACTCCATGGCTTTCGTGACTTACAGGCAGGCACTGCAACATTAAGCAGCTATTTGCAATGAAGAGCCTTCATTTTCTGCTTCCCTACCCTGGCATTAATAAGGAAAGCACATCTAATTGCCAAAAATGGTTGATGCAATGAGAGAAAACTCTGAGCACCAGGGTCAGTGGAAAGGGCTGGCGCACCAACAATTACTCTTAAATTATCTTTCCTGTCTTAGCAGCTTCCTTTAAACGCAGTAAACAAACAGCAACTGCTTTGCAGTTTTGACTGATAATTATCTCATGAATGAGGCCCGTAATTTTAATTGATGGCACCCACTTCCTCCCAGTGCTCCCAACACCCATGGGGGAACTCAGCCTCACAGTGTTCGCGGGGAAACCCAAGTCATTCCGTGGCCCCGAAGCCATCCTAATGTTAGGTTCCCAAAGGCTGCCCTCAGCAGAGAGAGAATAAAAAGGAATGCCACAGCTTATGTGTCACAAGCAGGCTGTGAGCCTCGTGTGCAGCCCAGGCTGGCCCCAGGACGCGGCCCTGGCAGGCATTTAAGTCTGGGAAGCAGGGGAGCTGGACATCTATCACATGTCTCAGTTAAGAACTAAAACTAAGCTTCAGGCTCCTGTTCCCAAGTATTTGCTCCGTCCTGACAAAAACCGCATCAATTTTCCCAGTTAACTACCAACAGGTGGGAGAGAAGGGCACACACCAAAATGTCATTTATAATTTAAAATTCATTATTGAAAAGGGCTCTGCAGTAATAGTTCAACCTCAATCATTTCGAAGATGCTTTCACAAAGGCGGCGTCCAACTGTGGGAATGGGGAGGCCAGGAGGGTTTTCCAGGGCTGCCTTCCCTTTTTCCTGTACCGTGCCTCCCCCTCCCCTGCCACAACCCTCCTGTCAGAAAGCTATTTTATCTCTGGAGAAGTTTTATGCCAGGGATATATGACCAGAATACATGAAGGTCTTTCGAATTTATTTTCAATAGCCCTGCTACTCTCTTCTCTATGAAATATTTAGCATTTAACTCGTTATTTCTGCTGCTGGCAAAGTCTCAGGTGCAGGTGGCTTTGTAGAGATGGCAGAATGTCACACCAAGGTAATTGTTTCTCTTTATTTCCTCTAGATAAAGAATAAGTAATAGGCAAGTCTGAATTATCGGGTGGTGCTTCCATCACGGGCTCCTGTGATAACACAAACTCCATGAATTTGGAGTGGTCTGCATCATCAGCCCTCCCCTCTACTTCAACAATTTGCCTGTGAGTGAACCTGCATTCGTGAGCCACCTCTGCTACCCTGCTCTCATGCGTATGTGAGAGTTCCTGCCTTCTAGGAGCTCCGAGTGGTGGAACTGGCTTTTAATGTCCACCCTCCAGAGGAGTCTGGGCGAATAGGGCTTATCTTGTGGGGCTCTCTGAGAAGGTGGCAGGAGGGTAAGGTGGGTCAGGAGTGCACAGCAGGAGCAAAGTTCAGGAAAGAAGGAGGACGAGAGAAAAGGAAAGTAGCAGAGGCAAAGAAAGGTGCTGAGGCCAGCAGAAAGGTGTGAAGAGAGGCTGCTGGGGCAAAAACGAGATCATCACTCCCGGACAAGAGGCTTGCTTAGCAGCTAAACCAAATGGAATCAGGCTCCAAACCTTTGGAAGCCCTGTCATTCAGCTTGAGGCAAATTCCATTAAGCTCAGTTACAAAAAGATGAAGGAATTGGGTGGCCAGTGAGCGCTACATCTTGGGCAACGTGCTTATGGCCCCTCGACCGCCTTGTCTTGTGTATACCTTATTGCAGTTTGGTTTTGATGCATGGCTGACATGGGCTTGACATGAACACTGGTCAAGGCCCTCAGTTTAGCAGCACATTGTTATATCAATGCTTTCATAGCTCTCAGGAAAATTGAAGACTGAGAACAAAGTTTGTTCCTCCAATCCCCAGCATTTTAAGCAGATGTAAATATTCATGCATGATGGGAAAGCTAGTTAGAGAGAAGTTGTTGTGGAGAAAATGGTTCTGTGAATTTTTTATAGCCTAGCCACTTACCTCCTTGGTAAACTCACACAGAAAAAAAGTGCACAGATGTCAAATTTCCACCTTCACTGACATATGTCCATTCTCTCAGGATAGAGGAGAAATCTCTGTCCATGTCCAACATGTCCTTCTGAGCCCTCTTTACACAACTACAATTCCCCTATTCAAGGGTCAGAGATTGTCCTTTCTCTGTAGAGTGGACCTCACTGACCCCGAGTCAGTGGGACACTCGTTGAGCCATCTTTATATATATATATATATATATGGTGATCATGGGATCCTTCTTCACCTGAAGATCAAGCCAATCAGAGTGAATCTAACTGACTCACCTAAAGGTTACATCCATGACCTTGGCCTCTTAGGCAAAGTACCTCAACATCTGGGGGTGGGGCTGCATCTGGCACTCAGTATGTCCTCAGTAAATCATTTTCTTATTGAAGACTTTTGTGCCCCTGCAGCCTTATTCTGCCATCAGCATTTTGCTGAAGGAGCAAGCAAACTAATACTATTGACATGAAGACGTTTACCCACTATTTATGTTTAAAGTTTGGTTTAAAATATGTTTAAATGATTCAATAATTATTAGTGAGTAAAAATCTAGAAAGAAAGAAAAAAGAAAAAGAAAAAGCTTAAAATATATTCTTCAAATCTGCAGATAGCTTAGTTGGCTTATACAAATACTACTCTGATTTCTAAAGGAAAGGAGTCAAATTTCTCACCGATAACCAATAAGCAGTTCAGCCATCTTCTCTCTCATTTGCTCTACCATTCTAACAAATTCCGTTCTTTTTAGGTCTTTTCAATAGACTACCATTATGTTGGGCATTTACTTTATGCCTGCTAGTCTGTGTTCAATGATTTTCATACAACTCATTTAATCCTCCCAGCAAACCTGTGGAGACAGGGTTTAACTATGTTCCCAATTTACAAATAAGGAAACTGAGGCTGGAGAGCACACGAGGCTTGCCCAAGGCCACCAGAGTTGCAAATAAAACTGTGCTGTGTGATTCCCAAAACCCGGCTCTTAATGGACTCAAGTTCTTCTCTTCTCAGGATGACACAGGGGGGAAATGACCCTTTAATGTTTTGTCTGCTTCTCTTAGAGAACAACCTGCTGAAATTTTAATTGGTTTGGGCGGCAACTTTTCTGAAAGCATCTTCTTCAAACTTTGACTTCAAAACTCTGCAAAAAATATTTTTTTTCTTTTCCTGAGAAGCGCCAATTTTCCAGAGAATTCAGACAAAAATTTGCCCAAATAATTAATAACTCTATCTTAGGTACTGACGCATACCTCTTGTTGGGGACATTTCATGTCACTTTATGCTTCAATTACTGGAAAGTTCCCATTGTCTGGCCAGTGTGGCTTTGACAGTGATGACATCTGAGGGAGACGCCAATCATTAATGCCAGCCATACAAGTATCTCTTCCTGATTTTCACTGTGGTACCTATCGTTGTGTGAGTGAGTTTCATTAGGAGGCAAATTATGTTCTTCTGCTGAAGGTCCCCATTGAACCAAAAACCACTTTTGATGTCCTTCCAAGATATTACTAATGAAAAATGTGTGGGAATGAGCCACATAACCGATTCCCTGATTTTTTCCTCTTAATAAGATGTATGCGGCGTGAAGCCCACATTGTGGCCCCATTTGGATGTAGGCTCACTCAGCTACCTTCATCCTCACGATTTATGGTGTGACTATACACACAAACAGTCTAAAAATGTCTTGACTGCTCATCTGAAATTCTAACTGTATTGGTGAGCAAGTCATCTGTCTCTGGACTGCTTCCATAACCCACTCGGGTTCAGACCACAGGAAGGAGCAGCCGTAGCTGTGGTAACAGGCGGGGATAAATAATGCATTTTCAGGAGAGAGCCTTATTTTGCTGCAGTTGTTAGAATGCATTCCCCATATTACAGGCTTGCAAATTTAATCTTAATTTCTTCTGTGAGTTTCTCTCTAAGATTCTCCATTGATCCCGAGTCGAGAAAATGTGTAGTTTATCATCTGCCTGATTAACAATAGCTGAGTTGCTCCAAGTTGCCTCATCCTTTTCCTTACATCAGATCAGGACAAGATTTTAATTTTCCATGAAGAGCAAAACTGTAGCTTTCTACATGGCCAGATAACTGGGGTAATTTGCTCACACACACAAGTGCAGTTTCAGCTTGGGGCTATTGAGGCCTCTGCGATGACCCGGATTGCTGAATGGAAAAGAGGGTGCCTTGCTAGGCAGGGGTGGCAGAGGGAAGCGGGGAGTCCTTCACTGACCCCACAAAGTATGGAGAGAAGCCGCCCCATCCACAGGAATGTCTCAGTCCCTAAAGCATACAGATAAAAATGATTTCTCACCTCTCAAATCTTTGCACATTTTCCATGTAAACTGAAATTTATTTGGATAATTCTTTAAGTAAAATCGAAATGTCTATTGCTGGGGAGAAATTGAGAGAAGTTTAACTAAAATTAAAAAGCAGAAAAATTCTAAAGTCCTTATTATATGTCTCCACATTATCTTATTTGATTTCCTTCCCAGCACTCATCACTACCTAACACTCACCTGCCTTGATTTGCTCACTTACTGCTTGCCTGCATGACAATCCCATGAAGGCAGGGACCATGTGTGTCTTACTTGCTGCAGGGCTCCCAGGGCTGAGCCCAGTGCTGGGCACAAAAAAGGAGTAAATAGGTGTCAGCTTCGATGAGTGAATCAACCAGAAGGCAGCGGCCTGGGCCAGACAGACTCCACTGAGGATGTCTATACCGAGGTCATAAGACTTCTCTAGGATGCAGTTCTTTTTCCATCTAAAGAGGGTAATACAATAGCCAAAGAGTGGAAGCAACCAAGATGTTCATCAGCCGAAGACCAGATGCACAAAATGTGGCACATGTGATGGAATATGATTCAGCAACAAAAAGACATGCAACAACATGGAAGAACCTCAAGAACACTGTGCCCAGTGGAGAAAGTCAGAAACAAAGTGACACATTGTGTATGAGTCCATGTGAGACATGCCCAGAGGAGGCAAGAGTACAGTGACAAAAAGTGAGTTAGGGGTTGCCTAGGGCTGGGGTGGGCATGGGGGTGCCTGGATATCGGCATCAAGTTTCTTTTGCAGGTGATGAAAATGTTCTAAAATTAGATTGTGGTGACAAACTAATTTTAGAAAATTCTGCAAATAGACCAAAAATCATTGACTTGTACATAAAATGGATCAGTTTTATGGCATGTAAATTATATCCCAATAAAGCTGTTAGAAAATGAAATACTATGTTAATGCCATGAGTTTTTGAGTTTTTTTCCTGTGGTCTTTGGGAAATGTATAGCAGTGTGGCTAATGTGTCTTTTATCTGCTTAAACAAAATAAATTGAATAAAAACTCCAAAAAATTAGAAAAGAGGGGGACACTCCACACTCCCTATAAGGATCCAATGGGACAATGTTTGTGACAGGACCTAACACTGAATGCAAGGGAGAAAGGCAGATGTGTACCCCAGGAGAAGTTGACCCTGCTGGTCATACCACGCCCGCATGCAGTAGGCAGATGGGGAGGGACTCACAGGCTGGAGCCAGACTGCCTGGATTCAAATCTCAGCTCCACCACTAACTGGCCTGATGACCTTAGGCAAATTACTTCACCTCTGTAAGCCTCAGGTTCCTCATCTGCAAAATCGGGACCATAATATTAACGCTTTCACCATGAGACCTGTACCTGGTGCAGAATAAGTCCTATGTAAATATTTGCCATTACTACTATTTGAGTTTCTCGCAGACACTGAGGCCCTTAAAATGCCACCAAAGTGCTTCTTGGTCATCCTGCGGCACTGAAGGTGAAAGGTATGGGTATAAGTGACCTCTGGAATAGCACACATGGCTTTCAAAGTCGCCAAGGTTTTGCCTAAGGGGACATTCTCTGATTCAACCCCAGCCACTCCCTGTCCTGGTTATACCTGGCTTGGATCAACGTGAAGCCGGTTCTACTTGTGGGCCCAGCTCCGGGAGAGGGGGTGACAGAGCCCTGGTATGGACGCGGTGGGAGCCAGAGTCTCCTCTGCCTCAATGTTTTCCACTGTATTCTCCCCAGCGAGGCCTCTGGGCACTCCCCTTGCAATCTAACATCTAGACCTTGAACCTCTGCTCCGGATGCTGCCACCCCAGCTGAATAACCTTCTTCATGATCCTGAAGAAATGCTTTAGTGGATGATAGTTCTTCTGTTTCTCTGGGAAGAGGAAACTTGATTTTTAAATGAGATTTCTCCCCAAGGCTTCACCTACCTTTCAGCAAAACTTCCAAGAAAAGAGCAGCTCCTGGCACCAAACAGCAGGTGCCGCACATCACATTTACGGCCCTGTGTGTGGAGGAACACAGGCCAGCCCATGACATAGCAGCAGTCCTAGTAATCTCAGACACCTCTGGAACCCAGGCTGGAAGGGACCGTGGCTGTTGGCCTAATAAGCCCTAACAAGCTAGCCTGCCAGGGGCTGTGCACTGCGCTGTTTACCAAGGATGTCCTGAGGTCAGTACATGTGACTCCATGAGCAGTGAGCATGTGGCTCTCTGGCCTTGAGATGTTTAACTCTTGGTTGGCATTAATCTGGATTGCAAGTTTTATTTCTGAGACTGATCATTCACGAGCTATCAAGCATTGGTCATGCACGGTGGTTCACATCTGTAATCCCAGCACTTTGGGAGGCTGAGGCGGGTGGATCACTTGAGGCCAGGAGTTTGAGACCAGCCTGGCCAACATGGCAAAACACCTATCTCTACTAAAAATACAAAAATTAGGTGGGCATGGTGGCATGCACCTATAGTTCCAGATACTTGAGAGGCTGAGGCAGGAGAATCACTTGAGCCTGGGAAGCAGAGGTTGCAGTGAGCCAAGATTGCGCCCCTGCACTCCAGCCTGGGTGACAGAGTGAGACTGTCTCAAAAAAAAAAAAAAAAGCTATTAAGCTTTTTTAAGGGAACTCATTACAGGTAGTCAGCTGCTCAGCTTGAAAGAACATTCTATTTATTTGTACATTCAATAAATGTTTATCGAGTGCTCACTATGTGCCAGGCTCTGGGCTACTGTCTGGGTTCACAAGGGTGAACGAGTCAGACATAGCCGCTACCTACATGGAGCTTACAGTCTGAGGAAGAAGCCAACAGAGCAACCCGGAATTGACCAATTGACCTGTCATCAAAAGGAAGAGATCTGCTGCTGGGACAGCAGCTCAAGTGCAGTCATAATAAAAAGGGCTGTAAATCTCCAATGCCTCTCTGTGCCATCTAAGAGGGCATTCATACCCCAACAAAAACCATGAGAATAGGCAGAAAGTGCTGGGTCCAAGCTTTGGGGAATTTATCTTGAGAAGGAGGGAAGGAGCAAGGGAAGCTGCCACCAACATGGAAAAGGTAAACATCTGAAGATGAACTGGGCTGCGGTCTGGCGATGTCTGCCTGCAGAGGCAGTGCCAGTTTCACTAACAGCTAATGCAAACTGATGCAAAAACATCCATATTGCAAAGGAAAGGTGGAATCCCAAGACTGTTGACGGAATCTGCTCAGTATGGAAGGAAATGTGTGTTTGAAAGAGAATCAGGAAGCCAGACTGCAATGCCAAGAAAAATAAACCCAGTCTGATAATCCAGACTACCCTGGGCCGAAGAGCCAGATCTGAGCATTGCACAGGTTTCTGGCTGGCACTACCCTGGCATCAATGCTGCAGAGCAACATTTACTACAAGCAACTGAGGCAATAGGAGAGTCTGTTAAGAATAATTAGGCTCCCGTGAAACATGACTGGCAAGGGTAGGGGCTGCCCAGGGGTTAGTCTGGGCTCAGCCATGGTTGTTGCAGGCCCTCAAGAGTTCACAGAAATGGATTACTTCCAGAGAATGCTGTAGGGCTAACAGAGGCTGACCCCTCACCTTGCCCATGGTGCACTTCTCCCTGCCAGAGAACTAGCCAGGCCACCCACAGCACAGCCTCACAGCTCCACAGTAGAAACACAGACGCCAGGGGCCCCAGCTATGGTGAGAATGAGCAGATGACAGGGGCTGTCTCACCAAAGCACATGACTTGCAGGGTGTGCAGGTAAGGAGAAGGTGTTGGTATGCATGAGAGTGGGGATCCCAAGGCCTCCCAGGGAGGGCAGAGACTCTGAGATCCCTCAGCTGTGTAAACTGGCAGGAGGGAACTTCAGAGCAAGCCTACAAGGAAGCTCTGCATTTCCTGGGAATGATGACTCTTGGGCCCCTTGCTGATAATCCAGACTACCCTGGGCCAAAGAGCCAGGCCTGAGCATTGAACAGGAACTTGCAGGCTGTCATGGACCAAAGCCACCTTTGGAGAATGATATGGTTTGGCTGTGTCCCCACCCAAATCTCATCTTGAATTGTAGCTCCCATCATCCCATGTGTCGTGGGAGGGACCCAGTGGGAGGTAACTGAATCATGGGGGCAGGTTTTTCCCATGCTGTTCTCATGATAGTGAGTAAGACTCATGAGATCTGATGGTTTTATAAAGGGCAGTTCCCCTGCACAAGCTCTTGCCTGCCGCCATGTAAGATGTGCCTTTGCTCCTCCTTCCCCTCCCACCGTGACCGTGAGGCCTCCCCAGCCATGTGGAACTGAGAGTCCATCAAACCTCTTTTTCTTTGTAAATTGCCCAGTCTTGGGTATTTCTTCATAGCAATAAGAAAATGAACTAATACAGAGACAGCACAAATGCCCACCAAAGGGCATGTGACTGAAGGCTGGCCTTGTTCAGGGATGCAAGTGTACATGTCCCTACATGTGTGTGGACTGCAGAAGCCCATTCCTAGCACCCATCCCAATAAAAGGGCTAGGATAAGCTGGCTGGGGCTCTGACTGGACCCTCTTTAAAGCCTGACCATTTAAGGCCACTCCAGTCCCCCGTGGATGGGCTAGTTATCGTCTATTCTTTCACCACAGTTCACCCTCTGACACTGGCTTCAGAGTTGCCTCATTATTTAGCCTGGAGGTCAAGGCCAGGTCATGATCCAGCCTTTTCCTTTTGGTGCTTCGGAGCTTCTCATGATCAGTCTTTGTGTTTCAGTAAGGCACAGGTGGGGCATGGTAGTGGGAGACATCAGTAGGTCTCCAGGGCAAGTAGGGGCCTCTGGGCAGGGGCAGAATGTGCTCAGCAGGAAACAAAATCCTTTCCTGCTGCCAGTTCTGTTACACAGCTCACAGGCTGCCTCCTTGGCTCTCATCCAGGGCAAGGCCTTGCCCAGCATTCTGCACTACAGAGGTGCTGGCTATAAAGGCTTTCCTGTCTGTGGCTCCTCCCTGTAGCTTGCCAGGCCTCCAAGCGAGAATGTCCACTCCTGCTGTCTTTCTTTGGACTCTTCTCTCCCTACCCCTACCTCAAATCTCCAGCTCTCCTCATCCTGGCTCCAGCCACCTGGCTGCCTTTCACTTCCTTCTACCTTCCTCCACATGCACCTGTGCCTAAGTAGGAGGTCCATATAGATTCTCTCTCCCTGGGTGTGGCACCTTCTGTGCTGTACAGCAAATTGGGCAATGTCCTCCTCTCCCAGGCATGGACTCCTGAAGCAAATGGAAGGCCTGGCACAAGTGGCACCATCACCATCTCTGAGCCCTCTCTTTGCAGAACATTGAAACGGAGGAAGAAAAAAGCTTTAAACAGCATTTCATCGAAAGGCCTTCTCACACAGAACTTTGACGATGACACTGGGAGAGGTCACTTATACAAATATAGCTTTTTAAGAAATAGAGTTTTTCTTCACTCGGTTTTCTTAAACCAAGATTTAAGAAATCTCAGTTTTCTTCACTAGCCCAGGAGGAAGGAAGAATAGAAGATATCTATTAGCCCACATGAGAGAAAAGCTTTATTCTCTTACGTTTATAAGAACCATCATATATCAAAGAAAAATATGCTATTCTATAAGGTTTAAAACAGGTCATCTTAGAATTCTCATCCTGCCTTTGCCAAAACATAAAGAGAATTTCCCCTGCTTTCTAGACCTCCACTGCTTTATCTGCACTTGGTGGAAGCCCTTTCTACACGCTGCCCAGCAACATGGTCTCCACTGTCTCTTAGTAACAACGTAACACAGTGAAAAGGGCCTAGAGTCAGCGGTCAGGGTCAGGACACTTGAAATGTAGCCACACTTCTGCAACCGATGTCAGTGTGAGGGCTTCATATTCCCCTTCCGTAAAATGGGGATTCCTTCCGTCTTACTTTGCATGGTTGTCATAGAATTAGCTGAGATCGTGAATGTGACAGCTCAGAGCTTTCTAAATGTAAGCACCTTGTATTTATTAGGTAACAGTTCTTATTATTGCTGCAGGGAAAGGTGCCATGCAGTTCAGACTCAAGCTCAATTCAGGCATGGTTTGAAGGGTAACTTCACCCAAAGAACGTTCTAGCTCTTCTCTTTTTTCTTTGTCAAGGATTTTAAAACATTAATATTACCCTTGACAGTAACCATAAATTTTGGTTTAAAAATGAAATGTGTCTGCCCCAGGTAGTGCCATTTCTCTGTCCAGAAAATAATTTCGTGAGACATTCCAAGAGTTTCAATGGCCACAAAGAGGACCCTTCAGCAGCCCCTGCTGGAGGAAAATTTGTTCTCTTAAGCATGTTCTTCTGAACAACCAAGGAGGCAGAGTTCACATTCCCAGCCCGCTCTTGGGAGCAGACGCTGAAGAATATCTGCCTGGAGACTCACAGAGAAGGCAGGAGGGAACCCTTTATGAGCAGGTAATGGCGCAGCTTCCCATGCAGGCAGACCTTGCTGGTTCAGGCTAATTGGGAGGACAGCCAGCCTGTGTTGGCAACAGCTGAATTTGGGAACATTGAAAGTGAAAAGTAATTTAATTTCAGTATATGCAGCAACTCAAATTAGGCTAAGGAAGCATGGCCAGGACTTGCTGCTCAGCAGAGATCCTTTAAACCCACTTTAAGAGAGGTAAATGATTTATAATCAGCACATTCCAAGCAAATATGCAAATAGCAGGAGCCACTGCAGCTGCAAACAAGCTGTGGTCCTAAGTGGGCTGGAAGGGCAGGCAGGAGGCACTCCTTCAGGCTGCAGCAATGTTCGGGTCCTCGGCAAGCACTCTGGCCCTGGAAAATTTAGCCTAGCTGCTGGCTAAAGAGTCAAATACCGTGCAGGACCGGGGCTGAGTTGCTGAGGTTTGCCTCAAGTGCCTGGGAGCATCTTACCCACTGTACATGGACACGCTTTGTTCTCGAACCATGGTTATCTGACACATTACTTGTCACAATGGGCTTCTTCCAGAAGACAAACTCTCCTTCAAGTGGCAAATCCCAATTTTGTCCAGTTCTGGACTATGGAGCCTGTCTTCCCATTGGTAAATGGGCATATTCCCAAGGGAGCAGGAAGTACTAAGGACCAACTCCTGGGGAAATGGCACTCACGGCGAGAATGGCTCACATTCACGAACATGTGGCCTTCATGCGACCATTGGTAAAACACAGGCTCATGGAGGGGAATGAGCAAGGTGTGGGTGGAGGGGCCTGAGAGACAGAGACAGGATTGGGGGAAGGAAGGAGAGAGAGATCGGGAGCAAGAGACTGACACACAGAGACACACTATGAGAGTATCAGAGAGAGACATAAAGAGAAGGAGGACGGGGTATGAGGGGTGGGGAGAAGCAGAGACCAAGAGAGGGCAAGGAAGAGAGATACACAGAGACAGTGAGAGGCCGAAGGAGAGTGACAAAGAGCGGGAGGGAGAGGAGGGGAGAGACAGGTGGGGGGAGAGGGAGAAAGAGAGAGAGAACAGAGGAGGGGGGATTGATTTCTCTGAGGAACAGGAGAAAGGGACATAATTCCAGCAGGCGTTCCCTCTTCTGTTCTGTCCTTCATTTTCTTTAAAACTAGCTCAATCATCGACCACATCTGAAAGCACATTTGAGGAGATAAGTTGAAGAAAAACGTGTTTCCCTGTGAAAAATCCATCACCCGACACAAGCTACTCTCATCTCTTGTGCTCAGAAAGCCAAAACAACCCTGGTGACCCTTTACAGTTGTGTTACTGCAAAAACCTAGAAACGGCCCCCTCTTCACCCTGCCAAACCCCAGCTCCTGGTCTGAAGTGATGGCCTCACAGGGGCCACTGATCTCAGAGCAGGAGCTGGCGGTGGGTGGGCGGAGCAGGGAGGAACTTTGAACCACACCTTCTTAGGCACTAACATACATATGGAAGCATCACAAAACAGAGCAAAGTAGTATTATCCCTATTTGACCTATGAGGAAATTGAGGCCCAGAGAGGATAACTTGCTCGAAGTTATGCAGCCAGTAGGGGAGAAATCCGGGGCTCCCACCTGACATGTGACACTGGCAGGAGGCCCCTGACCCTGCCTTCTGAGAACTGCACACTCTTACAGCACACAGCTTTGCCATGGAGTGCCACTTATATTACCCTTGCCAGCAGCTGTATCTGGGGGGAGTGGGTCTGATTCTGGAATCCCATACACCAACAAACTGCATAGAAGGACACTGTGAGCACATTGCTCAAGAGGATGCTCTGATGTAGGCATTTCCCTCTCTAAGCACGTGGAAGGCCTGACACAGAGCTCCTGGTCTCACTGCCCAAGTCATGCCCTCACATCTCCCTGCACTTGGCACGTGGCTCTGCCCTTCTCCCAGGGTGACTGGGTTCAGGATGGTCACACACAGTAAAGAGCAGGTGCCTGTGATGTATGTTGCTGCTTGGTATTCACTTCCTTCTGCAATCGGAACTGTCACCACCTTTCCTTGCAGATGATGGAGCATGAGCCACTCTGAGGTTCAGCATCACTCACAAAGTCCCTGCATGTGCAATGGCAGAGTCCTTGTCTTGGTGAACTGTTCTGCTGTTCATCAATCTCTGTGAGCTCAGGTGAGCTCCCGCCTCTGAACCTCAGGCTTTTGTTTATTAAATGTAGAAGCCGTACCCCATAGGGTTGTTGCCAGTGTTTCCTGAGTTGATGTACATTTCAGCACGGTGCCTAGTTGATGATGAGTCCTCTCTCAGTAAAGGAGGGTTGGCCATGGAAAGCTTCTCCCTATGCAGGTGCTTCTCCCTGTGCAGGTGTGGCCAGGGACTGTGTTCACCTCACCATCTCAGGATGGTGCTGACCACCCCCAGCAACCGCCCCACTGAGCTCATTCCCAGCCCTCCACTGAGCCACAGCAAAGGACTAGCATGAGCACTTCGTGACTGTCTCTGAGATACTTAAAATCCTGCAGACACCGGGTCTGGCTCTAACTCTCTTGCTGGGGACACTCAGGCAAGTCTCCCCACTGGTGTGGGCCTCAGTTTTGCCATCTTTAGAACCAAGCATAGATCATTAGGTCTGAAAGAGACCAACCAGTCAAACACCAGCCTTTTGCAGATAGGAAAACTGGCATTCAAAGAGGGAAGGGCTCACTACTAATACAAAGATAGTGAAGGAAATAGAATTCAGACCTCTTCCTGCACAGCTGATGCTTTAAAGGACTGGAGCTAATTTGAATATCCGTTACAATATACACATATGGTTTTTAACTGGCATTTTATAATTTTGATTTTTGCTGATATAATTATCCTGCATTGTTTAGGATTGTTTTAAAAAAGAAAAGCCAAGAGAGCTAAGATAATCTTTGCGATGAGCTCTCTTTTTTTGAGATGCAGTCTCACTCTGTTGCCCAGGCTGGAGTGCAGTGGCACAATCTCTGCTCACTGCAACCTCTGCCTGCTGGGTTCAAGTGATTCTCATGTCTCAGCCTCCTGAGTAGCTGGAATTACAGGTGCCCACCACCACATCCAGCTAATTTTTATATTTTTGTAGAGACGGGGTTTTGCCATATTGGCCAGGCTGGTTTCTAACTCCTGACCTCAAGTGATCTGCCCACCTCGGCCTCCCAAAGTGCTGAGATTACAGGCGTGAGCCACTGTGCCCAGCCAAGCTCTCTTTTTATGGTAAGAAATCTACACAGATTGATGATGGGACATGTCCTTTCATGTGTAGGGTAGAAATCATGTTTATCTCTAGATGAGAAATATGCTATTAAAAATGTAGATTTGGAAGAAAATTCCCAAACCATTGCCAATTTTTATTCTTGAGGAAAATGAAAACATAGTAGTAAGAGCTTCTGTGGGATGGGAGTGGGTGTGGGGGTGCTGGCTGTGAATGAGCCATGAGTGCTTCAGAGGGCCACCCTCATCCCAATCTCATGGGCCCCATGATGCCCCTCACCCCTCCCACTGCCTCTGGATAACTAATCCTACTCCCTGGCATCTGGAGACTGCCCGTGAGAGATTCACAGAGCCTGGAAACTCCAAAGCTCCTGCTGTAGGACCTATCCAAAAGACCATCTTGTCAACCCCCCATTGGACAGAGGGTAGGGGTACTGAGAGGGGCCAGGTAGCAGGGGTTAAATGAGCACAATCAGTGCTATTGGACGGTTGACTCCTCCTTCCTCTGGGTCTTATGCTGGCACAGGGTGCCACTACTAATCAGGCCCAGAAGCATCCAAAATTCTTAAGATAAATACCAAACTCTGGACCTTTGAAGGGATAGGGCAGACCCTCAGGAGAACCCATTTCTCAGCTAACCTTCTGTGGGGCATCTGCCTGGCCTAGTCCACTGCAGAAACCTGGTTCCTGTTCAGAGATGTTCATTGCACTGAGTGTTGGGATGGGGCCAAGTGTCATGAGAGGCAAGGAAGAACTCAGTTAGCTAAATAATGTAATAATTCTACACATGTGGCAGTTTATGCAAGTGACTTCCAATGCCACCACCTAAAGTAGCACAGAGGGCCTCAATTTCTCTTTTCTTTTTTTTCTGTCACATGTCTGTCCCAGAGGCTTCCATTTTTCAAGTGAGAAATGCTAGAATGCCTTTGAGGTACTATCTAGAAGGTTCTGCCAGCAGATATTGCCTGTGACATTCAGGAGAACTTGGGGCTAAGACTCTCAAAATATTCTTAAGAAGACATGCAAAGAGCCAGGCTCAGGGACCAATGCCAGTTCTGGTGGAGGAAACATTCCCTTTTAGCACACAAACAGCACACTGCCTCCGAGCAATGGACACATAATATGTCACCCCCAAAATAGCCCTAGCTTCTCCACTCCATGTTGACCAAGAGAGCTCCTTGATTCTACCTGCAGGGCCCTGATGCCCTCCCTGGGTGGTGACAGAGG
The DNA here is from genome assembly GCF_028878055.3 of Symphalangus syndactylus. Classification (NCBI taxonomy): domain Eukaryota; kingdom Metazoa; phylum Chordata; class Mammalia; order Primates; family Hylobatidae; genus Symphalangus; species Symphalangus syndactylus. Next base: position 18,667,155 of record NC_072433.2, on the reverse strand, counting down.
ACAAGGAGACACTTATCACTGACATTTGAACAGATGCCCATGAACATTAGTGAGATCAAAGGCTTACCTCTAGCCCTGAAAGCCAGCCTCCAGCCTGAAACCAGTGACATCATCTTCTACAACTCATTCCTTTTGCCAGGAAATGCCTGTTTCCATGCTAACCTTGACTGCCAGGAAACATCTCGTTCCAGGTTCTCAGTACAGGACATTCTCCTCTTTGTCAAATTAGTTTCTTGCCTTTATAAACTTAATTTTACCTGCCCTGCTTTATGTGTATTTTCCTCATAAGTCTCCCATCTTTGCCTCATTGATTTTTTTTTTTTAATCTGCAGGGTGCCATGAAAAATGCAGGAATGTCCTACAATGGAAGTGTTTTGTTCAGGTGTCACAGAGTACTAGTAGCTATGTGGTGAAATTAATAACAAACTGATCTACTTCTTAGGTCATTTTGACCTTTGAGTGAAGTAAAACATAATTCACATAGAACAGTCTCTGGCACATATGCATTACTGCCAGTCTTGTCAGAGTTTGACAATTTTAAAAGTTTTTCTTTTTTTCCAGGAGGCCAGATTTTGATTTGGTTGATCCTCACTATTGTTTCTTTATTTTCTATTAAGGCATGCTCTTTTCTTTATTATTTTTAAGGTTTGAGTTGAACTACTGGCTCTAATTTTCTAAAATTATACTGAAGGCTATAACTTTTCCTCCAAGTATTGCTTTAGCAGCATCCTATATACTTTAATATGTAGTGAATTCATTATTGCTTGCTTCTAAACTTTCAGCGATTTCAGTTAGGACCTATTCTCTGACCCTTGAGTTATTTCAAAATATGTTTTTAAGTTTCCAAGTGTATGGGTTTTTAGTGGGCTTTTGTTTATTAATTTATAATTTTGGTGCAAATTAGTTAAGGAATATGGCTTATCAATTAGTTGGTATTTGTTAAAACTTGTTTTGTGGCCAAGAATGTGGCTAATTTTTGTATTGTGCATGCGAAGAATGTGTATTAGGTGTGGAGTTTTACATATAATGAATGGATTAATCTTATTAGTTATCATTTTCAAATATCCAGTTTTTATTGAGTATACACGGACACAAAGAAAGGAACAATAGACACCAGAGCCTACTTGAGGGTGGAGTTCAGGTGAAAGGAGTGTAAGGACTGAAAAACAACTATCTTTACTATGCTATTTACCTGGGTGACAAAATTATCTGTACACCAAAACCCTGCAACATGCAATTTACCCACATAACAAACCTGCACATCACCCCTGAACCTAAAATAAAAATTGAAAAGAAAAAAAAACCCAGTTTTTAATAAATTTTTGTTTGCTTGACATCATTTTATAAAAATGTGTGTCACAATATCCTATTATTGTAGATTGTAAACTTGTCAGTGTTATTGTGTAAGTTCCTAGGCTTTGCATTATGTCTGTTTAGGAGCTATGTTAAGTGCATATAGGTTCATGATTATTATGTGTTCCCAGTGAATTGTTTCTTTTGTCACTGTGCAGTAAACCCAATAATGCTTTTGTGCCTTAAACAATACTTTGATATTAATGTTACTACAAATAATTTTTCCTTTTTTTTTTTTGAGACAGAGTCTCACTCTGTTGCCCAGGCTGGAGTGCAGTGGCACGATCTCGGCTCACTGCAAGCTCCACCTCCCGGGTTCATGCCATTCTCCTGCCTCAGCCTCCAGAGTAGCTGGGACTACAGGCGCCCGCCACCACACCTGGCTAATTTTTTTGTATTTTTTTAATAGAGACAGGGTTTCACCATGTTAGCCAGGATGGTCTCGATCTCCTGACCTCGTGATTCGCCCACCTTGGCCTCCCAAAGTGCTGGGATTACAGGCGTGAGCCACTGCACCTGGCCTAATTTTTTCTTTTAGTATTTGTTAGTATATATTTTCCGTTAATTTCATTTCAAATTTTGTGCCATTATATTTAGACATGATCTTTGTAAATAGCACATCCATGTATTTTAAAAATTCAATCTGAAAATTGCTGTTGACTAACAGATAAATCCAGTCCACTAAAACATATTACTGATATATTCAGTTTTTGCCAACTTAATTTGAGTATTTATTTAATATTATTTTTATTTCTACATATTATTACTACTTATGATGCCTTTACTTTGCTTCATTTTGTCTACTTCTCTGCCGTCTACTGAGTTGCAATCTACTGAGCTGTCTGAATGTCATTTATCCAACTCTTTTTTTCCAGACTCTTCTGTTGGAGGTTATATTCTATTTCTTTTCTTTTACAGGTTACCCTTAAATTTTCAATATGCATTCTGACTTAAAGCCTAAAGTTTTTTAAGGCCTAGTATCTTCTCAAATAACACAAGAAGCATAAAATTCTTTAGTACTGACCATCATCACCATCTCTTGTCTCATATTTTAAATGCCCCCAAATTAGTCATTTTATTATCAATGCTTTTCTTCAGTCAATACTTACTTATAATTATCCCTATGCTTTTGCCTATTCCCTTTCTCACTAGCAATTATTGTATTACATTATTTTCTTCTGGGTTCAATTGACTTCCTCCTAAAGTATACATACTTTAGTTCTTTCAGTAAGAGTTTATGTAACCTCTTAAGTAACCTCTTAAATCTTTATCAGAAAGTATCTTTGCCCTTCACTCTCAAATAGAATTCTAAGTTGACTATTTTACCTCATTATTTAGAAGATATTATTCAATTGCCTTCTGGCTTCCATTGTCGCTAATGAAGTTCGCAATTAGTAATTGTTCCTTTGCAGTGAATCTTTTCTTCTTCTTTGGTCACTTTTTATCTTTGGTATTCCACAGATCATTGTAACATAATTTGTATTTATACTGTTCATGATTTGGAGTGCTGCTTTAATCTAGGCATTTATATCTTTAAACAAATTTTGGAAAAGGCCTAGCTATTATCATTTCCAGTGTTTCTTCTCCCTCACCTCCTCTACACTTTTCTTATGGACTGTTCCACTTGTTCTTCAAAACTCTTAATATCTTTCAACAATATTTCTTAATATTTCAATATCTTAATATTTTCTCTTAATATCTGTTTTATATTTTCCATCTTTGTGTCTCTCTGAGCTCTTTCCTGAGTAATTTCAGAGCTATCTTCCTGTTCAACAATTCTCTCTTCAGCTATACCTAATATGTTTTTAAATCATTTATTGTATTATTAATTTAAATAATGTTAATTTCTAGAAATTCTACTTTTCCAAATTTGCTTGTTTTTCCCCTACAATTCCTTCTTTATAATTCTCTTCTCTCTTTTTATTATTTTAATAATTTCAAACATGGATTTTTAAATAGTTACTTTTACATTGTTTTATTACATGATGATTCTGAAGGAGCTAATGCCAGTGTGTTGAGTCTGGAGTTAACTCTTCCCGATGGCAAATTAGTTCCGTATGGTCTGCAATTTTATGTTGTAGGTTAAGATTTTCTTTTTCCCATCAGCATCCTGTACATTCTGGTGTGGAGATTGTCCTTTAGAATGGATCTGCATGTGTTTCTTCTAGGAGCTCTAGTGGTTTTACTGATCTGGGACCTATCTTTAAGTTTATTTCTAGGTATAGAATTTCTGTAACATGTAAGTAATGTAAATTCAATGTGGTTCAAAGTCTAGGCAGACCACAAGCTACTTGCCACATTCCTTGACCATTAGGTAAAATTTTCTTAGTCCCCATTTTCACAGAGAGGACAGTCCTCCCAGGTCTCAGCCTTAAGTAGAATCCTTTCTGTATTTTGCAGGCCCAAACTACACTTGCTGTCCTGGGATGGAGATAAAAGCCTTTGCTACTAGCCCTGATGTGGCCCGTACTGGCGCTGACGCTGCCCCCTCAAACCTCAGGGTGGCATGACATTGGCTTCCTCACTCATCACTGCCTTTGAGAGTGGTTTGTTCATTTTTGTACCTAGAAATTTCTCTAACCTTCAAGTCCAGTCATATATTTAGAAAAATAAACATTTTCCCCAGTAATATTCTATTTTCTATATGTTTGGATTGCAGAGAATGGAGGGGTCCAGGGTCAACTCAGATCGTCCTTCTGCTGGATGTTGAACCTTCTAGCCCCTTTCTTCAATATTTATTTTCTTCTGAGACAGAAACCAGCCGCCAGCCAATCACTGCTTCAAACTACACAAGGTTATGAGAAAGAAATCCCAATAGTGAATTACAGAGTTTCAGCATGTGTAAAAACAGTAGCATATTTACTATGTGCCAGACACTGTTTTAAGCACTTTAGCCATCCTAAGACATCAGGTTCCTATGACAGCCCTGTGAGGTAGGTATTATTATCCATTTTACAGTTATGGATACTGAGGAACAGAGAAGTTAAACACACTCACTGTATGCTTAATAACATGTAAAGCACAGCAGAAAGAAAAAAGAAAAGGAAGAGATTTCCACTTCCCCTGAAATCTGGGATGATAGAGGACTTCATGTGTGACGGTTTTGCAACTTTTACCTGACACTAGGGCCTTAACACTATGTTATCCTGCCTAAGAGGATACTTGTGATATCTTTCTTTTTTTTTTTTTTTTTTTTTTTTTTTTTTTTACAACACTGTGTTGTATGAATGTGTAATTTCATTTCCTTAAAAGCTTTCCAAGTCTAGCATCGCACAGGAGTGAGTTCACTGAATCACTGGTGTTGTTACTAATGTCCCCAGCAGACATTAACACAAACGGAATCCTGAGCTGAAAGCACATTTTCAGGCATTTTTGGATATCCTGCCAGCACAGAATACACTGAGAGGCAGTAATTTTTGGAGATAAAGCGTTCAACAACTGCGTCTTTTGACCTTCTGGGATTCCTGTCATACGTTTTGATCAACTTAGTCTGAATTCCATGGGGCTAAACTGTATGTGAGAAAATGTGAAATCCTGATATCCCTTTGAAGAGTATGGCCTGGCTTATGTGCACATTTATTTCAATATGACATTTAACAGAAGAGGGCCTGTGACCTAGGGTGTGCTGAGGAAACCCGGCTCCTGAGACTCTCGCCTTGAGCACATCCCTCTGGCGCACACAGGGGCACCGGCTTGCATTTTAAGGCACCTTATGCAAATGTTTTTATCAACGTGGAAAGTGAACTGTGTGTTTTCCTTCCTCTCAATCCTGGAACTGTAGGTTACGTTTAGTAAATATTTTGACTGGTGAGGCTGTAAACAACTGTCTCCATTCTGAGGCAGAAAAGCAAACATATCCGTGTTGAATCAACAAAGCGGATGGGATGTTTCATGTCTTGGCCAGTAGCATCCTGACAGGAATCCATCCGGGGAAACGAGCAGCCAGAAACACTTGTGAGAAGGATCCACAACATGCTAGCCCACTTACACACCGGTTGGGAAGGAGGGATTGGAGCCAGTACGAGAGATGGGAGAATCCTGCTATTAACAAGCGAGGCCAAAATTGACCAGGCCCCTGCGGGGAAGGGCTGGGTGGATAAGTGGGTACCTCTGAGCTCAGAGAAACTCTGCAACTCATCTCCAGGCCACTCACTGTGATTGCTGGAGAAAGGAGCAAGGATCCCACGATGTGACAGGCACATCCAGGAGGCAGCTGTTCTAACAGTGGAAGAAGTAAGTGTCACAAATCATACCCTAAAATTGGTTCATTTGTGGACATCTCTAAGGGGATGAGTGAATAATCCAAATAACTGAGCTTAAGGCCTTTACATGACAAAACATGTTTTATTCTAAGTGTAACTATTTTGGATGGAGTTCCTGCTCTGGGGTATAACACACTTCTACACCTTCTACAAAGAGAGAACTGAAAAGTCTCTGGAGCTTGATGGAGAAGTTAGGATCATCACAGTGAACAGCAATGATGAGCCCATGCTCTGCTCCAGGAACCACTCCGGGGCCTAACGAGAAATTACAGGGAGGTTTCAGGCAACCGTGTGTAAACTAGTGGCCTTCTGTCCACTTTTGCAATTTGCATTTGGGTGGCCACCTGTCCCCTGCACTGTGACCAAAATCTGTCTCTGAGAGCTCCTTTCCTGCATCTAAATGTCCATAAGCCATGAAATCAGATGATCAAGGTGGTTAGAATTATGTTTAAAGCAGGAGACACTAGGCTGTGAGGACACCAAGAGGGGTTCCTCCACTGAAGTAAGAGCATAAATGCAGGGACAGTGGCCTCAGCATGGGTAGCTTAGGGGTCTTTGGGGCTCCTGCTGGGTTTGACGATGTTCAGAGGCAGAGGAGGGAGGATGTGTTGTGCTGCAGCTCTGCTGCTGGGAGCAGAAGGACCAATGCCACCTCCAGCACATAACCTGAGATTCCATCCTCCGATCACTCACTTCTATCTATACCACTACACTCTATGGCATGTGCCCTGACATCGAAGCCCACTTACACCAAATTCCTTTAAGTAGAATGTATGCAACTCTGTGAAATAAAGCAGGGAGATGTAGCAAGTGCTCTGTAGGTATGGAAACAGTCAAACAAACAAAGAAAGCAATCTTGTAGATAAAAATGCAGGGTGCTTTCCAAGATGTTAACTTGGAAGAGAAGAAACTGCCCAATTCCATGGTCTGACACTCAACTCTCTCTCTCATGCTAACCCCCTTCAGAGGCCAGGTGTGCAGACACCTAAGATTTAAGACAAAAAACCACAATTGACAGTTTCTCCACTAAACCTGGCCACGTGGCCCTCCCACCAAAGGAATCAGGGAGCCCTGGGACCTGTGTTGTAGGCAAAGATCTGCATTCATGGCTTGAGGCTTTGAATCAACCCAAGACCAGGAGAGGAGGCTCCTGCATTCCCTGACGTGGTATCTCTGACCACAGTGCCCTCACAGATGCCCCATGATGAACGTGATGTGAGGCTCCATAGGAAATGCGGACACGAGGCCAAGGAGTGAGGTGATCCTGGCCTGTCCTTCCCCTGCCTTTGCCCCACTCTCAGGCTGGGACTGTCCCAGGAGGGAGGTTCTAGGGGATGCTCAAACCACTTGCAACCAGGCTGCACTGCCAGTCTTTCCCTGCCAAGCCATCGTAAGCCACTGTCCCGCCCTCTCCCACTCAGCAGCTAGCCTTGCTCTTGTCTTCCCTGTACGTCCAGTTGGACTGCCCAAAGCCCTGACTCCCCCTTACTGCCTCCCGCCCACCTTCTGGTCTTAGCCAGTCCCATCACAATCCTTTTCCCTCACTTGTCCCCTCAGGGTACCTGGGCTCCCCATGGGAGCCCAGGGAGCCTCTGCCCACCTCAACCCAGGGTCTGCTGTTCCTTCATGGGTCCCGTGCTATAAACACATTTATACTGATGAAGAAACCAGAAATCTCTTCCCCTGGGCCCATCCTCACTGGCACTGCCCACGGTGCCCATCTCTGAAGCAACGGGTCTACCACAGCATTAGCTGAAACCCCCACTTCCACATGAAGAAGGAGCCTTCCCTGGAGGGAGCAGGTCACTGAGCTCTAGGCTCAGGCACATCTGAGTTCCAATCCTAGTTCTGTCACTCAGGTGGCTGTGTGACCTTGAGATGGTCACCTTCCTTGAGTTTCCTCTCCTAATGGAAGGAGATGGATAATAAAGCCTACCTCACAGAGGGGTTGGGGAAATCAGAATAATATACATAGAGCACTGCTGAACACATAGTGCATGCTCAGTAAGTGGTAGCCATAGCTGCTGAGAGTATTTTTGCTGTTGTTTGCCTGAGGGGCAGGAGAAGCCTCTGCATCCCCTTCAGCCCAAGCCCAGGCAGCTCCTGAGGCTTGTTCATTATCCTCACTCATCAGGCCTCTTTCTCAGACATCAGATCCTGAATCTGTGGGGGTCACGCAGGCAGACAGGGGTACTGGGGCTGAAACCTCTGACCTGGCACTGGGGGACTGGAGCCTATGATGCATAGACATCCATCTCTGATAAACTTAGAATATGATTCAGACCCAGATGCATGAACTTGCTGCTTCCAGAGGAGTCCTGCCTACATTTTTCCCCCTTGATCTTTAAATGGAAAGCATAATAGAACATGGTTATACAACTAAAAAGAAAAATGTTTTCTAAGTAGGAGATGCTTTCAAGAAAGACCAGATTTAGGTGAAGGTTTACAGAAAGGAAATTCGCATGAAAGATTTTATCTAGAAGGTGCTTCTGCTGAATGCACACTAAGTGGTCAGAGGGGTTTCTGAAGGCCCAGCTCTGTGCACTGGGCTTGTCTGTGACTTGTGGGGTCTGTCTCCATGCATGGCACCCAGCCTACACACTGGTGGCACTGAGGGGCAGCTGGAGAGAGTAAGCCTCTGCTCTCCCATAATATTCTTTAGCACCCCACCAATAAATACATACTGGGAGTTGGAGCAGTGGGTGTACTGTGCAAATGAGACTTCCAGATAAATCCTCAGGTGCCTCACTGCACGGTGACTGCCTCCCCAAGCTCTTCTCCTTAGAGCTTCCAGAGCTGCCGTTGGGGCTAATCCCACATTCTCTCATCTCTGTCTTCAGTGAAATAATGTTTGAGAAAGTTTCCTCTCCCCAAGACTCATTATTCATGGTCTTGCTTACTAAGAATTGCAACACAGAGGTGGATAGAAGCCAGGACTATTATTACAGAGTCTATACATCTACACATTATCTATACGTCTATACATTTAAAGTTATCCTTTAAAAAATAATAGATCAGCCAGGCGTGATGGCTCACACCTGTAATCCCAGCACTTTGGGAGGCTGAGGCAGGCAGATCACCAGAGGTTGGGAGTTCGAGATCAGCCTGGCTAACATGGTGAAACCCTGTCTCTACTAAATATACAAAATTAACTGGGCATGGTGACACACACCTGCAATCTCAGCTATTTGGGAGGCTGAGGCAGGAGAATCACTTGAACCCAGGAGGTGGAGGTTGCAGTGAGCCAGGATTGCACCACTACACTCCAGCCTAGGTGACAGAGTGAGACTCACTCTCAAAAAAAAAAAAAAAAAAAAAAAAAAGGATCATGCCTTTTAAGCCCTTTCCAACTTTCCAGAGTACTTTTCAGTTCTCATAAGTGACCATATTCTCCCCTCCCTACATATTCAATCCACACCAACTCACTCACTCTTTATTGAGCACCTGCGGGGGCCTGTCTTCTATGAGGTCTGTTTTAGCAGAACTACAGATGGGAGTAAGAACAGACACAGACCCTTGTCCTCAGGGAGGCTCTTGGGAATCAATGCCTGGAATCCCAGAGGCCACCATGTTTTCAGCAGCAACAAATTACACACACATATGCACATGTTGCACTCGCAGGTAATTTTCTAAATATGTAACAGCCGATATAGCATGAGCAGTGACCAATCAGAATGAACCCAAGTCATATATGCCCAGTTCGACCACACAGTTGCAGACTGAGTGAATAACAATTCTTCTCAAGACCATGTTTCAAAAACTACACACAGGAGATCTGCAAAGCAGCTCTCACGCCATCCCTGTCCAGTGTCCTGGGATGGCTGGTTTAGCTCAAATCTCTGGAGGGATCTGACCATTTGAACAGAGCCCTCTCATGGCTACACACATCGCTGGGTCCTGGAAGTGCCTGGGAGATGTGGTAGGATTCCCCTAGTAAGTAACACAAGGGGAATACACACACACACACACACACACAGTGTGTGAGTGTGGATCTAAGCAAAAGTCAGACATCTATGAATCTATGATCTGGGCTCTGAGGGTGGCGCGTCTAGTATCAGCTTGCACAAATTGGAATTACCAACTGCTTCCCCAAATCCAAACCCAAGAATCAACCTCCTAGATTGCAGTTCAGCTGAAATATGCTGTTCATAACAGTGACAACTCATATTTGCTTCAGTGAAGCACACTCTTACATGATTTTCAATTCCTTCTGTGACTGAGCACAGGCTCAACTGATTAATCCTGTGCTGGGGATTTGGGGCCTCTGACATGCTGCCAAGGCCATGCCACCCAAGCCTCTCTCTCATCCCTTTGAAGTCCTTGAGGCAGCAATGATCTCTACCCATCTCCACCTCCCATAGTACACATTTTAGCTTTATTATGAGATCCTGGAAAGGTAGAGCCTAAATCCCACCATGTCATATTTTGTTTGACATTCATTTATTCGACCAACCAATATGTATTTAATGCCCACTCTGAGCACTCTCATCTTTACCACTAGACCAGACGGGCTGCAAACCATGCTGCATACTTCCTTTTTATCACCTCTTATGGGCCAGGAAAAGGCTGGGGATGTATAGAGCGCTTCATAAACATTTAGAGCATTGAATCAATATTTGCTCTGCTACAAGGGTAGAGCAGGAGTTCTAAGAGCATGTCCTGGGCCCCATTTTAAGTTGAAGGTTTATGTTGAGTCTTTTTATTGCCTGGGCCTGGCTCACCATCCTCCTCTTCCCTGAAGTCTTTATACTTTCATTTCTATGAACTCATCTGATCCTTGAGTGTCCCTGGAAGAGAAACTGAGCTTTCACATTGCAGACAAAGAAAGTAGTTAGCTGACTTGTGCCTGGTTTTCTATGCCAACGAGCCTTAGCATTGAGACTGGAGCTCATGCTTACTGAACTCTGAACTTGGGCTTGTCACACTGCCTGACTCTGCCTTTGAACAAAAGGTAATGAGATCTAAGCTATTGGTTCAATTCCTTCCTCAGAAGGAACGCCTCATCATCCTTTCTTCACAGAATGCCCCACGACACAAAGCTTTGGTCTCCATGGGTCCAGTTAGACCAGATATGCCTGGAACTTTACCTCGGCAACAATAAGACCCAGCCTCCTGACTCTAGGGGTGTCATGTCATCTTGGGGGTACAAAAATCAACACACATACCCACAAAATAATGAAGGTGTTAATTTTCCAAGCTTGCACTCTCAGGCTATTTTACAAAATAGTCATGTTAAAAAAAAATTAAACTGATTAACAGATTAACCTTTGAGAATGTAAAAGCTGATAAAATAGCCAAACGTATTTCCAAAAAAGATTTCCTAATGACTAATTCTACTCTCTAACCTTTCTGGATAGAGTAGATGATCATATAATAATTTAGCATAATTAAATTCTCCAAAGGAAATTGCCCAGAAGAGAACAAACTGGACACACAGTGGGAAGCCATTCAGCTTTCAACACTCTTGTA